>NC_089509.1:58159380-58467921 GCF_036850995.1 Saccopteryx leptura | reverse complement strand
AGCCGCAGTTCCCCGCAGTTCCCTGTCACCTGTATACAGTTGCTTCTGTGGCTCCTTCCCCACTGCTCCTGGCTCAGAACAGTCATTGCCACTTAATTGGTCCTAAAGACTTAAAAGTTTTCTAAAGTCCCTTTGCCAATGCAGGACGAGATGAAGTGATAGCAGTATCCAACACTGCAATCCAGATGTGTGCATGTGGGCAGGGAGGGGGTAAAGTGAGGAAGGTCTCCTGCCTATGAAAAGTGTCACTCCACAAACATCGTGCTAACCTTGGACTAGTAACTGAGTTAAGATTGTTTCACTTTGTTTATCTAAACAAAACAAAAAGCAGAAGATTACCGTATTTCCCCATGTAAAAGATGCACCTTAATTTTGGGGCCCAAAATTTGAAGGAAAAAAACAGTATTACATAGAGTTATTGAACTCAAGTTTTTTTTGTTTTTTTCTATTTTTTTTTTTTCTGAAGCTGGAAACGGAGAGACAGACAGACTCCCGCATGCGCCCGACCGGGATCCACCCGGCACGCCCACCAGGGGCGACGCTCTGCCCACCAGGGGGCGATGCTCTGCCCCTCCGGGGCGTCACTCTGCTGCGACCAGAGCCACTCTAGCGCCTGGGCAGAGGCCAAGGAGCCATCCCCAGCGCCCGGGCCATCTTTGCTCCAATGGAGCCTTGGCTGCGGGAGGGGAAGAGAGAGATAGAGAGGAAGGAGGGGGGGAGTGGAGAAGCAAATGGGCGCTTCTCCTATGTGCCCTGGCCGGGAATCGAACCCGGGTCCCCCGCACGCCAGGCCGACGCTCTACCACTGAGCCAACCGGCCAGGGCTGAACTCAAGTTTTATTCATTGTAAAATTCATACAGCTCCTCATCACTGTCAAAACTCCCATCCATTAGCTTGTCCTCATCTGTGTCTGATGACAAATCACTGTCTTCATATACTGTCTCGTCCTCAGTTCCATCTATGGCATTTGAAATGCCACACTGGTTAAATGCAAGTAAAAAAAAACTACAACTACTGTATAAGACACACCCCGTTTTTAGACCTAAAATTTTTCGAAAAAGAATGTCTTATACATGGGAAAATAGGGTAGATAACTATCAGACTAACAGGGACTCACATTGGTAAAGAGCCCATCTCCATATCACAGTTCATGCCTAATTAACAACTAGCTTCTTAATTTAGTTCCTAGAGATCATGGTCTACAATTCTAAGTGCCTGTTTAATAAACAAAAATCTGGGCCCTGGCCAGTTAGCTCAGCGGTAGAGCGTCGGCCCAGCGTGTGGATGTCCCAGGTTCAATTCCCAGCCAAGGCACACAGGAGAAGCGCCCATCTGCTTCTCCACCCCTCCCCCTCTCCTTCCTCTCTGTCTCTCTCTTCCCCTCCCGCAGTCAAGGTTCCATTGGAGCAAAGTTGGCCCAGGTGCTGAGGATGGCTCCATGGGCTCAGCCTCAGGCGCTAGAATGGCTCCAGTTGCAACAAGAGCAATGCCCCAAGGGGCTGAGCATCGCCCCCTGGTGGGCATGCTGGGTGGATCCTGGTCGGGTGCATGCAGGAGTCTGTCTGCTGCTCCCACTTCTAACTTCGGAAAAATACAAATAAATAAATAAATAATAAAATAAACAAAAATCTGCTAAAGGTTGAAAATCTGCACACTGCACAGGCCTTGGTTTCCTCATTTGCTTAACAAACACAGAGTGCTTACTCTGGGCCGGGACTAGTCTTAGGTACAATTACCCTCAGTTTATAGCTGAGGAAAGATAGGACTAGAGAGGTTAGGTATTGACATGAAAATATACATATATTTATAATAAATATATTTATGTATTTGGTCTTTGTCCCTGTTTCTGTCTCAGGACTCCTAAACCCTTGGAACTTCCTAAGTGAGGAAAGTGATTATGCTATGTTAATGAGAGGACTGTAGGAAAGCACCTCAGAATGGGGGCTGGTTGCCAGGAGAACCAAATATTTCCCTAGAGGGTTGGAACTTTTAGTCCCACACTCCTGTCCTCCTGGGACGGGCGTGGAGCTATAGGTTGAGTTCAAACACCAACAGACATTGAGTTAATAAATTGTGCCTAAGCAGAGAAGCCTCCGTAAAAACCCAAAAGGATGGCGTTTGGAGAACTTCCAGGTTGGTAACCGCATGGAGATTTGGGCAGAGCAGTACGCTCAGAGGGAACATGGAAGCTCTATGCCCTTCCCTCCCACATCTCCTTCATCTGGCCATTCCTAAATTCATATCTTTTAATAATAAACTCATAATCTAGGAAGTAAAATGCTTTCCTGAGTTCTGTGAACCACTCTAGCAAATTAACTGAACCCATGGAGAGGGTCTGGTAACCTTCCATCTATAGCTGGTCCATCAGACAACTTGGACTTAACAACTGGTATCTGAAGTGGGGGAGAGCGGTGTTGTAGGGACTGAGTCCTTAACCTGTGGGGTATGACGCTGTCTCCAGGCAGTAGTGTCAGAACTGGGTTATCCTGTAGGACACCCCGCTGGGGGCTGAGAATTGTTTAGTGGTATGTGGGAAACCCTCACACAACGGAACTGGGTGCAGGATTGTAGGCATCCTGTACAATGTCACAGATAGTCAACGGCAGAGCAGGATTTGCTTCCAGCTAGCTTTAAACTGTAGCTGGGATCTAGACTCCAGTTCTAGACTCCACTCTTATCCACTACACATTATGCTGTCTTCTGTATATAAGAAAAGGAAAGCTCATTTAGCTCAAACCTAGAAAACTTTAAGAACAAACTCTTGGCCCTGGTCATTTGACTCAGTGGTAGAACATGAGCCTGGCATGTGGATGCCCCAGGTTCGATTCCCGGTCAGGGCACACAGAAACGACCATCTGCTTCCTCCCTCTTCTCTCTTTCCGTGCCCCCCTCCTGCAGTCATCGCTTAATGGGCTAGAGAGAGTTGGCCCTGGGCCGCTGAAGATGGATCCCTGGCCTCTACCTCAGGCACTAAAAAAAAAAAAACAACAACCAGGGCTCAGTTGCTGAGCAATGGAGCACCAGCCCTAGATGGGCAGAGCATCACTCTCTAGTGGGTTTGCCGGGTGGATCCCAGTTGGGGCACATGCGGGAGTCTGTCTCTGCCTCCCCTCTTCTCACTGGAAAAAAAAAAAGAACAGATTCTTGGATCATACTAATGGAAATTGATCCCATCTAGTGCAACAGACTAGGCTGAACCTAGAATTATGTTTTTCACAGAGATCCCCCAAGTTGTCCTGATGACCAGCCAGATTTGATTTTAAAATTATACCCAAACAGAAGAGTAGGCCAAGCAGCAGGGGCTGGCCCTGCCCCTGGTGTCCATTACTGCAGGGCTCAATCTTGACCACCCACCAAAGAGGCTGTAGAAACTCTGATTCCAGACACACGGTCCACCCAGATCACCACTCTACACATCTCACTGGAGGGGGCAGCAGCTGCCCCACTATAAGAGTTATATATATGTATCCAAGATTCCCTTACTGTCCTTAACTAAAGCTTCAGCATCAATTCACAAGTGCCTTCACATATTGACTCCCATTTGACCCCCACACCCTTGTCAAACTGCTTTCAGGATCTATTCCATAGACATCCTTTCCTATCTAGTCTCATTACAACAACCAATAAGTCCTGAGTGCCCACTGCAGTGCAGGTCACCCTGTATTTCTGGGGTTAAGTTCCTAGGTCTGCCTTTAAGGCAAAAGTCAAGTGTAATTAAAAATCACTCATGAAAATTCCTTAGCTGAGACCTAGACCGTTCAAAACTCAAAAACCAATAATTAACATCTTATGTGTCCCTGCATTATGGATAAAGCATCCCTTTCCCTGGGGCCAGCAGAGACCAGGGGCCACTTTAAGCAGGGAGGGCAAAGGGTTAACTAAAGGGATTTCTTGTTCTCTCTACCCTGAGCTGGAAGAGTTGATTTCACAAGTTAAATTGGGTGTGTGATATGACTCAATTGTATTTGCAAGGCATATGCTAGGTAGGAGCTATCAGGCAAAGAAATGAACAGAAGACCCCTGCCCTCACATAACCTATAATCCATTTGAGGGGGACTGGATCGTCCTCAGAAGTGGTCGATAAACTGAAAACCATCAGAACTGTCAGGCACATGATACTAAGTGCTATAGACACTGAAAGGAAGCAGAAATTGCTGGAGTGTAGGCTAGACTAAAAAGATTTTCAAGGGAAAATTTAAACTGGTTCTTGAGATACAGTTATATTCTTTAAGATGGGCTGACTCAAAACCAATCAGTGTTCCAGATAAAACTGACCCAGTCATCTAAGCATACAATAGTATTTTCTATTATGTTTCCACCGTCCCACTTGAAAGTGCCAAATAATTTACTGGCCAACTATGCCCACTGTAATATATTGAGCCAAGGTCCTAAGGGTGCCATATGCCATAGTTCCAGTACTATTTGTTTACAAAAGCTTAAATTAAATCGGTATTATTGTTATGCTAAAATACAGTACCATGCAGCTAAAAACAGAGTAATTGCTTCTTTAGAATAGTGGAAAATATTATATGAGCATGTAAGCTGACTTTCCCGACATAAAACTAAATGAATACTCCGACCCTTTTTCTCAACCCGAAGTCATTACTTGGGGAAATTTAAATTACTTATGTTAAAGTTAAACTTGTTTATTTTTAGCCCTTGCCCATCGGCTCAGTGGTAGAGCATTGGCCCTGCCTGTGGAAGTCCTGGGTTCAATTCCTGGTCAGGGCACACAGAAGCGCCCATCTGCTTCTCTACCCCTCCCCCCCTCCTGCAGCCATAGCCCGAGTGCTGAGGATGGCTCCATAGCCTCCCCCTCAGGCCCCAGATAGGCAGAGCATTGCCCCCTAGTGGGCTTGCAAGGTGGATCCTGGTTGGAGCACATGTGGGAGTCTGTCTCTGCCTTCTATCCTCTAACTGAATAAAAATAATTAATTAATTAACTTAAAAAAATAAACTTGCTTATTTTTGCTTTCTTGTAGTCCTGTGATCACTAAGTGCCCCACCCATCTTTCTTCACTCTCAGGACTCAAGGTGACTGAGAACAGATGATGGCCCTGGGCCATATGGCATTTTGAATGAATTCAAGGAAGCTAGTGCTTAGGTACACATCCTGAAGACAACTTGGATCCTTGGCTAACTACCATCACTACTCACTGGGCATTTTCAGAAGAAGGGGGGCGACAGGCAAAGAAGGAGGGACCCAGAAGCTGATCCGAAGCCAGCTGGAATAGGGCCAAGAGGAAGCAAGTCCAAGCACAGGTATTTAAATAGATAGCCCTGACCCATGTGGGAAGCAGTTTTAATAAATCAACACAACCTAGTGCATTTCCAAAACTCAGCTGCTGGCCAATTTCTCTAGGTCTCAGGGGCATTTCTCAATTCTCCTTTGAGAGACTTTAGACCTTTAATGTTCAGCTTCAGTTTCTTCATCTGTAAAGAGAGCAGGTCAGACTAGATGGTCCCCAGTTCAGTAAACATGATTTTTAAAGTGGGAGCATCACAACCCTTGAGAAAAATTGGGATCAAACACCACCGAGTCAGAACAGAGTTAGGGTGGGCCTGGAGAGCCTCTGGAAGAGAGTGGTGATCAGAAAGTCCCCAAACAGAATCAGGCTGAATCCAGAATTATTCCAGGAGAATATTACTTATAGCTCTCCCTCCTCTAGGTTCTGCCTTACAGTCATACACAGACCCGTCTCTTCCCAGAAGAGCTATGATGATTCACAGGATGGGCATATCCACAGATGTCACTTCATACCTGGGGGGCGGGTGGAGGGGAAAAGGGAGTGGTGGTGTGTGACTCAACCTCAACTACCTAAGAGAAATGAAAAACCCCAAAGAGTTCAGACCCAGACCTTAGTAACTCTGACAACTATCTAATAATCTTTTGGAGTGTGAATTTTTTTTTTTAGTACACAGCCTAAAACCCTGAGTGAAGTTTTAGTCTCTAGTTCAGTTTTATAGTCTTGAAAGTTTTAGGAACACAAAATATGTTTTAAGGCTCTCAAATACAATAGTATTCTCTTATAAAATCTTAACTAGAGTTTAAGATGGTATTAAATACTTAAAGAGCATTGGAGAAACTTTAACCCAGAAATGCCTATGGTAGTTTTTATAATAGTGCATTCATCTGATATTCCTACACATCTTTGATATTTTACTTCTCCTAACTCCAAGTTCCTTACTCACTAAATTTTCTTTTTGATATACATCTAATTAAGATAGATTAGAGTTCAATTGCTTTAAAAATGGGTTTCATAAATGTGACTAAGAGTTTAAAATATCAATTACCCAAACTACATCGACCTTTGGCTTTACTCTTGGCAGTCTTAGAATCACAGAATGTTTAACATTTGTACAGTAGCTGGCACACAGTAGGAATGCAATTACAGCTTCTAAGTCTATCATTACTCATAGCTATCTCTTAATGAGTACGTACCCAGGCCAATCAGGAATTAAACACTTTGCACCTCTTAATCCTCACAACAACCTTACTAAACAGTAGTATCTCCATTTTACAGATAAAGAAGCTGAGGCTCAAAGTAAAACAACAGCTACTAAATGGCTGAGAACAGATTTGAGTTCAGGTCTCTCACCAGAAATACTACCAACTGAGCTTGTCCAGAGAGGGCAGAGTTTAGGAAGAGGAAGCTGGACCAGTGGGGTCTAGATCTCACTGGCTGTTATTTACACCCACATCCTTTACTAACAAAGATGACAATGGATAGGGGTATGGTCTGTGGGTTATCCTGAGAGGACGGTCTGCTCCTGAAGCTGGAATAAGGGGGTAGGGAGTGGCATTTGATATAAACCACAACCCCCTATGATTACTGTTAAGCTCTAGGAAAAGCTCCTGTCCCCTTAGAGTGGGCCTCTTGCTTTTGAGGATCTGATCAGTCCCTCTGTCAACCCTAAAAAGAGCATTTCTAGAAGGCATCGCACCCCAAACAGGCTTATTCTCTCTCTTGGCAGGATTTGCAGCAGCTCTAAGGGCAGAGAAGTCCACCAGCAACAACAAGTTTTAGCAAACACGCAGCTAACCTCCGTGACAACAGCGATTCCTAGCTAAAATCACATGTTTCACATCTCCATCCCAAGGATATGTTCTTGCTCCAATACTTCCCCTCCACAATGTCTGCTTGCACTATGTCTGGTGCAGAGACAGAATGCCAAGGAGAGTGTATTCCCTTTGCTGTCCCAGTCATTTCTGCAGGAACAAGTTCGAATTTTCCATATGGGTGTAAGTGCACAGCTAGGCACTTGTAAGTATTCAGAGATTATTAACCATCATCCATTAACTGAGTTAACAGAAACCACCTTTCATTTCAGATGTACAGCTTAATAATTCTTTCCAAAGCAGAGCATAAGCAGCTGGCCAAGTCGGCAGACCACCAGCCACCCGCCTCCCCACTCCCAACTAATTCCTTCCTTTAACTAGCAGGTGTTATTAAAAAAAGAAGAAAGAAGAAAGAAGAAGAACCTGGCTGGCTTTAAGATACAGGGGCCCACAATATTCACCTATTCCAAAGTTCTTATTTGCTAAAATCAAGGGGTCTAGTCCAGGGTTTTAGTCCAATGGGTCTAAAATCCCATTCATCTCTCATAAACACAAAGTACTCTAGACTGGCTAAACTTTGCTTTCTTCGCTCTGTTGGTCCAAGAAGAACCTCGATTAACTAAAGGCCTGGGAGGAGGAGGAGGGGGGCCTTTAGTGAGTTTATTTTTCGGTAGCACGGATCAAGAATGCAGCCTCACTGCGATTAAGTAGAGTAAGCTCCCAAATACGCCTCTCCAACCTAAATAGTTTGATCATGTGGTAACCAAATACTCTCTAGTAAAGAAAAGGAGAAGCTAAAAGTGCCAGTCTCCACTTTCTCCCAGGAGGAGCCCCGCGCTACGCTATAATGGAAGGGATGGGGGCTGTCACTTCCAAACCTAGCTTGCAAAGCTCCAACCCAGATCAGACATGTTGCTTTCACCCCTCCCTACCAGAGGCCCAGAGGGTCGAGGGTGTCGTCGGCACTTTGGGGCCTGGGCTGGAAGAGGAGGAGCGGGTACACCATTCCAAGAGGCTTGTTTTTTCTGTTCATCTAGTCCTGCGAACAGGTGCTTGGTTAGTTCTACCTTTTCTTTTCTTAAGGGAGGGGGTGTGGAAGTTATCTCCCATACAGGAGCGAAAGCTCTGCGGGAAAAGCCACGCTGAACACGAGGAAAACTGACTTTCGAACTTCTGCGGGGCGCGCGAGTCTGCGGGGCGACGGGGTGTTCCAGGAGTTAGGAAAAGGCCTGCATGTTCCCGGAGCACCACTCCCAGTAACGCTACCGCAGCAATACAGCGACCCTGCAGCCTACGTCACCCCCGCCCAAACACACGCGAAGCTCAGCAAAGCATGCCACCTGCCGGGTTCCCAGCAAACATGCCCGGAGGGAACGATCGCTGCAAAGTACTTTGTTTAAAAAAAAAAAAAAAAAAAAGTAAGCTCTCCCGGGGCGTCCGACAGTCCCGCCTGGTACGGGGGCCGCGGTCCACAGGGGTCGGCCCTCGGGTTCTCCCTGCCCGGCTGAATGCGGGCAGGCACCGCGCCAGGCGGGGCCGGGCCCGAGCGCGCGGGCCGGCGGAGTGCCGGGCGGAGCAGCCGCGGGGTAGCGCCGGCCGGCGGGAACCGGAGGGCCGGCGCCCGGGTGGGGGTGGGAAGAGTCGGGGAACTCACAGCCGCTTGTCCTCGGGCTGCAGCTGCCAGTGCATGGCCAGCGAGAAGCCGAAGAGGCTCCCGGGGTCCCCAGTTTTCCGGATCACATTGTCCTCGCGGGTGTCCAAGTTGAAGGCAGCGCCGAGCCGGGGCAGAAGCCCCGCCGACAGGTAGAGCAGCCACAGCTGCCCAGCGGCCGCCATGGGAGGGCCGGCGCACCGGGAAGGGAGCGGGGAGCTGCGAGGTGCGGCGGCTGCCCTGCGCTGCGGGCCGGGTGCGAGGCTGCCGCGCGGCTGCACCGCGGCTACCTCCGTCTCCTCTCGCCGCTGCGTCCGGCCCCACCCCCGGGACGAGTCGCGCTCTCTGCCTGGCCGCTCCCCCTCGCGGGCAGCTTCTCACCGCTGAATGAGCCCGTTGTTCTCTAGAGACTCGCAGGCGTTTTATCAAGTGACGAGGACGCCGGTCCCGCCCCGCCCCTCCCCACCCCTCTGGCCCCTCCTCGCCCTCCAGCCGCGGCCTGCCGCCCGCACCTTCACCGCGGGCTTGGCTGCGGTGCACGGTACC
The DNA here is from genome assembly GCF_036850995.1 of Saccopteryx leptura. Classification (NCBI taxonomy): domain Eukaryota; kingdom Metazoa; phylum Chordata; class Mammalia; order Chiroptera; family Emballonuridae; genus Saccopteryx; species Saccopteryx leptura. The sequence goes on along the minus strand of NC_089509.1, from coordinate 58,458,663 downwards.
CCGCCCGGCCCTGGCTGCTCCTACCGCCCCTAACCTGGTCCGGAAGCAGCGACGCGAGAGGCGAGCGCACGAGCTCTGGGCGGAGCAGCTCCATCCCGGGGGTCCTCCTGGAAATAAGCACGTGGATTGTGGTTGCCGTTCGGCGCAGAGCCAGAAAGGCGTTTACTACTTGTTAATAAAGGAACGTGTTGAGGAGGCGCCGACCCTACTCGCCTTCAACAGCGTGTTTTTGCAGACCGAGGCCCACATGCAAATGCCGACTTCATTCATTCATTCCACAAGTGTTTATGGAGCGCTTAACGCATGCCGCCAGATACTTGGAGAATAGAGCTGCATAGATTGTTCCTGGTTGTCAAAAAATTGTAATAGCACAGACTTTGAGAGTGCTGTACACTTTACAGCTCACCGCTAGTTTCTCATTTAGTCCTCCTAACAATCCTACGAGATGGGTATTTTCTTTCTGCAGATGATCTGTGCCCTGGTGTAAAGGGGAGCTTGTAGAAGAAGTCACTCTGGTGTTAGCAATTTAAAGCTTGGTTCACAGGTGTTCACAGGCCGAGAAGCCCCTCAACAGTAAAGGATAGGTTGTTTAAAGGGGTACCCACGAAGCTCAGGAGCCCCTCTTCTCAGCCCCCAAATTCCCAGGATTAGTTGGAAGAACTTCGCTGCCAACACGCAGTTCTGACTCAGTGTGGGTGGCCCAAAGGCTCCTGCCTCTAGGACATGGGGTGAGGCCTCCACTGAGTTTGTTCTTACCCTGGAGTGGTTCTTAACTGGGGGAAAGAAAGTTCAGTTACTGTGCATTTCAATGACAAAAGAACTTACATTTTTATTTTCACTAACCTCTGACATTTAGTAGTTCTTTTCATTGTTAATGTAGGCTATCCAATGGTGACAGTAGGATAAATATCTATGACTTATTCTCCAGTAGAAACCACAGGTTTTTTACATCACATCATAGCTGTTGCATATATCTTAAATCAGAGCAGTTATCAGATAGACAGATCCTCCACTAGGTCTTATGTCATGTCAATTAACAAGTATGTGTATTGCTGCAGTACATTTTTTTATTTTGTACATTTAAAAAACACAGGGGTTGGCCCTGGCCGGTTGGCTCAGCGGTAGAGTGTTGGCCCTGCGTGGGGAAGACCTGGGTTCAATTCCCGGCCAGGGCACACAGGAGAAGCGCCCATCTGCCTCTCTACCCTTCTCTCTCTCTCCTTTCTTTCTGTCTCTCTCTTCCTTTCCCACAATCAAGGCTTCATTGGAGCAAAGTTGGCCCGGGTGCTGAGGATGGCTCCATGGCCTCTGCCTCAGGCTCTAGAATGGCTCCAGTTGAAGCAGAGCAACGCCCCAGATGGGCAGAACATAGATAGCCCTCTGGTGAGTATGCTGGGTGGATCCCAGTCGAGCACACCCAGGAGTCTGTCTGTCTGCCACCCCCTGCTTCAGAAATATACAATAAATAAATAAATAAATAAATAAATAAATAAATAAATAACACAAGGGTCTGTGGTCTTCAGCAGCCTGCCAAAGGGGTCCCCTAGGATAAAAAGTCTAAGAAGTGCTAGGATGAAAGTTCCTGGTATCCCTGCATTAGAAATAGAAACATAGAGCAATCCAGGGCAAGAGCTGGAACTTTGTGTGCATGTGGAGATGGGGTAGGGTGCCCCTTCACCTCACCAGGTATTCATACAAGAGAGCAGTAGGTGCTACAAAGTAAAGCCACCTGAACATCCTCAATGGTCCACAGGGGGTAACAGCTGCCAAAGCGAGTCCTTTAGCATAGTCAAGGTAACTTCTTAGCCAATCAATAACTCCAGTCAAATGTAACCAAAAGTGGGGTGCAGCAGGTTCAAATGCAGAAGACAATCTGGGAGGTCACACTGTTTTAACCAATGTGTGATAACCTTGATAAGCTTAAGAAACATCACTGGCCCTGGCAGGTTAGCTCAGTGGTAGAGCATCGGCCTGGCATGCAGGAGTCCCAGGTTCGATTCCTGGCCAGGGCACACAGGAGAAGCACCCATCTGCTTCTCCACCCCTACCCCTCTCCTTCCTCTCTGTCTGTCTCTTCCCCTCCCGTAGCCAAGGCTCCATTGGAGCAAAGTTGGCCCGGGCGCTGAGGATGGCTCTGTGGCCTCTGCCTCAGGCGCTAGAGTAGCTCTGGTCGCAACAGAATGATGCCCCGGATGGGCAGAGCATCGCCCCCTCGTGGGTGTGCCGGGTGGATCCCGGTCGGGCACATGCGGAAGTCTGTCTGACTGCCTCCCCGTTTCTGACTTCAGAAAAATACAAAAAAAAAAAAAAGAAACATCACTAAATTAAAAGAAAAAAAAGAAATACTTAAGAACATGATTAGCACATCAAAGAGAAACTTACAAACTGGAAAATTTAAAAGGCAATAAAAACTCTGAGTAGACTTTAAAGTTTTATATTTTACCAATACACTTTTCTTTTCTTTCTTTATTATTATTATTATTATTATTATTACTATTACTATTAAGTGAGAGGCAAGGAGGCAGAGAGACAGACTCCTGCATGTACCTGGACCAGGATCCACTGGGCAAGCCCCCTATGGGGCAATCAATATTCTGCCCATCTGGGGCTGTTGCTCTCTTGCTTCATTGTTCATCAACTGAGCAATTTTAGCACCTGAGGCAAGGCCATGATGCCATCGTGAGCAACTGGGGCCAATTTGCTTGAATGAGCCATGGCTGCAGGAGGGGAAAGAGAGAGAGAAGGGGGAGGGGTAGAGAAGCAGATGGGCACTTCTCCTGTGTGCCCTGACCAGGAATCAAACCCAGGACTTCCATATACCAGGTGGATGCTCTACCGCTGAGCCAACTGATCAAGGCCGCCTCTTTCTTTCTTCTTTTCTTTTTTCCTTATTTCCTTCCTTCCTTCCTTCCTTCCTTTTTCTTTCTTTCTTTCTTTCTTTCTTTCTTTCTTTCTTTCTTTCTTTCTTTCTTTCTTTCTTTCTTTCTTTTGAGAGACAAACAGGAAAGGAGAATGAGGGAGAAAGAGTGAGAAGCATCAACTTGTAGTTGCAGTCACTTTAGTTATGCATTGATTGCTTTTCCTATGTGACCGAGGTTCAGACTTCTAGCTCAAGATGAGCTAGTGACCCCTTTGTCAAACCAGCAACATTTGGTCTCAAGCCAAAGGTCCCTCACTCAAGCTAGTGACCGTGTACTCAAACTTAAGAGCCCATGGCAAGCTAACCATGACTTTAGTGTTTCCAACAAGCAACCTCGGCATTCCGGGTCAATGCTCCATCCACTGCGCCACCACCAGTCAGGGACCAGTACTCTTTTCAAAAGAAAATTATTGCCCTGGCCGGTTGGCTCAGTGTTAGAGCGTTGGCCTGGCATGCAGGAGTCCCGGGTTCAATTCCCGGCCAGGATACACAGGAGACGCACCCATCTGCTTCTCCACCCCTCCCCCTCTCCTTCCTCTCTATTTCTCTTTTCTCCTCCCGCAGCCAAGGCTCTATTGGAGCAAAGTTAGCCCGGGCGCTGAGGATGGCTCTATGGCCTCAGCCTCAGGCACTAGAATGGCTCTGGTCGCAACAGAGCGACGCCTCAGATGGGCAGAGCATCGCCCTCTGGTGGGCATGCCGAGTGGATCCCGGTCGGGCGCATGCGAGAGTCTGTCTGACTGCCTCCCCATTTCCAACTTCAGAAAAATACAAAAAAAAAATTATTTCTATACCCCACCTTTGGTAGGCAAGCTTTCAAATAATTTTAAACTTTGGTCACCTGTGGAGAAGTCCGAAGAACTCATCATGCCTGATACAGTTTCATTAGCTGGGACCTACTTTAATTATTTTGCTATCAGGTTCACTGTTACTTTGACTTCACCATTACCAACACAGAGAATATCATATATGCTGCTTTTAGGCAACACAGAAACTATTTATTGAAAATATCTCTTTATTCTCTTCTGTGGTTGTGCTAACCAACCATTTTACATATTCCCTGGAGCCCTTTAATGAAAGGTCATGTATCAGAATGGTTAGCACATGATCTGGGGAGCCTTGCTTCAAATCCTGCCTCTGAGGACGGTATCCACCCCACAAAGTTAACTTGCCTTAGTATTAATAAAGTTAATGAGATCTAAAGCACTTTGAATGTTGTATTAAAAACAGAACTTCCACCTGTATACAGGCTTTCAGAATTTGGCTTTTATGAGTGATGCATTGGCTCTGATATACCTAGACATTCTGTCAACTGAATATATAAACTGTTCCAAATAGGGATGCTACTTGTCGATGGCAGATTGTTTTGTTTCAGAAAAAGAGAGTTTTCTATACTGCTTTTTGTCTCTGTATAAGTATTCAGGGGCTTTCCTTCCACAATGAACTTAATGCTTTCTTTTTGACTTTTTGTTTGCTAACTCACAGCACATCTTTTAGGGCAACCCCGCCTTTGGTTGGGATCAGGAGAATCAAGATGGCCAGCAATACTTTATTTTAACACCCAGGTCTACTTTATTTATTTAATTGATACTTAATTTGATATTTAATTGATTTATTTAATTGAGATATAATTGATACATAACATTGTAGAAGTTTAAGATATACAATATAATGATTTGATATTTGAATATATAGCAAAACGATCACCACAAGTTTAGTTAACATCTATTACCTCACATCACATAGTACAATTTTTCTTCTAGTAATGAGAACTTTTAAGGTTTATTCTCTTAGTAATTCTCAAATATTCAATATAGTATTGTTAACTACAGTCACTATATTGTACATTACTTCCCCAAGATGTATTTATCTTATTAACTGGAAGTTTGAAACTTTTTTTTTTTTTTATCATTTTTACCACTTTTCCCACTCTCCCATCCCCATCTCTGGTATCCACCAATCTGTTCTCTATTACCTATGAGCAATTTTTTCTAGATTTCACATATAAGTGAGATCCTACAGTGTTTGTCTTTCTCTGTCTGACTTATTTCACTTAGCGTAATACCCTCAAGGTTTATCCATGGTGTCACAAATGAAAGGATTTCCTTCTTGTTTTGTGCCTGATAATATTCCATTGTACCTATACCACATTATCTTTATCCACTCGGCCATCAGTGGACACTTAGGTTGTTCATCCAGATCTATGTTAAAGTAAATTGACTTGAATGTTTCAAATTCACTTACAATGAGCTCATGAAAATGCAGTAAAGTATTTCACATTGCCATCCTAGGTGGAATTCTTTTTCTCAAGTTTGTTTTGAGGGAATTTTTCTAAACCAGGAAGCTGCAGTTTTCCAGCAAGCCAGAAATAAACTCAAACCTTAAGTGAATCACATTAAATTTAAAATTCAGCTTCTAAGGCTGAGGTGAGTTCCCTACTTGGAAAAATCTGGTTTTCTATCCCCACCATCATCTGAAACAAATATGAAGCTAAGTATACCTCATGCCACACACAGTGTGATCTAAGAAGGCCAAACTGGGAGATGTTTTTAAAATAAATTTCTTGAAAGAAAAAAATTTTGCTTGCTCTCTATAAAAATGTCTTCAATGGGAAATAAAAAGACAAGGTGATTCTAAGTTAGAACTTAAACCAGTGATCTCTGGAGTTTGTCAATTCAGGTCAAGGCAAACACAGAAGGAAGATAGCTTAGCCTCACCCAGTTCCCAGCTGAAAGCCTGAAGCAAGTTCCTCTACTACTCTAGGAATCAGTTTTCTAATCTGTAAAATGACCAGAATTTGCCTGACCAGGTGGTGGCACAGTGGACAGAGCGTCAGACTGGGACATGGAGGACCCAGGTTTGAAACCCCAAAGTCGCCAGCTTGAGCGCGGACTCACCAGCTTGAGTGCGGAGTCACTGGCTGGGAGCCCAAAGGTCACTGGCTTGAAATCCCAGGTCGCTGGTTTGAAGCCCAAGTCACTGGCTTGAACCCAAGGTCACTCACTGGCTTGAACCTAAGGTCTCTGGCTTGAGTAAGGTGTCACTTGCTCTGCTGTAGCCCCGCCCCATCAAGGCACATATGAGAAAGCAATCATTGAACAACTAACGTGCCGCAATGAGAATTGATGCTTCTCATTTCTCTCCCTTCCTGTCTGTCTGTCCCTATCTGTCCCTATCACACATACACACACAAAAAAGCCAGAATTCTTACCTTACCAGGTTGTTATAAGGGTTAAGTGAGATTATATATATGATGTAAGTAGCACAATGTCTACTATGATATTTAACATATGCTGAATCAAATGATAGCTGTGAAAATGAAGTAGAAAAAAATATACTAGAAAGTGATGTGAGAGAGGGCTTCAGGTAATAGGCATTGAGCATGCGGAGACAGAATATGCAGATGAGGTCACCTGCACCCCACAGTCACTTCATGTAAATCATCAGAATAAACCATTCTTTCCCATTATCACCTGGCAAACAATCCCTGTTATAACATAGTTTCTGAGGTTTGGGTGAAAGCAAGTGTTTGCTTCACGCTGGCTCTGGACCATTCCAGCTCTTGCCAGTGTTTGAAGAAGCAACAACGGGTCCCAAACTCGGTATCACAAATTCGAAAAAGATAAACAGCTCAGAGGACCAGCCAGCTAGGAGGCCTGGTGGGAGAAAGATGAAAAAGAACATTCTCAAACACATCCTTATCATTTTATATTCTTTTCAGCCACAAGGAGAATCCGTGCTAAGGATTATCCCAAACCATGGCCAACTTAAAAATCATTGTTATTTTGTTTAAAGCCTTATTTTATTGAATACATCTTATAGCTAATTTTAAAGCAGCATATAATACTTTAAATAGGTTGGCATAGTAGTTAAGAGAACATGCTCTTTGATAGGGTAATCAGATCCTGAACTTTAAAATTTCCTCAGAAGTTTTGAATCTAGAAAGCAAGGCATTTGCACATAAAAAAATTAAATAATCACTGTATTTAACAAGTTGCTCTACTGGCACATTAACAAGACATTTGAAGGCAGTGTAATAAATTCTGTCCTGTGCAGATACCACTATATAGAACAAACAACAAAGAAAGGAAAATCAGAATGCAGGAATTTGGACCACCTAAAAGCTGAGAATATTCCTGTAACAGTGGCGTTGCTGGCCCAGATCACATGATCAAAAAAGTGAGGGACCAAATGTTTCTACATTCTGTAATGTATTCCTGGACATTCCCTCATGAAAAAGGAGAAAAATGGACTCACTGATACCTATACCACATTTCATTTGCAGAAAGCTTCAGAAAGTCAGTGCACCTCCACAGGACAAAGGCCATCGGCCTAACTTTCTATCTGGAGACACTGAAGCAGGATCTTTTCAGAAAAAAGAATATCAGTGTATCTCTGACCAAATTAAGACTCAGGATATCTGACTTCTGATTTCATGACTGAGGCCACACCTTCATATTTTTCTTCAGCCTTGTCTGACAAAGAATCCATCCAGACCAAATTTCCTGCCTCCCACGCAAGGAAATGTAGCAGTTTACAAAGTGTGATCTGGATGGAAAAGTGTATCCTTGACAGAAAAAATCGCCAGTAACACTTTATCACTTAGTTTAAGGGGTTAGAACATCAACACACTGCTAGTTCTCCCCGCTCAGAGAAGGATAAAATGCATAGAAAGGCTAGCACCTGACCTGTGGTGGCGCAGTGGATGGAGCTTCCATCGGATGGCTGAGGTCACAAGTTTGAAACACTGAGTTTGCCCAGTCAAAGCACATATGGGAGTTGATGCTTCCTGTTCCTTTCCCCTCCTTCTTTCTCTCTCTCTCTCTTTCTCTCTCTCCCCCCTCATTAAAATAATTTATTATTTTTTTTAAAAAAAAAAGGAAAGGAAAAGCTAGCCAGGGGGATTTGAGCCCTATCAGCCCAGTCAACCAGGGTGCATTTTTTCAGCCTTGGACCTACTAGGAAAGAGTCCACTCCACAGCTCCAGAAGGAGTTTCCTTTTATCCAAGTAGCCAACCCACCCCTAGTTGCTGTTGGTTACAAGAAACGGTTGGGTAAATGCCACATTGGTTAAAAAGGAGGTAAGAGAGTATGAGAGACAGTCAGCTCTTTGATTTTAAAGGGCTATTAGAGTTTCCTAATTTACACTCTGTAAATAACCAAAATACCATACATCTTTTTCTCTGAGACTTTCTTTATGTGCTGACTAGTCAGCAGGCGATGTCTTTAGTGGTTATAAACAGTTTCCATTTGTATTTTTAAAAATAATTCAAATTCAGGAAATATAATTATGTGTATTTAAAAATATATTCCAAAGTTGAAATATTTTCACGTTAATTAAAAGGATATATGTGTGTGCGTGGGTATATATATATGTATAGTATATTTATAACATTACTATAGCCATTAGCCACTTAGGATAAATAGTCAGAGGGGAGTAGCATTAAGTAGACATTATATCCCTCTGCCCAGGCGCTCCTTCTCGGACTCTGTCAGCACTCCGCACACACCTCTCTTCTACTGCCTATTGAGTGACACTGTGATTTATCTGTTTACATGACTGTCTGCTACTAAATTGTTAGTTCCTTCAAAGTAGGGACATGCTTAATTCATCTCTGTATCACTCATACCAATAACTAGACTTGGAACATGAAAGCTACTAAAAAACTGACCATAGTACCTAAGGGTTTTCACCAATCATCATTTTTAAGCCAGTAGAGTTCTTTGAAGTTGGAGGGGGGGGGTGTTTTTTTTTTGTTTTGTTTTTGTTTTTTTCTTTTAAAGAAAATGTGTCACTCTGTATTATATGCTTAAAACGGAGCATACCCACCTGTGCACTTTATCTAAAGGGTACATCCTCCCTACTCAGGTTCCTCTAAAGATCAGTAATTCTCATAGAAATGGAAAACCCCTGCATCAAGTCAGCCAATTAACAAAGAGCCATTTTGAACTCAAGGTCTTTGATGCTATAATCCTGCCAACAATTCAAGGACAGCTAGGAAAATGTGGAAGTGGGCTGTATAATCTAGAGTGTAAATTCTTAGCAGAGGATTTGGGGGAGGTTGGAGGGAAAGAGGAGAGGAGGAGGGTGGGCTGGAGCGGGGGCACGATGGCTGCAAATCCAGAAGTCCTTAGAACAAAGAAAGCAGCAGCCTCTTAGGAGGGCCAAATTCCCTAACTTGGAAAACCCATTTGTTTCACTCTGGTTTAACATCCCAGCATGTTCACAATGCTGCCACCTTCAGTGTGTCTCATTGTGGGGAAGCTGGTCTCCCCTGAATTGCTAAACAGCCTGAACTAGATGGAGTAAATGTGGACCTGTCAGCTATGGTCATATCCAACCATCAGGAATAAGGGAAACAGGTCAGGGATGGTAAGCATACATGCCCCTTATATAACTGATAATGTTACCATTGCTTTTTGTAATCACGGCTTGGTCAGGCGTCCACAGCCATACCACCCTGAACACGCCTGATCTCGGAAGCTAAATCACAGCTTGGTGCTACTTTTTATTTTTCATAAGTGAGAAGCGGAGAGGCAGAGAGACAGACTCTTGCATGCACCCTGACTGGTGTCCACTTGGCTCTGCCACCTGAGGCCATTGCTTCATTGCTCAGCAACCAAGCTATTTGAGTGCCTGAGGCAAGGCCATGGAGCCATCCTCAGTGCCCAGGGCCAGCGTGCTCCAACCTAGCCATGGCTGTGGGAGGAGAAAAGAGAGATAGAGAGGGAGGCGGGAGAGGGGAAAGGATGGAGAAGCAGTTGGTTCCTTCTCCTGTATGCCCTGACAGGAATTGAACCCAGGATGTCCAGATGCCATGCAACACTCTACCACTGAGCCAACCGGCCAGGGCCAGCTTGGTGCCACTTTTGTGTGATTTTACTATAAAATGTTTGTGCATTGTGTCACGCTGCTGCTATTGCCACCGTCATACTGCACCTGGCTGCCATCGCTAATAAAGTATGTTTTATCTGCCCGAAGCTCCTCTTGTCTTTTTCCAGCACTCAGTATTTCACAGCCTTACATCTCTTGCCTCCAAACTCAGACCCAACACTCCTCCTTCAGTCACCAAAGAGAAGATAGGGTGACATGAAGTAGGAAGGGTTCAGGTGATAAGACTTCCCTTATATTCTGCCCTCCACTACCCAACCCACCCAACAGTATATAATTGGATCGGTCTGGCCTCTCCCCATTCCAACTGCACCTCCCCACATGAGAGGAAGCCCAATGCCAGAGAGGCCTTCTCAGGAAAAGATTTCTGGGTGGAAGCATGCGTTAAGTACTACAGCAGGACACAGCTGAGGCTTGTGAGCTTAAAGCAATACTACAGATGTGACTTTTTATTGCAATAAAAACTAAAAGACTGAAGGAAATAGGCTTCTGTTTGCACCTGGCAAGGATGATACACTATGGTTCAAAGGCACAACTGTTGTTTACAGAAAATTCTGGAGACATGGATAATATGTGAAGGAGTATGGTTATAGAATAAGATGACAGACCATGAGGTTAACAATGGGAAAAGGCATCCAATGTGTGATTCTTAGAGTTTAATGCTTCTAGACTATTGTTTATATACACCTCAATTTCCTCTGTCGTTTATTCAAGGTTAGTAGTAAAATTGTACTCCGAGAGTTATCCATTTGAAACCTGTGCAATTACTCTCAATCATATATTCCATGTAATTGTTACTAAATATTATTAAGTGCACAGTGCACACAAAAAGGTTTCTTTAGGGTTTTCTTCTTCCATTATTGGGTAAGAGATTTGAGAAATGTCTTGACTTATAATACTGATCTTTCTTTGGATCAGTATTAAGAGCACAAGAAAGGTTTGAGGTGAACTCAAGATGGCAACAGATTTTTTTGACATTCCTCCCATTGAGAGTTGGGGTCTTTCCCTCACCCCTGAATCTGAACTGGCCTTAGTGACTTTCTTGACCAATAAAAATGAGCAGATGTGACATTCTGAGGCCTTCCAGGCTAAAGCATAAAGAACTTTATAGCTCCTTGGAACACTGTGCCTCCATGTCAGAAGTCCAACTTCCTTGATGAAGCAACCACGAGACGACATGGAGAGGGAAAGGTCTGGCTGATCCCAGCCTTCCGGCCATCCATGCCCAAGTGCTAGGTGTAGGGCTGAAGCTAGACTCAACAAGCTAACCCAGCCACCAGCTGAATAACAAGTAATCCCTGCTGACACTATGTAGAACAAAAGAACCACCTAGCCAAGCCCTACCTGAATTCAGACCCACAGAACTGTGAGATATTAATAAAATGTTTTTTTTTTTCAATCACCAAGTGTTAGGGTGATTTGTGATAAAGCAATAAATAATCAAAAAAGACGTGATATAAAGTTTCCATGTGGGACTCCTCTGATGGTGGGCATTAGCTTCTGTTCAGCTGGCCCGTCCTCTGCCATCTTGCTCAGTGGGAGCTAGTCCATAGGGCAAAGCTACTAAGTCATACCCTTACAGAAATGAGGTCAGTTACAGTTGATAAAAGGTGACTAGAAAGAGTTTTGTGGATGATGATTTCATGGCTCCATGACTAATTCCCAATCACTCAATAATAGGTCTAAAATATGTGCAAATAGGGTCAGCTTTATACAATTTCTCCCAGCCTCCAGCATGGGGGGTAGGGGAAGAACAGAAAGCAGCTCTTGTCTTGTGTGGTTGGTGACAGTGTCTACTAAGCCACATGGTGCTCCCTGACCCACTTCATTTTCAAGAGTCTTTCATAGTCCCCAGTGTCATTAGCATTATACATATCCACTATCACAACAAATTTTTAAAATGTCACAGCAGAGTGTTTGTAAAGCAGGAGGGCAAATTCCAAAGTGTTGTTCCAACACTGAGCATTAGAATCCCAGTCCAAGGGAGGCTTTCTTTTTTCTTTTTCTTTTTTTATTAAACAAGAGGTGGGGAGGCAGACTGACAGGCTCTGGCATGTGCCCAGACCTGGATCCATGCAGCCAGCCCCCCGGGGCATGCTCTGCCCATCTTGGGCTGCTGCTCAGCAACAGAGCTATTTTAGTGCCTGAGGTGAGGCCATAGAGCCATCCTCAGCACCCAGGGCCAACTTGCTTGAATCATTCGAGATATGGCTGCAGAGAGGAAGTGGGGGGGAGAGGTAGAGAAGCAGATGGTCGTTTTACCTGTGTGCTCTGACTGGGAATCGAACCTAGGACTTCCACAAGCTGGGCTGACGCTCTACCACTGAGCCAACCCTTAAGGGAGGCTTTCTAAACACTTAAAAATTCCCTGACAAAAGTCTCTCAGTCACCCTCTTCATTAAAGGCTTTGTTTTCTGTTTGTTTGGTTTTTTCCCCCCCTCTGGCTCTAGTTTCATTTTGTGAAAAGGTTCACTGCCTTATGTGCCTTGAGCAGACAAGCTTATCGAATGAACTGTAAATCTAATCACTTTGGCACAGGGGTTTCATGGGAGCCATGTAAACAATAGCTGGAGTTATGTTAAGCTTCGGTGACTCCAACTTATTCTCTGTTTGGTTCATTTGTGCAGAACAGTTGAAGATACAAAGCCAAGCCCATTAATTTCCAGAGAGCGGTTCTAAAGAGGAACGAGCTGTCGATCCCCAGGAGGCATTCAATCCAAGCTCTAATGACAGAATTTTATGTATGACATAAGGTGTGTTATATAACACTCAAAGGACTTAATCTCCTTCCATTTCTTCAATATTTCTCCAGTATTTCTAAGGAGAGCCTGGCACTTCTTGTAGAAATTGGAATCCTGTGGAGAAATGAGCAGAGAACGCCTCCAAGTTCCTCTGGCCCCACCTAATTGTGATCAAAGTGTGCTGCTGACCCTAACCGTGAGGTGGTTTCATTTTTTAACATAGTTGTGACCCAGGTTACCTCTGAAAAAATGGACTTAATTAGTTTCAGAAACTAATTCAGTTCTATTTCTCATTAATATCCTTTTACAGTAACACATCCATGTTTAATGTGAACTACACTTGAAAGATTATAAAGTTGATGTAGTTACAGTGCTGAAGTCACACCAGTTTTTAATCTCCTAAGCTGCATATGCTTAGTTTCCAGATGGAAAACTGAATATTCACCACAGCTCCATTGGGAATGCCAATTTCCAACACTCCCTAGCACTGGGCAATGCAGCTATAAGACTGTGTTCATTTAAGGCATTTTCCGGTCTTCCGAGCCTTATGTTTACATACTTGCTGAAACTGCAACTGGAAATGAATGCGGATGATGATATTTGTCTTATTCCAATTTTTCTGTGAGAGGGAGAAAAGCACTTATGCTTGAAATAAGCAGATGTAAAAACACTTCTCACTAATCAAAATGTTTACCACTAGGTTAGGAAAGGCTGCCAGTTTAGAGGCAGTGGATCTGATACACACACTTAGCAAGACAAGTGTATTTAGTATGACAGAACCTTGGAGCAGAAGATTTTCAGCTTACTTCAAGACAACCACTAGCAAAACCACATTTCTTTGTCTGTTAGGCTTTTCACAGTTCATAAACTGAGATTCAAGAATGTCTCTTGTGTCTATTTTAGTATAGACTCTCACATTAATATACTCACAGCTTCAAGTTACTGTATCCAGAGATAATATAGGGGGAAAGGCAAAGAATGATGTCACTGCAAGATGTAAAAATTTAGCTTTGCAAAATAGTTCATATTCAATTAAGGAAACTTTAATTGGAATAAATTAAATTTGTAATATTCTGGACGGCAAAAAAAAAAAAAAAAAAAAATCATACAGTTGCTCTCAATTTGATCCCAGGCACTTGAAAATATTTATAACAAGAAATTCATTAAATGATATATATGAAGATGACAGAAAATTACCATTGTGGTTTTACAAATGTAATGCCCATCCATGAGTGTCCATGGAAGCCATGAGTCAGATGAGAAGGAATAAATAGAGTTGAGAAAAAAAAGAGAAGAAACAAGAGAATATAGAAGGATGTCAGAGGAAGTAGTCAGCTGAGCATTCACCTTTCAGATGATGTCCAAAGGTCACTCTGAACTCTCTTATTTTGTACAATATAGTATGAAATAGGGCGTCAACATCAAATCGCATGCTGGTTTAGAAGAGATCTGAATTGAGCATGACAAATAGTGGACAAGAGTTTAGACACTTCATGCGCAGTCTCCCATCCCCATCTTCCACAAGACATCCCTAGGGACAGCTCAAACACCCAGTGGAGTCAGGGCAGGCTGATTCGTTTCTCATTTCAGGAACTCACCCGAATGTGGCCCCCACCAGAGTGGGAACACCTCGGCCAGAAGAACTTCAGCTACAGAGCCCTCCTGCACTGCCCATGCTCTGCACAGCCCTGCCCCTGGCCAAGGTGTAATTGGAAGGAAAATTGGTGTTATGATTCTTATTTCTTAAGTATTGTGCTGATAAAGAGAGACTTGTCTACACATTGAGCATGGAGGGCTAAATTCTAATCCCAAATCCATACTTCTTTCATGGGAAAACTTAAACATACCACTTTCTCCGTTCTCCCGTTCTCATCCCTACAAGGTAGGCTAGACTGACTTTCCCTGGCTGGTATATCTTATTACATATGACAGAAAACATAGATGTATCTGACTGAGCTGCTGTGCCAATTAGAGTCAGGCTTTTGGAAAAAAAAATGAGAGAAGAATTGTAAGGTACTTACTATGTAAAATTCTTGATTTTGGCCCTGGCCGGTTGGCTCAGCGGTAGAGCGTCGGCCTGGCGTGCGGGGGACCCGGGTTCGATTCCCGGCCAGGGCACATAGGAGAGGCGCCCATTTGCTTCTCCACCCCCACCCCTTCCTCTCTGTCTCTCTCTTCCCCTCCTGCAGCCAAGGCTCCATTGGAGCAAAGATGGCCCGGGCGCTGGGGATGGCTCCTTGGCCTCTGCCCCAGGCACTGGAGTGGCTCTGGTCACGGCAGAGCGGCGCCCCCTGGTGGGCGTGCCGGGTGGATCCCGGTCGGGCGCATGCGGGAGTCTGTCTGGCTGTCTCTCCCCGTTTCCAGCTTCAGAAAAAATACAAAAAAAAAAAAAAAAAGAATTCTTGATTTATGGATCACTTAAGAAGTCATAAAGTTTAGTGCTGAAACAGACCTTAGAGATCACATAGAACTCTATCTTTTCATGTATGTAGAGTTGAGGAAACTGAGGTCCATATAGGGGCAGAATCAGGAGTCTCCCTAATCCCACCCACAAAGTATTTTCCCCAGCAGACCAGATCAGCACGGAGTAACATTTTTTTTCTTTCTCAACAACCACCAACACACTAGAATTCACAGAGCTCTGTGGTAGAAAACAACCATGGAAGTCATGTGTGTCCAGAAATCCTAAAGCTGAAGATCAGACCTTGCAGAGGCTGAGGTGACTCCATGACTGTGACCTGGAATCAATTCCACTGAGGCTGGATCCTGTCTGCTTTAACAGGACACGCTGGTCACCAGTCACTGCCACCGAGGCTCCATTTGAGGGCTTGCAATCTGCCTGGTTTCATACTATTTCTCCTTCTTCTTCTTTTTTTTTTTTTTTAATTAAGTGAGAGGCGGGAGGCAAGGAGGCAGAGAGATGACTCCCACATGCATCCCAACTGGAATTTTCCTGGCAAGTCCTGTCTGGGGCCAATGCTCTGCCCATTTGGGGCTGTTGCTCTGTTGCTGCGCAACCGAGCCATTTCAGTGCCTGAGGTGAGGCCATGGAGCCATCCTCAGGACCCAGGGCCAACGTGTTCAAACCACTTGAGCCATTACTGCAGCAGGGGAAGAAAGAGAAAGAGAGAAGGGGAGTGGAGGGGGAGAAGGAGAAGAAATGGAGAAGCAGATGGTCATTTTTCCTGTGTGCCCTGACCGGGAATCGAACCTGGGACTTCCACACGCTGGGCTGATGCTCTACTACTGAGCCAACCGGCAAGGGCCATACTACTTTTAATCTAGGGATTTGCTTGAAAAGAAACTGAGTGGCAGTATACCTCCTGGTCAAAGGGAGAAGCTCTACTCTGGATTTTGTTAGGCTATCTCCACAAGTTCCTCCTAGTCAACCAATCCAAATCAATTTATTCTAATGACTTGTATCACACGTGCTGAAGAAATGAGTGTGAATCCAGTTTCATTTTTTATAAGTGAATTAAATTATTCTAAATAAAAACAATGTTTTAAAATAGTTAAAATATGAGTCACATAGCCATTATTGAACAAAGACACTTAGACAATAGAAGTGCATAAACAGAAAGTGACATTTTCCACTGGTCCAATACCACTCCCCTGAGATAATCATTGTTAACAGTTTAGTTTACATCTCTTTTATGCATGTGGGAACATGTTTATAAATATTTGACTTTTGAACTTTGGCTAATGTTAAGAAGCTCCTAATTGAAGATCATAGTTCAAACTCCCTCTTAATAATCTGGTAAGCCCTACTTTGGGGACTCTAAAACCAAACAAATAAAATAAGTACGAAACAGGCCAATCGGGCTTGCTGTGACTAGTTTTGGCAGGTGACCCCAAACATGCAAATAAGTAAAATCTGGTAATTTAAAAATAGGATTTCAGCTCTTACTAGCATTAATAAGAAGAACTCTATGGACCTGAAATCGTTTTCCAATGCTAATCTGCTGAGTTGCAGAAAAGTTTCAAGTATAGGAAAGCTCTATTTAATACTAAATGGTATCTAATTAGGAATCTACTTGGCACAATCTCTCTGGTGTTCTACATTCTCTGGTGATTTTTTTTTTCAGTTACAGAAGTAACTATGGCTAGGTATCAGATGCTCCCTCTGATATCGAGGGGGAGGTTATAACTCGGTCTGATTTGCAGACATTCTCTTCAGTTTCACTATGACTAAGGTAAGTGCACGCCCAAATACCTGAAGGCTGTGCCTGCACTTGCCACAGATGAAGCAATATAACCTCAGGTGCCTGTTTATCTGAAGGGCTCCAGAGCTGCTGAGCACCTGGCAGCTGCTCAAGAAGAAGGGACACCTGTACTTGGGGAAGAACAGCATCTCCCCATGGAAAGCGTTCACCTTTCGTGGGGCTATAATTAGAAGCAGATAATGCCTTGCAAGCTGACTGCTGGCTCTCATGGTCTCAGACAAGCTATTAGCTTTCATCTAGTCCTTGTCGCTGAATAGGACCCGTGTGTGTGTGTGTGTGTGTGTGTGTGTGTGTTTTGAGGGGGGGGGGGAGGTACAGGGAGTGTGTGTTTAATACAAGTGCTAGGTGAGGCTCTGCACATTGTGGCCCAAGATACCAATGAGTCCTGTTTAGCCAGAAGAACAAAAATGGTAAAGCTTAAATGATTGTCAGAATAAGCCAAAGACTGAGCAACCCGTGTGATTACCCCACCCTTTTCCTCTCCTTTAGCCATAAATTTGATCTCTAATCTAAACTTCACCACAGCCAGTGTCAACCTAGAATTCTGAGGTTATCGGTTTGAAACCCCGGGCTTGCCAAATCAAGGCACATATAGAAAGCAACTATGAGTGGATGCTTCCTGCTCCTACCCCCTGCCTTTCTCTGTCTCTCTCCTCTCTCTCTAAAATCAATAAATAAAATCTTAAAAACAAAAAACTTCACCACAACTTTCTCTGTGTCCCTTTACTGCTGTTCACTGCCTGAATTCCTTCATCTGCCGAACAGGGTTAGCAGTGCCTACCTACCTCCAGAGGAGGATCAATTGGTTCATGCCTGAAATGGATGTGGAAAATATAGATCAATGGTCACAAAATGTCATTTACAACAATCACTAAAGATTGCCCAGTTTCTTCTGTGTTCCTGCAATTTAAGAAAAAACAAACCACAATTGCTACTAGAAATAAGCTAGGGCAATATTTCTCAAACTAAGATTGACAAGTTCTAGAAGAATTTTTAATTTTGTGGTTTGCATTTGGATTCAGAGCTAAGAAAAGTAATATAAGAGTGTTCTGGGCCATGGGATGATGACATTGCAACCAAATGCTGTCTCTAGTTCAGCATATGCATTTGTGTTTCAAAGAGACTAGTGCTAAACCTTCAGTTTGTACACCACACTCTATACACATTATATATAAGGTAATATATTAAATTGATTAAACAAACAATATAATGGATCAATGGATAAAAACCCAACTATCATAACTAACAGTAACACTAGTGACAACAAATAATTGCCCATTCATATTCAAGATCTAAGGAAACAAGCCAACTAGTGAAATATAAACAACTAAACACATCTTTCAATAATTACACCCATCACCAGCAAGTTAGTTTACATAAATATCACCTGTTGCTCATTTGAGCTTTACCGATTTTATAATTATGGATATTTAATTGATAAATATATTTTGGTTTTATGCTTTTATAAGGGTCATAAACCTAAGAAGTATATATGTTCTTAGTTTTGTGTGTGTCTATATTTAAATGATGTTACTTTTAAATTTTATTATTTATTTATTTATTTATTTATTTATTTATTTTTAGCGAGAGAGAGAGAGAGAGAGAGAGAGAGACAGAGAGAGAGAGAGAGACAGAGAAACGGACAGATAGGGACAGACAGATAGGAAGGGAGAGAGATGAGAAGCATCAGTTCTTCACTGCGGCACTTTAGTTGTTCATTGATTGCTTTCTCATATGTTTCTTGACCAGGAGGCTCCAGTCGAGCCAAGTGACCTTGGGCTTCAAGCCAGCGACCATGGGGTCATATCCACTGTTGGGATTCAAACAATTTAACAACCAGTTCTCTGCCTTAATGACCATTTTAAGTATTAAAAAAAAAAGATATACCGAAAGGTAGTTTATTATTTCATGCATTTAATACTTAAATAGGAACAATAAAAGAAGTACACAAAACTAGATTATTGTTATAAGAAAGGGTTTTAAAATATTAATGAAAAAATATTAAATAATACCTGACAAAAAAACAATAAAACTGTTATTTAAGATATTTCCATATTGTTTCTTGATTGGCGTCCTCACTTCCTACTGAAGTAGCAAACGTGAGGAAATTAAAATGTAGTGCTTCATCAAAGGTATAATGAGTTTTATTAAATGAATAAATAAATATTATAAGCATAGTTCAGTCAAATTTTTTTCACCTATGAATGCAATGAACATTACTACAGGCACTTAGAATATGCTGTTGCACAGATGAATATTATAAAAGAGTAAGGAGCCTGACCTGTGGTGGCGCAGTGGGATAAAGCATAGATTTGGAACACTGAGGTTGCCGGTTCGAAACCCCAGGCTTGCCTAGTCAAGGCACATATGAGAGTTGATGCTTCCTGCTCCTCCCCCTTCTCTCTCTCTCTCCTTCTTTCCCTCTCTCTCCTCTCTGAAAATTGAATAAAGTCTTAAAAAAAAAAAAAGAGCAAGGAATGTAAATTGTGATTTCCACAATGGGCAACTGCCCGGGTGGTCACATTAGAGAGATCCCTGATTACAAGAGCCATTTTAACAACCGATTCACCGAACTCAACAAAAAATTAGGTATAGGTTCTGCTGACCCGGTGCAAACTGTCTGAATCCCACCAACTGGTCATGTCTATGATCCCATGCTCAAGCCAATGATTCTTCACTCAAGCTGGTGAGCCCACACTCAAGATAGCGACCTCGGCCCTGGCCGGTTGGCTCAGCGGTAGAGCGTCAGCCTGGCGTGCAGGAGTCCCGGGTTCGATTCCCGGCCAGGGCACACAGGAGAAGCGCCCATCTGCTTCTCCACCCCTCCCCCTCTCCTTCCTCTCTGTCTCTCTCTTCCCCTCCCGCAGCTGAGGCTCCATTGGAGCTATCGCTGGGGATGGCTCTGTGGCCTCTGCCTTAGGCGCTAGAATGCCTCTGGATGCCCGGAGGGGCAGAGCGTCGCCCCCTGGTGAGCATGCCAAGTGGATCCCGGTAGGGCGCATGCAGGAGTCTGTCTGACTGCCTCCCCGTTTCCAGCTTCAGAAAAACAAACAAAAAAAAAAGATAGCGACCTCAGGGTTTCGAACCAGGCCAATGCTCTATCCACTGCTTCACCGCCTGGTCAGGCAGTAATGTTACTTTTAAAAATAATAATTTGAGGCATAACTTGAGTTAACAAGAATTTTTTCCCCACATGACCCAGTGGTGGTGCAGTGGATAGAGTGTTGACCAGGGACGCAGAGGTCTCAGGTTAGAAACCCTGAGGATGCCAGCTTGAGCGCAAGCTTACCAGTATGTGCATGGCGTCACCAACTTGATCCCAAAGGTCACTGGCTTGAAGCCTAAGGTCACTGGCTTGAACAAGGTATCACTGGTTTGGCCAAAGCCCCCTGGTCAAGGCAAATATTAGAAGTAATCAATGAACAACTAAAGTGATGCAACTATGAGGTGATGTCTCTCATTTCTCTCCCTTCCTGTCTGCCTGTCTGTCTCTCTCTCACTAAAAAATAATAATTATATTTTTCCCATGAAAAAGTCTATAAATTAATATAATTTGAAAAACACTCAATTAAGGCATTAACTGTGGTTTGGTTTATTAAATTGAAAATCTCATTCTAGGCCCTGGCTGGTTGGCTCAGTGATAGAGCATCGGCCCAGTGTATGGATGTCCTGGGTTTGATTCCCGGTCAAGGCACACAGAAGAAGTGACCACCTGCTTCTTCACTCCTTCCTCTTCTCCTTCTCTTCCCCCTCTTTTCGCCTCCCACAGCCATGGCTCAATTGATTTGAGTGCATCAGCCCCAGGCCCTGAGTTTGACTCCATGAAGCTTCCGCCTCAGGCACTAAAAATAGCTCAGCTGCAAGCATGGCCCCAGATGGGCAGTGCATCAACCCCAGACGAAGGTTACCAAGTGGATCCCGTTCAGGGTGCATGTGGGAGTCTGTCTCTGTATCTCCCTTATTCTCACTTAAAAAAAAAAAAAAAGGAGTAACTTATAAAAGAGTATCTGCCTAAATGAGTACTGATAATTGAGTACTTTCAAGTCTTTTCACCTAAATGCCCTGAACAGCAGATGCCATTTTAACTGTTGTTAACTCAAAATTCCTTTAAATCTCTGATTTTGCCAATATTTGCATGTGAGTCCTAAATATGGTATCTGTTGTAATATAAATAAATTTGAAGATATAATTTGTTAAGAAAATTGATTCTGCCCTGGCCAGATAGCTCGGTTGGTTGGAGCATAACCCTGATACACCAAGGTTGCATGTTTGATCCCCAGTCAGGGCACATACAGGAACAGATCAATGTTCTTGTCTCTCTCTCTTTCTCTCTTTCTCTCTCTCTCTCCCTTCCTCTCTCTCTAAACTCAATAAATTAAAAATTTTTTTTAAAGAAAATTGATTCTCTAGGATGATGTATAATACATATTTGCCATTATGTTCATTCCAATTTGACAAACAATTTTTCAGCTGCTTCCCTCAGTTAAAATAGTCTTCTAGTAGACAGTCTTATCATTTTTTAATGAGGATAACTTTATTTCCTTTTAAATATGTATCTCATAAAATATTTTGTTTTAAAACAGCAACGTAACAGGCCTTTAACTTTTAAGCTATGAGAGTATAATGTCAGATGCCTTACATTAACTTTTAATTTAGTGATAACATTGAATAATAACACACTGTTTCATATCTCCAAACAGCGACAGGTCAGAAGCAGAAATCTGGTTGCTAATCTGCTGTACTCGTGCCACGGCAAACTCTCGTTTTTGAGCAGAATTTTGGCATTTTTGTTCTGCTTGCTCACTTCTTTGGCCCAAGGAAATGAGTTGGATGAGTGCCCTTCTCTTTTATTCAAAGATGCCATAGATTAATTTTAAAGACTTCCTTTCATCTACATAACAGAATGGGTTCAGATAGCCTTTTAAGCTATTATCTGCAGTTTGGAACTTCGTGCTGGAAAGCCACAGCCGCTATACAAAAGGGGTCTGTTGGAAACACTGAACAATGAGAGTTTGACATTTTTCTCCTTCTGCCTCCAGAAAAGAACCAAAGCAACTATTCTATGGCATTTATGTATTTCATAAAAGAATGTGCGGCTATATTTATATGCCAGTCAGCTTCACGGAAATGACAAAACTGTGCAGCTTGTTTAAGGGGACACTCATTACTACTACCTCATTCCCATTGAGTTGGTTGAAGGAAAGTGGCGGCAAATTATCCTGCGTGTTATACGAGGCACTTAACTGTGTACGTGTTTAGATGTAAGAAAAACAAGAAGCAACGATTCATCTAGGACGAAACTCACCTTTATTTTATGGGGGAAGACCACAAGGAAGGGGCAGAATAGTAAATAGTGTGCCACACATTCAAAATTTTGGCTGAAAATTTGAGGCTGTGTATATAAATAAAAATATTTTAAAGAGAAATTGAACACAAAAAGTTTCTTTTTGCCCTTCCATTAAGTGCCTCTTGGTTTCATGAGTTCTTTTTTTTTTTTTCTTTTCCTGTTTCCCCTCCTGACTTCATTGATTTTGTGTGAGCCTGCATGTGTGCACAGTGTTTGAATATAAATTACTGTAATTAGGAGCCCCCTAAGCAGGATGGCGCACTCTAGCTCAGGAAACTCTGTCCTCAGCTCAACGAGGTGAGGATCTGTCTGGCACAAAGGGTTCCACGTCCCGGTCGCCCTCACAAAGGAGCTCTGATTTTCCAGGACAATCTCTTCTTTGAACCCAACATGAAAACATACTAGAGCTCTTTGTGAAACAAAGAAATATACATAGGAAATAAAGACATTGTTTTATTAAATCCTCACCATCTACTCTGACGTAAGCTAGCTAGGAAAGAAAGAGTCTCCTTCCCAGAGGAAAGTGAATGGAGTCTTGTTTTCTCCACACTTAATCCTGCTAAACTTAGTTGGTATTATTAAAAAAAAAAAAAATAGAAGCAAGCGTTCCCATTTTCTCTTCTTGGGAGTTCCATCCCAGTTTTCTCACATTTATTCTGCACAGTTTGTAGCCCCGGCCATGCAACAGGTGGGACTCATTGACTGGGCAACCAGGGCCTGGCCTGACTTCCTTGTGGACTCCTTCTGCCACATTATTAATCCTATTTCTCTCAGCTGAACCTGCCTTATCCTGGATGAAGAGGAGCTCTGCTGTCTGAGCCTGGGCTCCTCAGCACCCGGAAGAGAGCGACAATCCTACGCAGCCGGTCTCTCCATACGCGACTCCCACCATGTCAGGCCCCAAAGGCAGCCTGGCTGAGACAGTTCAGGGTACACCTGTTTAGGGTGTTTAGCCTGTGACACACACGGCACGTTTGTGGTGACCCTCAAGCTCACCACTGCACATAGCCAAGGGGCCAACGTCTTCCTCCCTCTCTCAGAGCTCACCGATGCCCGAATGGTCCCTCTCCCCGTAGAGCCAACCACAGGTGGGCAATGACCAGGTCCTTGCTGCATCCTGTTGCTTCTGGAAGTCTTCCAGTCCCTCCTTTCCACGTTTCTCTAGTTCCTTCTTCCTTCTGGATCCTCTACTTGAAATCCAGCTCTTGCTCTCCACTGGTAGATGGCCCCCCTACCCTCATTTTGGGGAGAAAATTCTAGTCCCATTCCCGTCCTTTACCAGTCTGAGGTCTTAAAATCCCAGCTCAGCCAAAGGCTTGGGACCTTTCTGCAAGGTGCCTAATAAGTCTCAGCCCAGGACATAGAGGAGACGTGGGGTGCACAGAATGCCCAGTTGTGCTCACTGACTCTCAGGGCTTGTTCTCATCCTAATAGCAAAAGCAACAGAAGTCCAGTCATGCTACTTAACAGTCTGGTACCAGAGGACACTTCAGGAACATTCAAACCAAGTACTGCCAAAGTCACATGGTTTACTGTTCATCACAGCATTATTCACAGTGGCCAAGACATGGAAACAACCAAAGTGTCCCTCGATAGAGGATTGGATAAAGAAGATGTGGTACATATATGCAATAGAATACTACTCAGCCATGAGAAATGATGACACATTGCCTTTTATGACACCATGGATGGACCTTGAGAATATTATACTGAGCGAAATAATTTAATCAGTAAAAATTAAGAACTGTATGATTTCACACATAGGTGGGATACAAAACTGAGATGCATGGACGTTGATAAAAGTGAAGTGGTTACCAGGGAGAGAGGGTGGGAGGAGGGGAAAAAAGAGGGACAAATATATGGTGACAGAAAATGATTTGACTTTAGGTGATGGGCACACAACACAATCAACGGCTCAAATACTATAAAGATGTTCACCAGAAACCTATGTACTCTTATTGATCAATGTCACCCCATTAAATTTAATTTCAAAATTAAAAATTTTTACATGTCACATGGTTTAGTGCATATTAAACCTGCCAAGCACTTGGGCAGATACAAACAAAAGGGCACCTTGAAACTTTTTAATTAAAGAGATAAAAGCTTAACATATTTGTTCTATACTTACTTAGTCCCTACTATATATGCCAGGCAGTGGACTAGGCACGAGATAACAGAAAGGAATAAAGACATAATTGGTTACCACAGGGACTTTGCAATGTAATAATGGGAACTGAGAAACATAAAAATAGACCTGAGCACTGAGAACAGCAGGAAACTGCAGGACAGCTTAAGAGTCTCTGAGTGGAGGGGATAGGTCATTCTCCAAACGCTTATCAAAGGCCTACTGTGTCCCCGACACTAGGAATTGTTAAAAGGCAGTCCCTGTGTTCAAGGAGCTCACCATCTCCTAGGACAGCCAGATAAACAGATGACTATGAAACAATGGGATACAGGGCATCCTAGGGACATAAATGGGACGCAGTGGAACTCAGAGAAGGGGCTCTAACCATAGGTTCTCAAGATATGTGACTGACTAATCAGAAGGGACTCCAGCAGTGGCTCCATAAATGGCTATACCCGCTGATTATGAAAGAAACCTGTTCCTAGCCCAGTCTGGATGGCCAGGGAGCTTCCTGGAGGAAGTGATGCCTGATTAGACACTTGGAGGACAAGTAGAAATTGGCCAGGCAAGGGCAGTTCAGACAGATAACAGCACGCACAGGCTTGGTGGAGCAAGAGCACTTCAGCATGTCCAGGGGCATTGGCGTGCCTTCTCCAAACACCCTCAGTGACCGCCCAGGCCACATGCGTCCAGGGAGCTTATCAAAAGCACGTTCCGTAAAATGAGGCCGCCTGCTTGTTGAAACCATCTAGAGATTCTCAGAAGTGACACTTGAAAACAGTCAGACGAGAACAAACACACGCACATACACACGCCACTGCTCTTAGTAACCAGAAGCCCGAGAGACACCCTGGGTGACGAAGACCAACTCCTGAACTGAGGGCGAAAGGGGGAGACCGGTACATAAAAGAAAGCTGACAACCATAGATATCAGGAAATAAGAGAATAGGCTGTCTTGGAAAAGCCTGAAAAAGAAAAAAAAGTGAAGGTAAAACCATGAAACTGCTCCAATAATAATCTAATTTGTGACTTAAATGAAGGTAAGTTAGTAAGACTGAATGCAAAAATGAAAATTAAATGGAAAATAAGTAAACCCAATGGTACAAGTGCAGTGGGCATCTATTGTTTTCGTCTGCTCAGACCCACCCCATCCTTCTATACCAAAGCCTCCCTTTCTTTTCTTTTCTTTTTTTTTTTTTTTTTTTTACAGAGACAGAGAAAGTCAGAGATAGGGATAGACAGGGACAGACAGACAGGAACAGAAAGATGAGAAGCATCAATCATTAGTTTTTCGTTGTGACACCCCAGTTGTTCACTGATTGCTTTCTCATATGTGCCTTGACCATGGGCCTTCAGCAGACTGAGTAGCTTGCTCAAGCCAGCGACCCTGGGTCCAAGCTGGTGAGCTTTTGCTCAAACCAGATAAACCCACGCTCAGGCTGGCGACCTTGGGGTCTCGAACCTGGGTCCTCGGCATCCCAGTCCAACGCTCCATCCACTGTGCCACCGCCCAGTCAGGCCCAAAGTCTCCCTTTCTTATAAGGGCTCTAGGCCGCAGTTCAGGTGGACCCGAACCTCCTGGCCCCTCCTCCACCACATGTCCTATCCTCCTAGCCTGTCCTGGGTAGCCCATTCCCTCCGGCCCAGTGATGGGTTCACAGGGGAGCATGTGGGCCGGGCCCAACCAGGCCGTCTTTGCCAGGACTCTCCTGGTGAAGCTCAGGGAAGGAGCTCTTTCTCACTGCGGGGTGGAAACAGGTTGCATGTGAGCCTCGGGGTGCTGGAAATCACCTCCGCCACTGGTGAGAGAAGAGGTCCTGATTACATCCATTCAATTCTGGATCCAGCATCCATTCCTGGGCTCCTCTGTTGTTTAAGCTAATTCCCATTTTTGCTTGCACTAATTTAAATTAGAGTCTTTGCTTATAACGTGAAAGGTCTTGGAAGAAAGGAAACCTAACCTTGTTGAGCTCCCAGCCTGTGCGGGCACAGTGCTTTCTTTATCCACGTTAACTCAGAAGAGAGAGTGTTCTGTGACATCATGAAAGTGCCAGGGCCTTGTTGTTCTGAGACCATCTGAGAAACAGTTCAACAGCTCACTAGTCTAACACTTCTGGTGATTAAAATACTATGGACTCAGTTAAAATGTAAGGGTGCCAAAGAAGTCAGTAATTAAAATAATTAATATTTTAGTGCAGAAACATTCAGAATAAACAAAATATCGAAATTTAAAATAATGACAGGATCAGACTGCACTTGAGTGACTTGTCTTCACTTGCCTACCCTAAGTCCAGCCTTGCCCCTTAGTGGCTCTATGCACCTTGTGAGATTTGTCACTTCCTGTCTGTGTTCCTGTCCTAAATAGCAAAACAATGCTTCAAGTGGATGTGACTCCTATGCTCATATTTGGGAACAAAAGGATCAAGCGAAGCCAGAAACTATCTAAAAACTGTGTCTCCTCCCTAAAGAGGGAGGGAGGGACAGAGAGAGGAGGGGAGGGAGATGCACCCTGTATCCAATCTAGGGTTGGAGAGAGGAGGACAGGTAGAGTGGATGACGGAACTGTCTTCACTACTGAGATAGAAAGAGGGACTGGGGAGAGGTGAGGTGTCTGCCTGAAGGGCTTGCTCACCAGTGTTAGTATAAAAACAGTACACCCAGAGGTGGATTTAACAGCGGGTGCACCAGGCATGCACCCTGGGCCCCGACTTCTGAAGGGCCCTGCAAAACCCCAACTTTACACTTTTTCCTAATGACACCAAGTTTGGTTTCATATGTGCAATTTTAACATTAATAGTACATAATATTTTTTATTTATTTAAAAATATGGTTAACATGTATTTTTATTTTCCCTCTCTCTTTTTAAGGGGCCCAAAATTTTCTTCTGGACCCGGGGCCTCAATCAACCTTAATCCGCCTCTAATTACACATGATGATAATCCGCCTCTTTAACATGATGACTCTCTCTAGTTAGTTCCCTGATGGAATTAGTGAAATCCCCTAAGGCATTCTGAAGAAACCGGTGTGTAATGAAATGCACACCATTCTCTCTTCTCAGTCCTTTAACCCAGCCCGTTTTTCTAGGAGCCCGTGTGGCTATTATCCCAGCTATAGAATGGTCCACATGAAGCTCCATACAAAGCAAGGGAATGAGGCAGAAGTAAAAAGAACTATTGGGCTACCGACTGAGAATCAGACCATGCAGGAGCGATTTGGGACCTGAACACTAGCCGTATTCTGCTCCTAAACCATCAACTTTTTCACCTGTAAGTTGAAGTATTTTTTCCTTGCTCCAACAAGGTATTCCTAAAAAATAAAGACTACAAAACAAAGGGGCTTCAGATACAAGAAATTATTCTGCATATTTAGCTAGAGACTTTTTCAAAAGTTTTTTAAATTTGCTTTTAATTTAACAAAAGGGTGGGAGAGTTCTCAGCATTATCTATAATTTGTAATGAATGAGAAAGCATGCCACTTTATTATCTACAGTAAAACAATAAAAATAGCTAACATTTTTGTACCACACACTGTACTAGGTTTATATATATTATCTCATTTAAAGGTAGAGATTTTAAAACTAGTGGCATTCAAAGAAAGTTAAAGGGAATTTACATATTTTCTGTTTATTAAGAGACTCACTTTTTCATTCATTTATTCATCTGACAAAAACTTTATGAATGAATGAATAAGCACACAGACTTTTTGCTTCTACGTGATTAAGATGTCATAGAATTACTTCATGTTTTCTTAGAAGACTTTGGGGTTTATTTTAAAGAAAGGAAACTGGCCTGGCCTGTGGTGGTGCAGTGAATAAAGCGTCGACCTAGAATGCTGAGGTTGCCAGTTTGAAACCTTGGGCTTGTCCAGTCAAGGCACACACAGCAAGCAACTACTACGAGAAGCAACCAATGAGTACACAACTAAGTGAAACACTGTTTGATGCTTCTCTCTCTCTCTCTCTCTCCCTTCCTCTCAATCAATGGAGAAAAAAAAATTTTTTTCTTTCTGTATTTTTCTGAAGCCGGAAACGGGGAGAGACAGTCAGACAGACTCCCGCATGCGCCCGACTGGGATCCACCCGGCACGCCCACCAGGGGGCGACACTCTGCCCACCTAGGGGCGATGCTCTGCCCCTCCGGGGCGTCGCTCTGTTGTGACCAGAGCCACTCTAGCGCCTGGGGCAGAGGCCAAGGAGCCATCCCCAGCGCCCGGGCCATCTTTGCTCCAATGGAGCCTCGGCTACGGGAGGGGAAGAGAGAGACAGAGAGGAAGGAGGGGGGGAGGGGTGGAGAAGCAGATGGGCGCTTCTCCTGTGTGCCCTGGCCTGGAATCGAACCTGGGACTTCTGCACGCCAGGCCAACGCTCTACCACTGAGCCAACCGGACAGGGCCACAAATTTTTTTAATTAAAGAAAGAAAACTGATTTAACCAATAATATGATTATACTGACACCAAAAATTCACTCAGGTTCTGAACTCGCAAAAAGTATTGTCCCTACTTTAAAGGCATGCAATTTTCTATACTTCAACTTATGGTGGGCTCCCTTTTTCTGGAAAATCACCAAAATGCCCTATTCTAGTTCATGCAGAGCAGTCATTCAGATAACATTTAGTTAACACCTACTATGTGCTAAGAACTATGCAGCTAGTTGCTGAATCTACAGGAACAAATAAAGGACTTCTCTCACCCTTGAGATCATTGTCTGTTTTATTTCTCCATTGATTGAGAGGCAGAGAGAGAGAGAAAGAAGAATCAATTCAGTGTTCCGTTTATCGTTCCACTCAGTTGTGCACTCATTGATTGCTTCTAGTACAAGCACTGATGGGTGATCAAACTCCGACCTTGGTGTGCCAAAATGATGCTTTATCCATTGAGCCACCCAGCCAAGGCTGAGATCATTGTTAGGTGACAAAGAACTACAGAAATAATTACAATGCAATATGATTTGTAACAACAGAGAGAAACGCAGAAAGTGCTGTGGGCACATAAAGGAGACAAGCCATGGATTCTGAATCCTTCATATTCTAGGCACAAAACAGTACAAAACCCACTTTATAACACTGAGAAGTGTTATCAGACTCAAGAGAAAGGTTTGCCACCAAGTGAGAAAAAAACAGTGGTGTTTGAAAACCTTATCAGGGAGTGTGGATTATCACCGTCTTGAGAGACATCCTTTTTACCCCAGCACACAGGTCTTAAGAAGTCAGATAGTGAAACCAATCCTTGAGACATCAGATTTTGGTTTTTGAAGCCAGCGAGGAAGAACTGGCTAGATTCCCCCTCTAGGAAATGGCCTGGGAGGGGCAGTTCTCTGGATAGGCACCGTTTAGCCTGCGCTGCAGACAGCAGCTGGCTGGACTAGGACACCCTCCCACCCCGTGCCTTTCCTGGTGTTCAGCTAAAAACCGCCCCTGGAAGTCACTGCGTCTGGTGCAAGGAGAAGGGATGGAGTAATGGAGCACAACAGAAATTCTCAGATGAGTTAGAAAAGTAAATTCTCTATGGCACTCAGCCAAAGAGGATCCATTTACTACATCAAGAGAGCTCCAGTTTCTTCACAGTTAGTCTTTTATTTTGGCCACATCTCCACAAAATAAAAGAATTGACTCTCATGTGGATTCAAGTTACTTGGAACCAGCACCTTACTATTCTTGCCAATAATTTGTTTCCCACACGTTATTTGAAGGTTCCTGACGGTAGACACCTTATCTAATGAATAATTTGTCAAGTTATAAAAATGTTTTTGCTAGAACAGGTAGATATCCAGCCCTGAGAAATCTGGGGCCCAGACAAATGAACTGAAGTCAGTGGTGGAATCCAGTCCAGAACACCACAGCTGGTTTCTCAACTACCCAGCACTTTGGTCAGATGGCGGTTTGTATACAGTATGGCTCTCGCCCACACAATACTACCAAGGAGGAATGAATAATAGTGTTTACATTTGTGAGATATTTTTTACATATTCACACGCTTTCATGTAGATTTTTTTTTTCCCTTGGCAAAAACGGCATCTTTTTCTAGCTGTCAGCTCAGTCCCTTATTGTGCTTCAGATTCTTGATTTGGGGAAAACAGCCTTAAGGCTCAGCCTGAGAGCTCCACACACGCTCCCTGGGCGCCTCACATTCGCTGCTGCGGAAGGTGCACCTGGAAGCTTCCCAGGGCAAGTCCTCCTGAGGGAAGGGGAGAGGATACCACCCAGAGAGCTCTGTGAGCTCGCCACCTCCAGTGCGCATGCGCGTCAAGCCCTGGCAGAGACCACCACAGGAATTTAGCGAGAAGCCTGCAGAATAATTATGATTGCTGTGGGGCCAACAGCTGTTAAGGACTGGTTAGGGAGTGTCAGTTTTCCACAGGCAACTGCATTTCTGAGAAAAGGGCCTGACCTTGGTGGAAAACGCTGCCCCCCCAAAAAAAACTAGCAGCTATTTCTATTTCAAGAGAACAACTTGTTGAACCTAAAGTGGCAGAGAGAGTTTACAAACTTCTTGATCTCCCACTTGTGGACCGTTTCATCCACTCTGGATTAAGATGTGGGTCTGGACTATAACAGAAGAACTTGATGAATCTTCCTCTCTCCTTCTTCAAAACACATGCTGAGAATATAGTGAACAGCCTCAGGAATTCCTCATCATCAAGGAGGAAGTTGGGGAGACGAGAGTGTAAAAAATGAGGCCAACCAGTTATGGCACATGCTCGGATATTCACGAATCAGCTCATATTTGAGAATGCCATTGAGTCCATGTACAGTGGCTGGGGCTTTAGAAGAAATGAAAGAGGTAGAGATAGCATCCCCTCCCTGAAGGAGCATATGACCCGAAATGAGAGCTAGCCTCTTGGAACACTTAAAGACCAAAACAAGACCGAGCACTACACATAATTCAGAGCTGGTATCTTGTGGCACACACGAGTTTAGGGAGCAGAGGGGTCACTGAAGGCTGGAGTGGGGTCCTCAGCCTCCCTTGCTTCAGGCCCACTGTTAGATGCTGTCCTCTCAAGAGTTTGTCTCAGCCTTCTCGTTCAGTCTGATTCCTCTACTTTGGTGGTTCCCAAGAGCCCACTTTAGGACTCTCAGCTGCTGCTGATGTGCATGCACCTAACCTGCACGAGTATAACTCAGTGGGTCTCCACTCTGCAGCACGTTGGAATTGCCTGGGTAGCTTTAAAAACAACCTATGCCCAAGTCCTATCTCAGACAGACTGAATCAGAGTCCCCAGGTGAGAGCCCCAGCATCAGACGATAATGGGCAGCCAGGCTGAGAACCCCTGGTTTAAGCAATAGAGGGTAGTTTGCAGACTCACCGAGGAAAACCACAGGAAGGGCCAGGTGGAACTGCCCTGAGGGACAACTGGAACCAGGACACTGAGAACAGTCACAATCCTCTCTGGGCCCTGGCCAGTTAGCCCAGTCAGTTGTCTGTTTTGTCCTAGAAACACCAGGGTTGAGGGTTCAACCCCTGGAGAGGGAACATGTAAAAATCAACCAATGAGTGCACAACTAAGTGGAATAACAAAGGAATACTTCTCGCTCTCTTTCTTTTTCTCTCTCTCTCAAATTAATTTTTTTTTTTAAAATATCCTTTCTGGCCCTGGCCGTTTTGCTCAGTGGTAGAGCATCAGCCTGGCGTGAGGGAGTCCTGGGTTTGATTCCTGGCCAGGGCACACAGGAGAAGCACCCATTTGCTTCTCCACCCTTCCCCTTCTCCTTCCTCTCTGTCTCTCTCTTCCCTTCTCGCAGCCAAGGCTCCATTGGAGCAAAGTTGGCCCGGGCACTGAGGATGGCTCTGTGGCCTCTGCCTCAGGCGCTAGAATGGCTCTGGTCGCAACAGAGCGATGCCCCAGATGGGCAGAGCATCGCCCCCTGGTGGGCAGAGCATTGCCCCCTGGTGGGCATGCTGGGTGGATCCCGGTCGGGCGCATGCGGGAGTCTGTCTGACTGCCTCCCTGTTTCCAACTTCAGAAAAATACAAAAAAAAAAAAAAAGTTTTTTTCTGCCTGACTGGGGGCGGGGGCGCAGTGGATACAGCGTCGGACTGGGATGCGGAGGACCCAGGTTCGAGACCCAGAGGTCACCAGCTTGAGCACGGGCTCATCTGGTTTGAGCAAGGCTCACCAGCTTGGATCCAAGGTCGCTGGCTTAAGCAAGGGGTTACTCGGTCTGCTGAGGGCCCACGGTCAAGGCACATATGAGAAAGCAATCAATGAACAACTAAGGTGTCACAACAAAAAACTAATGATTGATGCTTCTCATCTCTCTCCTTTCCTGTCTGTCTGTCCCTATCTATCCCTTTCTCTGACTCTCTGTCACTGTAAAAACAAAAAACAAACAAAAAAGATCCTTTCTGTTCCCCTGCTCTCTTCTCCCATGTATCTGCTGCATCTTCTCAGACCAGCTCCTCTGTGACACGGGAACCACTGCTAATAGCAGCTCTGGCTCACTCTTGGCAACTAGAGAGAAAAGGGTCTCCTTCTCTCAGTTCCATATTGAATCCCAGAAACCCCCAGTTTTAAAAAGGCAGAAACTCTGATTGGCCATACAGGGCTCATGTGCCACTCCTTGACCTGTGTTCAGATATTATCGTTGGTCTAGCTCGATTTCTGTTCCATCCCTACCCTGGAGGAGGATGTGGGGGAGAATCAAACAAAGCCCACCATTATAGGCACCATGTAGGTTCTTGTTAGCAACGGCCACTCTCAGACCCCCATCCCAGACGTGCTGATTCAGAACCAGCATGCTAACAAGGTCCCCAGGTGAGCTTGAGACCACCACTCAAAGAGGGGTATGCTTGAGGACTACTTTATGTTCTGGTACCATTTTCTCAGGTTGGCAGGAGTACAGGGACTCCTTTCTCTTGGTTTCATGTCAAAGCCTCAGAAAAATAAAGCCACAACTCCTCCTCCGCCGCCTCTGACAGCAGCAGCACCAACACCAGGTTTTGCCCGGTTGGCAAGATACCCAGTCAAGCTCCATGTTTCTTTTTCTGTTTCTTCGAAGCTGGCTCTGACCAGGCTTGTGGACGGAGTCTGCGGTTTTGCTGCAGTAGCTGATATGGAAGCGGATGTGGTGCTCTGGGCCAAGTAGGGTGCAGCAGCTGGTGCTTATCGGCCGCGCCCTGTGATAGACACAGATGTGTCCACGCTGACCTTCCTGACTGAGGACATGTGTGAGAACTCAGAACTTCCCATGGGAATAGATGACAAGGCAAGGGAACGAGAAGCCACGGTAGGCGTGATGGCATCCTGCCCACGGCCCCAGTACAGCTCCAGCATCTCTATCAGTCCACAAGGAGGGTTTGCCTCTGAAACCTGGAAGCCTGACCGTGTGTGATCTAGGCGTCTGGTCACAAGCCCACCTTTTGTGTCCAGACAGACAACTAGTTCTCTCCTTACCTTTTCCTTTCTGAGTCTGTTTCCTTTCCCACTGCTAGAGGGAAGGGTGAAAGTCAGTGGGCACTCAATAAATATCAGTTGAAGAAATAAATAGATGAATAAATAAACAAGTAAAATTTTTCATATTTTTAGAAGAAAGAGAGCTGAGCTTGGCTTTCATCTGCTCTGATGAATAAATATTTTCACTTCTGAAAAATCAAGTTGAATGACCACATAAAAATCATCACTTCATTTTTGTTTATATCTCTCCTGCATCTCCGGCTTCCACAAATAAGAAGTCCTCTGTATACTTGAATTCCAGAGCCTTGATTTTTTTTTTTTTTTTTATTCTCCCTAAGGTGAGCTACAGGAAAAGATTGCCTTTGGTCTCAATGACTTCTTACCAGCAGCACACCTAAAACATGAAAATA
This sequence comes from Saccopteryx leptura, assembly GCF_036850995.1. NCBI lineage: Eukaryota > Metazoa > Chordata > Mammalia > Chiroptera > Emballonuridae > Saccopteryx > Saccopteryx leptura. The sequence continues at coordinate 58,424,616 of NC_089509.1, read as the reverse complement.
ATTCCCATTCCCCCAAATTACTGGGGTACTTTCATTCCAAAAAGAGATAGATTTGTATCCCCTTGCTACAAAATAGAATTAGAACTGAGAGCTGGCTTAGCTGCTTCATTTTCGTGGAGGAGGCAGCTGAACTCCAGAGAAGGGACTGATCTGTCAACTTCCAGCTAGTAAGAGCAGATGACGAGTTTCCTGAGCTCTAACCCAGTTCTTTCCCCTTTCCTACCACAGTGTAGCCCACTGATCGCCCTGCTATTAGTGCTCAGCTCAGGGCAGCTCAGGGCTCTATTACTCCCTTGTAAGTAGAAGGTGGCCTATGACAGGCCCCTTAGCGTTCAACCCAGCAGCCCACCTCTAACGGGGTGCTGGGGAGATTGGACAAGGGGGATTCCAGTGGCCAGTTCCACAACCACCCCAAAGTTACAGACCTGATTTTTCAAAAACTCCTTTCTTTCTGCCTCCCTTACCCAGCCCAAGCAGCAATGAAGAGGATTTACTCAAACTTTCCAAAATAATTTCCCTTTGGGCTGTGACCAAGCATGAAATATTGAGGCCAAAGAAATATTGAGAAATTTATGAGCCACTAAAAATAGACAGTTACAACAGAAAACTCCCTCCTATTCCTGCCATTTTCCCCCGTTGGCTACACAAACACGAAGACAGACTCCAACCACGAAGGGTGGAAAAAAGCGGCACGTGCTCCCAGCTGCGATGTAATTAGATGGGAAATGAGCTCAAGAAACAACGGTGCCGTTTCAGGACTAGGTCTGACCCAGATATCATACTGGGAAAGAGAGGACCCATTGGCATGCCCTCTGGGCTTGAACTCTTCCTCGCACAGCCAAAGAGGGGCAGAAGCAGAAGTAGTGGCCGGACTAACCCACAGTCATACTGGCAAACCCACCGTAGACTCCTGTTTATTTGCAGGCTCCCACCTGAATGGGAGCCAGATTTAATCATGATGTAGGTTCGAGAACATTCCAGGACGAGTCCAAGAGGGCAAAGGGTTCCTTTGAAGTATGTCTGGGCTGGTTATGCAGACTCCCCCTTGCCTTCTGCCTAGACTTGGGTCTGTACCTGGCTGCCTTAAAGATTCTGTTTCACTTTTCTCACTTTATAGAGCCTGGAAAATAACCAAGTGAAGGCTTTAGGTCCCAATGTACCTGATTTCTTGCCAACCATATACCAGGAATCCCTGAAATACATTCCTCTGGGGTAACGGTTGTAACTTAGAGGCTTAAGTTAGTCTAGTGTCCACTACGCCTCCACATGGCACGGCGATGAAATGACAGAATACCACAAATAATTAGAATCAATCTAAGTGCTTAAGAGAAAGTAGTTGTACATTTGGTTGGTCCTAAGGCAAATGACCATTTATGGCCCTCGGGCTATTGTAGTAGGTATGCGATGTTATACAAAGTGAGAAAAAGAATAACAGGTCTGCAGAAGAAAAGACATATCATTTTTGTGGGGTTTTTTGAAGCATATTTTCATTGATTGCATTTTCGAGATACAGAGAAAGGAAGGGAGAGAGAGAGGAAAGCATTCATCTGTTGTTCCACTTAGTTGTGTGCTCATTGATTGCTGCCCACATGTTCCATGACCAGGGATCAAACCTGCAACACTGGTGTTTTGGGATGACTCTCTAACCGACTAAGCTAAATGATGTTTCTAACGGACTGAGCTGTCTGGCCAGGATAACTTTTTTTTTTTTTTTTTCTTTTAGAGGGAGTTAAAGGGGGGTGGTGAGGGGAGAGAGAGAGAGAGTGAGGGAGAGAGGGAGAGAGAGAGAGAGAAACAATGTGTCCCTGTATGTGTCCTGACTAGGGATCAAACCTGTACCCTTTGTGTGTCAGGACAACAACATTTTAACCAACCCAGCTATCTGGTCAGGGCAAGAAGGCATATCTTTTTATCCACTTTGTCCAGAAGGTGAGTGGGGCCCAGATGTAATACTCCAGATTCTGCCCCCCCACCCCACCCCAAGGAATAGTTTAGAGTTAGGAGTGTTCCAAGCTTCACCTGGGTACTTCTTGTTGAGCTGGAACTGTTTATATAGCTGCACTGAACAACGATCCTCCCTTGTTAAGATGGCTCTATTCTATTTTTAAAGACCCCCAAAGGAGGAGAACCAGCATCTTTCTGAACTGGCCATTTTAGTATTCTAACAGCTCTTTAGAGAAAGTAAATCATCCTTATTCCTAATCCAAATCTCTTATGCTGGGATTTAAGTCCATTTCTCCTGTTTGGTTTTTGGTAAAGACAGGAAACAGCTAGAGCACCATCTGTGCTTATTGCACAAATTGTCTCGGGATTCCTATTTTACTCTTTTTTTTTTTTTAAACCTTCTTATCTTTCTTGAGTCCTCTTTAAATTCTTCATCTCCCTTTCTTAATATGAAGTTCAGAAGTAGTCTTAACACCTAAAATTGGACACCACTGCCTATAATGATACTTAAATATTATATCAGTATATAATATATATACTATAATTATATATACAATTAATTATATATATTTAAAAATATTATTTTTACCCCCAATTCTGGCAACTACAATCTGTTCTCTGTATCTGTGAGCTTGGTTTTGTTTTGATTTTGGTTTTGTTTTAGATTCCACACATAAGAGAGAATATACAGTATTTGTTTTGTTGTTGTTTTGACAGAGAAGAGAGAATGGGACAGATAGGGACAGATAGGCAGGGAAAGAGATGAGAAGCATCAATTCTTCATTGTGGCACCTTAGTTTTGCATTGATTGCTTTCTCATATGTGCCTTGACCAGGGGACTACAGCAGAGCAAGTGACCCCTTACTCAAGCCAGTGACCTTGGGCTCAAGCCAGTGACCTTGGGCTTCAAGCCAGTGTGACTTGGGCTCAAGTCAGCGACCATGGGGTCATGTCTATGATCCTACGCTCAAGCCAGTGGCCCTGTGCTCAAGCTGGTGAGCCTGCTCTCAAGCCGGCAACCTTGGGGTCTCGAACCTGGGTCCTCTGCATCCCAGTCCGATGTTCTATCCACTGTGCCACCGCCTGGTCAGGCCAGTATTTGTTTTTTTCTAACTTACTTCAGTTAGCTAATATCCCCCATATTGTTGCAAATTCCTTTTCATGGCTGAATAATATTTCAGTGTGTACATATGTATGTGTAACAATTTCTTTATCCATTCATTTATTGATAGACATGTAGGTTGTTTCCATATCTTGGCTATTGTAAATAATGCTGCAATGAACTTGGGTGTGCATATATCTTTTCAAGTTAATGTTTTCACATAAATAATCAGAAGTAGAATTGTTGGATCATATGGTAGTTCTATTTTTAATATTTTGGAGGAAGCTCCATACTGTTATCCATAGTAGCTGCACCAATTTACATTTCCACAAACAGTGTACAAGGGTTCCCTTTTCTTCACATCCTCACCAACACTTGTTATTTCTTGTCTTGTTGATAATAGACATTATAAAAGGTATGAGGTAATATCTCATTATGATTTTGATTTGCCTTTCCCTGTTAATTAAAGATGATTATTTTTGCATATGCTTATCTTCTTTGTAAAACTGTCTATTTACATATTTTGCCCATTTTAAAACAGGATTGTTTGATTTTTTTTACTGTTGATTTATATGAGTTCTTTATATATTTTGGATATTAGCCCCTTATCAGACATGTAACTTACAAATACTATATTCTCCTATTCAGTAGATTAACTTTTCATTTTGTTGATGCTTTCCTTTGCTATGCAAAAGCTTTTAAATTTGATGTAGTCCCACTTATTTTTGTTTTGTTGTTGCTTTTACTTTTGGTATCAGATTCAAAAAATCACTGCCATGACCTATGTCAAAACACTTACCACCTGTGTTTTCTTCTAGAAGTCTTATGGTTTCATGTCGTATGTTCAAGTCTTATTTATTTATTTTATTCTTATTTTTCCAAGTGAGAGGAGGACAGATAGAGAGACAGACTCCTGCATGTGCCCTAACCAGAATCCACCCAGTCACACTCATCTGGGGCTGATAGTCTGCTCATCTGAGGCCATGCTCACAATTGAGCTATTTTTAGTGCCTGAGGTGGGAGACTCCACAGAGTCATCCTCATTGCCTAGGGGTATGTGCTTGAACCAATCCAGCCATGGTTTCAGGAGGGGAAGAGAAGGAGGGGTGGGGTAGGGGTGGAGAAGCAGATGGTCACTTTTCCTGTGTGCCCTGACTGGGAATCAAACCCAGGATATCTACAGGCCAGGCCAATGCTCTACCACTGAGCCAACCCACCAGGGCCTGTTGATTGGTTTTAGAAAGACAGAGAGGAAGGGAAGAGAGAGAGAAACATTTATTTGTTGTTCCCCTTAGTGGTGAAATCATTGGTTGCTTCCCATATGGGCCCTGACAGGGACTCAAACCTACAACCTTGGCACTTCAGGACAACGCTCCATCCAGCTGAGCTAACCAGCCAGGGCTTTTAATCTTTTGAGATAAATTTTATGTATGGTATAAGATAGTGACTGAGTCTCATTGTTTGGCATGTGACTGTTCGATTTTTCCAACACTATTTACTGAAGAGACTGTCCTTTCCCCATTGATATTCTTGGCTCTTCTGTCGTAAATTAATGTGGATTTATTTCTGGGATCATTATTTTGTCCCATTAATCTCTGTTTGTTTCAGTGCTGATGCCATACTGTTTTAATTATTATTACTTTCTAATATAGTTTTATATCAGGGAGTATGATAACCTCCCGCTTTATATTTCTTTCTCAAGATTGCTTTGGCTATTTGAGGTCTTTTGCAATTACATACAAATTTTAGAACTGTTTCTTTTTTATTTTTGTAAAAAATGTCTTTGGAATTTTGATAGGGATAGGGATTGCATTAAATCTGTAGATTGCTTTAAGTAGTATGGGCGTTTTAACACTATTGATTCTTCCAATCCATAAGCATAGAATATCTTTCTATTTTTTGTGTCTTCTTCTATTTCTTTTATTAATGTCTTGTAGTTTTCAAATACAGTTCTTTCACCTCTTTGATTAAATTTATTGCTAGGTATTTCATTCTTTTGATGCAACTGTAAATGAGATTTTTTTCTTAATTTCTCTTTCTGATTGTTATTAGTATTATACAAATGCAACAGATTTTTGTGTATTAATTTTATATCCTGTTACTTTACTAAATTTGTTCATTAGTTTTAAGAATTTATATAATCTTTAAAAAAATTTTTTTCACTTGTACTAGCACTTGAGCCTTACAACCACCATGCTGTGAGATGGATAAGCAGCTATTATTATTTCTATTTTGTAGATGAGAAAACTCAGGGGGTTGAAGTAAATTGCCCAGAGTCACAAACCTAGTAAGTAGTTGGACAAGGAGCCAAACCCAAGCTTTCTAATTCCCAACTCAGAGCTCTTTCATGACATCTTTTCATCTTTTGTGGATAAATCCTACATTGTAGGACGGTGTAGACCAGGCCACTGTCTATCTAGACCAGGGGTCCCCAAACTACGGCCCGCGGGTTGCATGCAGCCCCCTGAGGCCATTTATCCGGCCCCCGCCACACTTCTGGAAGGGGCACCTCTTTCATTGGTGGTCAGTGAGAGGAGCATAGTTCCCATTGAAATACTGGTCAGTTTGTTGATTTAAATTTACTTGTTCTTTATTTTAAATATTGTATTTGTTCCCGTTTTGTTTTTTTACTTTAAAATAAGATATGTGCAGTGTGCATAGGGATTTGTTCATAGTTTTTTTTTTATAGTCCGGCCCTCCAACGGTCTGAGGGACAGTGAACTGGCCCCCTGTGTAAAAAGTTTGGGGACCCCTGATCTAGACCCTGCCCCATCCTCCATTATTCCTCTGTGCTCTTTTCACACTTGTGTCAGAGCATGTTAAACACTCCCTTCCACTTGATTTTTAACCTTGTAAGGCAGGGGTCCCCAAACTTTTTACACAGGGGGCCAGTTCACTGTCCCTCAGACTGTTAGAGGGCCGGACTATAAAAAAAAATATGAACAAATCCCTATGCACACTGCACATATCTTATTTTAAAGTAAAAAAAACAAAACGGGAACAAATACAATATTTAAAATAAAGAACAAGTAAATTTAAATCAACAAATTGACCAGTATTTCAATGGGAACTATGAGCCTGCTTTTAGTTAATGAGATGGTCAATGTGCTCCTCTCACTGACCACCAATGAAAGAGGTGCCCCTTCCGGAAGTGTGGCGGGGACCAGATAAATGGCCTCCGGGGGCCGCATGCGGCCCGCGGGCCGTAGTTGGGGACCCCTGTTGTAAGACAAAGACCCGATCTATAAATTCCACCTTACAGAGTGTGTTGGCCCCAGCATGTGCTTAACATGCTTAAGTAGAATGAATGAACAATGAATGATCTATGTAAAGTGAAAGAATGAGTGAATGAATGATAAAAGCACTACAGGGAGACATGGATAATGATATTTATGCAATTAGTTCTACTACTATGAGTCAAACAGGCTTAATAGAATAAAAGATAAAATTACACAACTAGAGCATTACATGAACCTTTTACCTTGATAGTTTTCATGAAGCTTTACTAGTCACAGTATTTTAACATTCAAATTATAAACAGGTATTCCTGTGGTTATATTTAAAATGTATATAATAGTAACGTTAAATATTAAAATCATCTATTTCAAGTCACTTTGGAGTTAGAAAAATTTTTTCTCATGTTAATGAATAGTCATGTTTCTGTGCTAAAATGGCTCTTCATTTTTTTCCCAGAACATTTTCTTTTTTAAATGTTATGTTTGATGAGGACGTTTTGTTTTTGTTTTTGTTTTTTAGATTTTATTTATTTATTTTTAGAGAGAGGAGAGAGAGAGAAAGAGGGAAGGAAAGAGAGAAAGGGGGGAGAACCAGGAAGCATAAACTTGTAATAGTTGCTTCCTATACACACCTTGACTGGGGTATGGCCAGTAGTCGCCGCCATCATGGCCATTCTCATGCAGGTTCCCGTTAGATTCAGGCAGAAGGTAAAGAAACAGTAGAGCCAAAAACTGATGGGCCATCTTTTTATTCAAGATTCAAGTCTTGTACCGGCCTACGAGCAAACACACACAGGGAAAGATATTTCCCTCTTCATTCACTCAGAGCTCACAAAGCTACTGACACATTATCCGGTTCCACAACCAGGAAAATCTTCTCCAGTTTTTTCCTAGAATCAAAGCCTCCCACCAGTCTCAGTGGAGCTCCCAAAGCCCCTCATCTCTGGTTCCCCATCTGCCAACATACATGGCTTCTTATTCTCTGCACACACTGGCTTCTCTCTCATTCCCTTCCATCTTGGCTTCTTTCTCTCTAGCACTCTTCCTCCCTGCTCTCACTCTGCGAAAAAAAAAATGCCCTCTTCCTTCTTCTTCAAACTTTTTGGTACAAAAACCCCTCCTCCAGCACACATTAGCATAACAAAGCCCCTTCCCAAGCAGGAAGGTAATTAGCAGTTTCACCTGGCAGAGCAATTCATGTGGGCAGCGACCATTTTTAACAATAAAAGTGAGCAAACTCAAAAAAACAAATTTTACAAATTCATTTGCCCAACAACTAGCTAAGCCCAGGAATCGAACCAGTGACCTTAGCATTCCAGGTCAACACTTGATCCACTGCACCACCGCAGGTTAGGTTCCAGAACATTTTCAAACAATAAATGTCTAATCTATCATTAAGGACATGGCAAATATTTATTGCTCACATTGAAGCATAACTGAATAGGGCACTGGCCAGTTGGCTCAGTGGTAGAGTGTGTGCCCAGTGTGTGAATGTTCTGGGTTCAATTTTCAGTCAGAGCACACAGGAGAAGGAACCATCTGCTTCTCCATCCCTCCTCCTCTCCCACCTCCTTTCTCTCTATCTCTCTCTTTTCCTCCCATAGCAATGGCTCAGTTGGAGCAAATTGGCCCTGGGCACTGAGGATGGCTCCATGGCTTCGCCTCAGGCACTAAAATAGCTCAGTTGTAAGGCAATGGCCCCAGATGGGCAGAGCATTGCCCCATAAGGGGCTTGCCTGGTGGATCCCAGTTGGGGCACATGCAGGAATCTATCTCTGCCTCCCTGCCTCTCACTTAATTAAAAAGAAAAGAAAAAAGAAGAGGAGAGGGAAGGAGAGGAGAGGAGAGGAGAGGAGAGGAGAGAAGAGAAGAGAAGAGAAGAGAAGAGAAGAGAAGAGAAGAGAAGAGAAGAGAAGAGAAAAACTAAATAGGATAGGCCAGCTTAATATTCATGTAGCATTGCCATCACCTTTTGTCCCATTAAAGGTAACAGTATATTAGAAAGCCCAACCTCTGTTTAGAGAGTGACCTAACTTTCAACTTTTTTATGGCTTGGAAGAAGTTACAGTTTAGATAGTTAATACTAGATACTGTAGTTATGGTTCACATCTAAAAGCACAGTTTTAATCTAAGTACGGCATATAGCTGGGAAATTTATGTCATCAATGACATACTGTAAAAACGGTCTTATTCTCTGCCTGGGGAAAAGAAAAACTTGCATTCAGCTGCATAGTCATATATGGTTAGCAAGTTAGGAGCCAGCAATGCATTTTCTCACAAATAATGCAAACCTTACAAACCAGATACTTAAAATATTTAAATTTTCTTCCTATTTTCATTCACTGTGAAAACTGAGAGAGAAAAAAGTAGTGTTGATGTTATTGCTAAAGTATCATTAAAGGATTAAAAGAAAAAAGGCAAAGACTGAGTAATTGTTTATGTAATTATTTATGGCTTCTTATCTAAGATCAAATTTTTTAAAGGTCCTACAAAGGGAGAAGGGAAGTGGTTATTTCCTATACACAAAACTTGCTTTGTCACAATCAACAATTTGGAGGCCATAATAAGCAGTGTAGAACTAGGTGGTTTCTCCACCAGATAGGATGGCTTCATAAAGACTAAAACAGAGCTCTTTGATTTTTGACAAGCCCAGAGTTCTGGGAGACATCATCGTGGTGCTCAGCAGTGCACAAGGGGAGGAAATTTCTGGCATTTTCCATTCTCACAACTTGGAGACCCCTTTGCCTGAGAGAATTCCAAAGTAAAGAAGAGAGCATGGAACACTGCCCACAGATGAAAAACTTAATTGTAAGCTAAAATATCATAGCTGGACTACAACATGGTACAGAGATATGTTAGCAAGCTACAGGACAGCGCAGTAATTGTTGAGGGCTAACCACATGAAAAATTTTACAAGCGCAAACCAAGGTGCTACACTTGCTCACTGTATGTATGGTGTTGGGCATTTGCGAGGTCACTCTGTCATTCTATTGCAAAGAGTCTTGTCCAAAGACATGACTAAGAAACCAAATGAAAACGAGAAGGCTAGGTCTTGGCCAGTGGAAGTTCAGCAATTGTTTTAGACAAATCAGACCTCAGGCTTCATGGGGTTCAGAAATCTGGAAAAAATTGATAAGTATGTGGAGATGGTGAAAAGGCAAATGTACAGGTCAGATGACTGGATTCAATGTCTAGTGTCTCAAACTGGGTCACATGGGAAGTATGTTCTGATAATGTGGTTGAGGTCAAAGTTCAGCAGTACCAAAAGGACAGGGAGAAATATACCAAGGGTTTGGAGGCCCTGGCTGGTTGGCTCAGTGGTAGAGCATCGGCCCAGTGTGTGGATGTCCTGGGGGTTTGGTTCCGGTCAGGGAACACAGGAGAAGCGCCCATGTGCTTCTACACCCCTCCCCCACTCGCTTCTTTTTCTCTTTCTTTTTTTCTCTCTCTCTTCCTATCCTGCAGCCATGGCTGATTGGAGCAAGTTGACCCCGGGCACTGAGGATGGCTCCATGTCTGCCTAGGACTAAGAAAAGCTCAGTTGCTGAGCAACAGAGCAATGCCCGAGATGGGCAGAGCATCGGCCCCAGATGGGGCTTACCAGGTGGATCCTGGTCAGGCGCTTGCAGGACTCTGTCCTGTCACTGCCTCATCTTGCTCACCGAATTAAAAAAAAAAAGAAAGTATGAAAGGCACCACCCAGACACAGAGCATTGGTTAATTGGTTAAAGGATGTGAAATTGACAAAGTGGAATAGACAGGCATCTTTCATCTTATCTGAAACCAAACACTCAAGCCATATTGAGCACATTGAAACTCTCTGAAGAAGCTGACCCTTCTTTCTCCTTGCTTCTGGGACTCTCCACATGCTGCTGCCTCCACCTGGGTGCATCGTTGCCCACCCCCACCCTACACACACGCAGGAATCACTCTTTACGGAAAGTCTTCCATACCTCACCCGCAAGATTGGATTAGGTCTTCTTTTCCATGTACCTGTAAGTCCTCATAGAAATACCACCTTGTATAGGAATTGTATATCTTATAGGATTTCAACCTTATTTCTAATGAACAGAGAGCACTTTCCTCAAAAGAAATCTGACTCAGAGCCCCATGCGAAAGAGCAAGCACTCTGAGTAAACAGAGGTAGGAGAAGGGGGAGGACTCGAGGCCCCGTCTGCTTGGCCCCCTTGCTGACTCAAGCAGGTCTTCCTGAGAAATTTCCAAGGAAAGGTTAAAGGGGGTCAAAAAATGCTTTTTAAAATCCTAGGCCTTATACATATGATTGATTATATATAATATATAGCAATCCTCATTTAAAACTGTCCCATGAAGTACTTGTTTACATTAATACAATTTTTTTTTTGTATTTTTCTGAAGTTGGAAACGGGGAGGCAGTCAGACAGAATCCCGCATGCGCCCAACCAGGATCCACCTGGCATGTCCACCAGGGGGCGATGCTCTGCTCATCTGGGGCATTGCTCTGTTGCAACCAGGGCCATTCTAGTGCCTGAGGTAGAGGCCATGGAGCCATCCTCAGCGCCTGGGCCAACTTTGCTCCAATGGAGCCTTGGCTGTGGGAGGGGAAGAGAGAGACAGAGAGGAAGGAGAGGGGGAGGGGTGGAGAAGCAGATGGGCGCTTCTCCTGTGTGCCCTGACCGGGAATCAAACCCGGGACTCCTGCACGCCAGGCCAGCACTCTACCACTGAGCCAACCAGCCAGGGCCTAATACTATTTATTAATCACTGCAATAGTTCCAATCTGTATGGCATGACACCAAATAAGTAGCTACTGACAGCCAGTGTAGCTGTCCCAGTGCGTCCTGAATGAATGGAGCACTGAACACATACTAAATGTATCCACTAGAAATCCTCTATCAGTGTGTGAGTTCTCCATGATATAAGCCACTATCGCTCAGCTCACACTCTCCTGAGTTAACTAGCCACATATTCAACCTTATGTGTTCTTCCTTCCTGCCCATCACTTTGCATTAATGTTGAAAAACCATCATGGCCAGTAAAGTGTAAAATGATGGAGGTAGGACTCCCAAGAAGCAGTGGAAGCGACTCTGTAGGATTTGAAATGCATGGTTCAGGGCACCTCATATCACCTCCAAAGAAGTGGCTGAGGAAATAAGTAAGCATCAAGGTAATTAGAGATTAGCAAACATCATAGATATCACAGTACACTGGGAGGATTACCCCACAGTTGTATGAATGAGAGTTGAAAAGAAATGAATGTGGATAGAGCGTGGGCCTGGGATGCTGAGGACCCAGGTCCAAAACCCTAAAGTCGTCGGCTTAAACGTGGGCTCACCAGTTGGAGCACAGGGCCACTGGCTTGAACGTGGGATCATAGACATGACCCCATGATTGCTGTCTTGAGCCCAAAGGTCACTGGCTTGAAGCACAAGGTTGCTGGCTTTAGCCCAAGGTCACTGGCTTGAGCCCAAGGTCACTGGCTTGAGCAAGGGGTCACTGGCTTGGCTGGAGTCCCTCGGTCAAGGCACATATGAGAAAGTAATCATGAACAACTAAAGTGCTGCAACTACGAGTTGATGCTTCTCATCTCTCTGCCTTCTGTCTGTCTGTCCCTGTCTGTCTGTCTCTTTCTCTTGCTAAAGAAATAAAAGTGTTTGCCAGTGTTCTAGTACTCTGACACAGCTCCATGGGGACCCTGCTAGAGTGACTCTGTATGCAAGGGCCTGGGAGGAATGATCTCCACAGGAGCAAACAAGTGGGGCTTGGACTCCAACTGCAGAGCGGCTGGGCAGCAGGTGCAGAAACATATGGTGGCAAGATGGCCCCCTGTTAAAGGAGGTCTCCCTGCCAGAGCTAGAACTGGGCACAGTCCAGGACCCAGGCTCTTCCCAGGGGCTTGGAGTAAATGCAACTCCGCTGTGCACAGTAAGATTGCCAGGAAAGTCAATAGAAGGACCTTTGAAGCCTGATGCTCAGTGCTTATAAGATACTTATCTGTCTCTGACTTGAGTGGCTTTCTCAGTCCCAGAAAGAAAATGAGCATTATGAAAAGGCCTTAACTGACCTGGACAGTGCCAATAGTAACATAAGTTACCATGGCAGCTAATGCACACACTTCCTTCTCAATAATAATACCTCCTTATCTGCTTTCTAAACAGAATACATGAAAGAAGAAAAGAAAGCAAAGCTATACAGCTCTTGCAAAAGATGCCATTTCCTTCTGCTTTTACTTTTCTAGATTCTAGCTGTTGTCCAAGAAGCTGCCCTGTGATTATTTGGATCTCAAAGAGCAAACAACCCTTACCTCATCACAGCTTCACAAAGCCAGGCAAGGGAACATTTGACTCTAATTGACTGCTGTAAGGTGGAGGGCACTTTGAGGCTCCAGAGGGAACTGGCAGAATTATTCAGAGTCCACTCATGATGACATTTGCAGTAATTATGGAAGAAGAAATGGAAACACGAAAGGCTTTTTGAAATGATGATTTTACAACATTTTAGGATGACATTATGTGTGGATGCTTTTAAAATTTCTTTGGTGGAGACAATATGGAATCAGAACCCAACTAAAGATTAAAGGACTTGAGGGTAGAAGGGGGTATGAACTTCTCTGTTTCATTGGTTAAGCTCCAGTCTTTCTCCTTCATAGAAACCAAACACAGGAAGAAAAAAAAAAACCTCTGGGGTCATCTTATCGATGCCCTGCAGGGTCAGCGCCAGCCTATTCTCCTTAGTCTGAGCAAAGTGCTTTATTCAGGCATGTTTGAAAGGATTTAAGCAATACAGTTCCCACCATTTCCCTTGGCAAATTTTACTATTCACAGCCTTGAGCAAAAGTTTGGTATAATTTTTTGTTGTTTTTTACAAAATGGCAGCAGATAATGGCCGACTGACGCTTTCAGGACAACAAGGTGAAGGCTCTGCTGTCAGGAGAAATGCCACATATGTGACAGGAGCCTCACTAAGAGCAGGCTCCCAGGATGCCTCAGCCCGGAGGGTGCTTTCATGCTGTGGAACTGCAGAAGACTGTTTTCTTCCTTTTCACAATTTGACTTACATTCTGGAGGGAGGGAACGAGCAAATGCTGCAAGCCCCCAGCCGTCAGCCAGAAAAAACTCTCTGAAGCCCCTGCCTGTGGAAAGACTGGGCAGGTGAGCCACAGGCTGGCTCGGGGCCCAACATGACAACTGCTGGTGACTAACCCAGGCCTGTCAGAGGCTGTTTCTTGCACAATCCTTATAAGATATAAGAACGCTGATTGGCAGTGAGCAATGAGAGTTCACAAGTAAACAAAAGTCATGAGTATCCCTGAGCTGGGGGCTAGCAGGAATCCCTGACGCAGAGGCAGCTGAACTCCCCTGTAGTGATCTTCCCTCCTTACTCACCCCCTTCTTTCCATAAAAGAGCAAACTGAATACTGGAGTTCAGCTGCCCCTGGCCCCTCTCTAGAAGGTCCTGCATCACATGCTTCTTGCTCAGAGGAGGAAAAGGTACCATTTACTAGTGGCTAAAAGTCATGGTTGGTCGTGCTGGTGCTCTAGGTGCCTCTTCTGTTACAGCAGAAGAGGCTGTCGAGTAGGCAAAAGGGGGCCGAGCCAGATGACTTCGGCGTTGAAAAGCGATCAGCTTAGGGCTGTCTCTTGGAAGCACAGTGAGATAGCACAGGGGGTGAGTGGGAAGGGGACAAGCTCGGGGTCTGCAGCTGTGGAGGGAACATGCTTTCTTGCCACTGGGCCTCCTCGAGGGCCACTGTGAAGGGCTGGCTTGTGCATTTCCAGGGCCTCATTCACCCTGGAATTGTGCCCTGCTGGGTCCTGGGTCTGTGTTTGCCCAGTCTGGTTGCCTGAGGGGAAGAGGTGACAGTCCTGGGCAGACCTATGACTGTCCCTACTCCACCTGCCGGTCCCAGACAGCTTCCATTCAAAGTCGTGGGACAGACTTGTATGGAAGAGTGTCTTCCTGGTTTTGCCATATAATAAACATCTAGCAAATTATTCTACACCCTACTAGAGGCCCATGACCAAAGCAGGCTCATGAACGAGTTTTTAGAACCTGGCTTTCCAAATTGTACTTTATGTCCTGTAGCCTTTTCACCAGAACTTCTTTTTCTACTCCTGTGCCTTCCCTGTTTGGCCCAAGCCCATGTCCAAGGTGCAGTGGGGGCTGGAGCAGAGGCTGGTTCGCCAGGCTCCGAGGGACTGGAGATTCTTTCAGGTAATGTGAGTGTTTTAAGGACAAAACAATGCAGGAGATGGGGGTCCCACAAGGGCCTGAACTAGAAGACAGATGGTCTTCACGGAAGAGAAACTAGAGTTCAGGAATAGGACAAAACTAAGATTTCTCGAGGGTTTACAGCAGGGGTCTCAAACTCGCGGCCCACCAAACAATTTTGTGCGGCCCACAGACTAATCCACGAAGTTCAAGGAAAGTGTTGCGTAACAGTTGCCTTTTGTAGACCTAGTGCGGCCCGCTGAAAGGCTGTGATCTTGCTCTGCGGCCCACATGCTGAGTTGAGTTTGAGACCCCTGGTTTACAGTGTTGCTCCCAGAGGGCGACGTTTGGAAATGTCCAGCAGTACAGTGCGGGCCTCTGCCTGTCTTTCCCTGGATTTTCCCACTCCTACCTGCCACCTGAATCACGTCCCATTCTGTGTCTTTTTCTTTCTCTTTACAATTTATTTCAGTAATGAGCTGCTATAAAGAAATAGGTAACTTCAAAAGCAGAACTGCAGCTTACTAGTGTGTGTGATTATATGTATTAATAGTAAAAAAGTAGAAAAAGGTGATTGATTTGCTGTTTTTTCCTGAAAATAAATTTGAGTGTCACTTTTGGGGAAGCTGTAACTTTAAGGTATTCAACCTTGTCTCTTTTTCAAAGAGGAAATCAGAAACTAAACTACTCTAATTTTGTATATTAATTGGTCTTATTGTTTAAATTCTGTAAAGATAAATCCCATTTCACTCATTGTGACTTTTGTCCTTTCTAAATTTCCAATCTAGTGCTCGTAAAGCGCCCCTTTGCCTGAGAAAGTGGCTGGTGAAGGTGCCTACTACTGGGGAAATGTTTTAGACATTTTTTTTTCCCAAATGAGACTTTTCAAACAAGTAATTCCAGAAATCTTCTGGAATTTGTGGCCAAGAAAGTAGGTGGGGCCAAAAGCAGCCATTCTCGCATTGCCTGCTTTTCTTCTCTCCAACTGCTGAATTCCTTAAATCTCTATGCACAGTTTTTGTTCCCAAAATATAGTTATGAGTTCAAGATGGCCCATTGTTCAGACCCTACATGCTGGTGCTGTCTCTCAGCTGTGGATTGCACCAGAGTCAAGGGTCCTGGCAAGCAAGACCTCACTGGCCATGGTGCAAGCCGGTGAGGGGCGCCTGTCTGGAAAGCCACTCTGAAGGCAGGGCCGTTCGGAGCAAAGAGCCAGGATGGATGTGGGCACACTCAGGCCTGCTTACACAGGAATGCATCCCCTGGGGGTCTGTATGTAACTGACACGCCCTGCTTCCATCCTCAGAACCAGAGTGGGTCCATCAAAAACTATGGCAAAGCCTGCAAGTTGCAGGAAGGCCCTCTGCTCAGAAAGCAGGGTTGAAGAAAGGGCATTGTGTTCTAAGAGAACAAATAACAAGAACCACTGATGGGAGAGAAGGAATTCTTGCCTTCATTCAAAATTTAAAAATACTTTTCACCTGCTGGAATGGAGCTGGAAATGAAGCAGGTCATTGACCATGCATTTGTGAAGATTTTAGTGAAGACTCTCCCCTGAGCTGAGCTTGTTTGCAGTAGGGCTTTGTAATGCAAGGCTTTTCGTCCTGATGGCTCTACTCCAATGCTTTTGACTCTGAAATTCTTTTGCAAAATAGAGCCTCAAATTCTACCATTGCGATTGCGGGTCTATCAAGATTCTATGTGAGGATATAGAGCAAAGCTCAGCATTCACCAGAATCACCCAGCCTTCTTTCCTCTCCTTCGATTGCTATGTTAATGAATCTGTTGGACATTGCTGTGACCTACAAGCTTCTACGCAGTGGAAGAGCCCTGCATCTGAACTCGATCTGTCCCACGTAGAAAGGAAGAGAGGCCCTGACCAGGCAGAGGGGGTCAGGGAGTTTAGGAAGCCTTCCAAGACTCAGATCATTGTGTGGGGATGTAAGAGATCACAGCTCTCCTGGCTATTCCCAGTGATAAATGGCTGGGCGGCTGTCTCTGCACCACAAGAATTGCTGAAATTGAGGAAGCCTCCTGGAATGAACAGCAATTGAGGAGGAAGCGAGAGGCCTGTGACAGAATGACCTTTGTGGCAGAAAAGCCATGTGTCACATTGCTGTAATAATTTACAGCAAATATTTCTCTGTCTGCAATTTACTTTAAATAGAAATCACAGACACTGCAAGCTCAGGAGCATCATGTCCAAGCACCAAGTCCTGTCAGCGAGGAAACTGCAGGGAAGGCTTTCATGGGTCTGGAGGAAGGTGCATGGAAGAGCCCAGCTATTTTAGTTTCATCTGCTATTTTTTAAACAACAGTGGATGTGTGAAAGTTATAGCTGGAAGTGAGCCGCCTTTATCTCAGAGGTTTTTAACCAACTTAAAATTCTTAGCTCAGCAATGTGTCTAATTCTCCTAATCAACTCAGACCCTGAGCCCATCTCTAAAGGGTCCCACCCGGGAAGACTTCAGGGGTACCCCAGCCTTTGTGGGGAACAGTAGTATCCACTAGTCTGGATGAAGGCACCCTGTAAAGCCAGGAGCCAAGGCCAGGGCCATCATCAGAGCAGCCCAGCCCATGCAGGTTCGCATTGGATTCGGACAGTCGGTAAAGAAACCATGGAGCCAAAAACTGGTGGGCCATAGCCTTTAATCCTACCTTGCACCCAGCGGGCAAGTAAAAATACACACTGGGCTCCAAAACCCAGTCACACTCAGTGCTCACAAAGCCACTGACTTATCCGAGTTTCCTAGAATCAAAGGTTTCTAGCTCACCAACCTTATTCTCCTCAGTTCCCCATCTCCTTCCTTATCCCAGATACAAACTCTACACAGACTGGCATCTCAGTACTCTGCCATCTTGGCTGCTTCTCCTGGCCTCCTCCACGTGGCCTCCTTCTGCTCTCTGCTCTGCTCTCTCATGCTAACCTCAGGAACCAAAAGCGCAAACTCTCGTTCCATCCCCATTTTATAGTGTAGAAATCCAAACCCTTAATCCAATATACATAACAGGGAAGTCTCTAATACAAAGTCACTTCTATGAGGCATGATAGGATTGTACCACCCTACAGCAAAAAGGGTGGGAAAGGCTTAATCCCAAAACCAAGCCCCAGGTTACAATGATCTCCAACACACATTAATATCACCTGGGCGATGGCCTCTTTAGTAAAGTGAGCATAATACATTTTATCTGCCCAACACACCCATAGCCACGGAGACTCTCTGGCCCCTTGCCAGCCACACACAGCTCCAAGTGTTGTCTCCATTATTTTGGAAACAATGCAGAAATTTATGAGAGATAGACCGTGTTGGGTTACCTCTTCAACACAGGTAAGGAAATGCACAAGGTCATGGGAAGCTGGGAAGACATTCCAGAAAAAGGATTTTCAGGAATTCAAAGATGGTGCCATCACAGGCAGCTGGTCAGAGGACATACTTGATGGAGGAGAGGGCAGAAAGTAGTCATTAGACTCCCCAGCTGATGCAAAGAACAGTTGAATACTTTGGCTCTCACCCAGGAAGCCCTGGTCTTCAGCTCAGTTCCTTCAGATTGCAGTTCTGTCTGTCCTTTCCTTGAATTTGTCAGTCATAAACTTGCCTCTTCTTCCTTTGGATCTGAGGGAAATTTTCTTTTCTTTCTTTCTTTCTTTTTTTTTTTTTTTTTAAAGTGAGAAGATTGGAGATAGTGACACAGACACCTGCATGCACCCTGACTAGGATCCATCTAGCAACCCCCCCTCTGGAGCTGATGCTCTAATCAACCAAGCTATTTTTAGCACCTGAGGCTAATGCTCAGACCAACCAAGCTATCCCAGTGCCCAGAACCAACACTCAAACCAATCAAGCCACTGGGAGAGAGTAGCAGGAGAGGGAGGGAAAAAGAAGCAGAAGGTTGCTTCTCTTGTGTGCCTTGCCCAGAACTGAATCTGGTATGTCCATATGCTGGGTCAATGCTTTCTCCACTGAGCCAACTGGCCAGGGCCAGAATCTGATGGAAAACTTCTATCCCTGCATTTTCTCAGGAAGAATTTTTTCTTGGATAGTTTGAGTTCAGAGAAGGGCTTGACTTGGCCATCACGGCTTAAATACCATACTGTTGGTCAAATAGTTTGTAAATATGGTGTATATGTTTGCTCTCTTATAGTTTGCACTGAGGGCTGGGCAACACCAGGTATGGTGGTCTGTGAGGTTGCAGGTTCCCTTCCTGACTGGGAGGGGCCATTGTCTTGCTAATGTTTACTGGAAGGGAGATTCTGCCCCCACCACTGGGAGGTGCAGGAGGATTTCTTTTTTCTCCCCTCCCTGATCCCTTGCCCTCCATGGGATAAGCAGGTTTCTGCTTTTCCTTTGGCTTCTCTTGTGGCTTGCCTGTCTGGGTGAGACACCAGTAAACAGAATGGCGCACCATCCTCCGACTCTGCCATTTCTTTACCATCTGCCCAAATTTAATGAGAACCTGTATGCGAATGGCCATGATGGTGGCGGCAGCCCCTGGCCTTACACATTCTCTTCTTGTACCCACTCCTCCTAGTCAAATACAGTGTCTCTGATGGCTATCGGGTAGCCTGTGGAGCAAGGCATTCCACTCTCTAGGGCTTGAAGTGAGTCAACAAGGAAACAAAATCTACTCAATTGTTGAGCAAACACTCTCTTTATGATATTTGGCCTAAACAAGTTCTTTTACATGGAGCACACTGATAGAATATAAAATGTGGAATATTCAAAAACTTAGTGCCAAGGATCAGAGGCTCAAAATAAACATACAAATGAAAGATTATGGAACATAGGTCATAATTCGAAAGCATAATACAGTGTTCTTAAAGCAGACATCCAGAAAACTCTCTGTTAAAATGCACAATGTCAGAAACAAGCTCTGATCACAGGGCTTACACATATACACACAGAACTGTAGGTGTGTATGTACATGTACTTTTGCATGCATGTATATGTGTAAAGAGAGAGATGGGGAGCTGGGGAAAGAGCTCTGGGCCAACACTCTCTTTTCCACACCCTGATTCTAAAAAGTAAAGAAATGACTCACACGAGGAAAACTTTAGGCTAGCGGGCACCTCTTGGACATTAGAGACAAGGGCTCAGGGCAGCTCATGGGAATTCTTTTTACTTTCATATGACACCATGTGATTTGTCTTTCACACAGAACCTGGTTATCCAGCCCCATTCCTCTCCTTTTCCCCCCTCAGTCCCTTTCTCTGGCCTTTGTGTCACTGCCCGCAGCAGTACAGATCTCTCTGAAGACACAGTACGGCCTATCCTAGGGAGTTATCTACAAGGAATCCTGTCTACCGGGTTTGGTTTATCTGACAGCCGTTAGATGAATCATTTTCTGGTCGACAGGCCAGAAAAAAGATCAGCGCTGAGCCTGGATGCAAAGTTTTGTTGGCACAGGCAGCCTTTTGGATCACAGTCTTTTCAGGGAAAGAAGCAAAGAGGAGTGATTGATGTCAGCTGTCACCAACACTGAGAGATCCATGTTGAAATGGAACCAGGCCCTGGCGAGATAGCTCAGTTGGTTAGAGCATAGTCCCGATATGCCAACATTGAGGGTTCAATCCCTGGTCAGAGCACATACAAGAATCAACCAGTGAATGCATAAATAAGTGGAACAACAAACTGATGTTTCTCTCTCTCTTCCTCGAAGTCTATATCAATCAATAAAGAAATGGAACCAGGATTTTAGAGCAGTGGTTCTAGATAGGAACTGAGGCAGCAGGATGCCAGGCTTGTGAGCACATCCCTGGGTGGAATTCTGCTGCATTGCCCATGGGGACCCTTCCTTGTTTCTTTCAGGAGCTGAGCACTTTTCTCTCCTAGGAACAGTCTCTGCCTTTTCATCAGTGCTGCCTTTTATTTTATTTATTTTTTGACAGAGAGAGAGAATCAGAGAGAAAGGGACAGATAGGGACAGACAGACGGGAAAGAAGAGAGAAGAGAAGCATCAATTCTTCGTTGCAGCACCGTAGATGATCATTGATTGCTTTCTGATATGTGCCCTGACCAAGGGGCTACAGCAGCAGACCAAGTGACCCCTTGCTCAAGCCAGCGACCTTGGGCTTCAAGTCAGTGACCATGGGGTCATGTCTATGATCCCACAATCAAGCCAGCAACTCCACGCTCAAGCTGCTGAGCCTGTGCTCAAGCCGGATGAACCCACACTCAAGCTGGGTTTCAAACCTGGGTCCTCTACATCCCAGTCCAATGCTCTATCTACTGCACCACCACCTGGTCAGGTGCTGCCTTTTAGCCATTAGATGTAGGGAAATCTTCAGTGTCTCAGAGTTAGATTGCTTGATCTTTGCTCTCTCCAGACATTTGCTGCATCAGAGCCTTAATTCACAGGACAATAAGAAAACCAAAATAACAAAAGACAAGTCTTGGGGCTTAGCAAAGACTGAGAAGAGGGAATTCATCTTTCTATCCACACTTTTTGTGAATGCTATTACTAAGAATATGCTAAAGTTGATACGGTTTTCTTTAGGCATTTGGCTGAGTGCCAAGTCTTTTTAAGTTTGACCAGGAGAGTTATTCCTTCAAAATTGCTACCTTGATAAATGTTTTTATTTTATCCCTTGGATGGATTTAATTCAAAGTCATTTGCTTATTACACTGAGAGATTCAAGCTCAAAGATATTTAATTATGCCTAACCTTTATCCCATTAAGTAGATTAAACAGCTAAAGCATTGGCTGGCCTCCTGTATGGCTGGCCTGTTAGCTGTGTACGTTCAACTGCAGCTTGCAAAAAACAAGAAGTTACATCAGCCTTAAAACAGTATTTATTCAGGAATTGATTCTATTTTGAGATTACACTTGGCTTAATTGTACAAAGCAAGGAAATAATATGACAGTGAAGCGACTGAATTCATAAATACATTTCTTTTAGCAAGAAAAGCCAAAAGAGTCATCCAATGCAAATTGATCCTGGCTACTGAGTAATTACTCTTTCAAGGACTCGAGAAATTGGCAAGATTTTTTATTCTGTGCCAGCAGTGTTCTTAAATGCAGTCTTACAATAGGGGGGGAATACCACACCTATGAGAGTAGAGGCAGGTATCTTCTTTGGGTGAGGCCTCTCACAATGCGAAATGCCTTCAAGGGATTCAGGGGGGAAATCTAGGCACTGTAGTGTCTAGTGATGCTTATCTATCTACTTGCCCCAATAAGCAGGCAGATAAATATATTTGTAAGAAATCCTAATTTTGGCCTGACCAGGAGGTGGTGCAGTGGATAGAGCGTCGGACTGGGATGCAGAGGACCCAGGTTCGAGACCCCGAGTTTCACCAGCTTGAGTGCGGGCTCATCTGGCTTGAGCAAAAGCTCACCAGCTTGGACCCAAGGTCGCTGGCTCGAGCAAGGGGTTACTCGGTCTGCTGAAGGCCTGCGGTCAAGGCACATATGAGAAAGCAATCAATGAACAACTAAGGTCTCACAACGAAAAACTGATAATTGATGCTTCTCATCTCTCTCCATTTCTGTCTGTCTGTCCCTGTCTATCCCTCTCTCTGACTCTCTCTCTGTCCCTGTAAAAAAAAAAAAGAAATCCTAATTTTGAATTATGCATATACTAAAATACTTTGATGCATGAAAACGTTTTCCTTGATACGTTGTCCTGAGACATACAAAAAAAGTGGTGACACCTATGTTAACAAGAATATGGAAGAAGTCTACATTGAGGGAGGGTGTGTATATGTATGTACAGCGGTACGCTGGTAAATGTTTGACACCCAACCCTCTGAAATAAAAAGCCCTGATTAACAGCGTTCACAAATTTTCATGATGTAAATATTCCCACAATGGCTGATTTCAAGCTACCAGCGTGACTTCACTGAACAGACTTGGGAAGAGACGCACAGTTGCACCCTACTGTATCCCCAGCATACAAACATAAAAAGTGTAAATACTTAGGAAGTGATAAACTTTGAGTATTTCTTTGCATTTAAAGTAATTATTTAAGGCCCTGGTTGGGTTGCCTAAGTTGGTTAGAGTGCTGTCCCAATAAGCCAAGGTTGCAAGTTTGATCCCAGTTAGGATACATCCAATAATCAACCAATGAATGTATAAATAAGTAGAACAAAAAATTGATGCTTCTCTCTCTTTCTCTTTCTATTAAATAAATAAATAAATAATTTGTTTATTTATTAAGTTTATACAAACTTTTATTAATGGCTGTGTTGAGAAGTTGGCTTGCAAAGTTCCTGGAAATTTAACAATTGGCTATCAGGAGCTGGCTCTATGTGTGTGTGTGTGTGTGTGTGTGTGTGTGTGTGCGCGCGCGCGTGTGTGTGCGCGCGTGTGCATGTGTGTGCATGTGCGTGTGCGTGTGCGTGCGCATGCTTACATAAAATATAATTGAGGTCTTGACAAAGTATAAACTTATCTATGAACCAGGGAGTTAGCCAATACTAAAGAACTTTGTTTCAAGTTTTAAAAGAATTCCAGAGTAAAGCAAAATGCATAGTGGACAGAACAAAAATTGACTATAATCAGGAATCCAAAGTGATCCCAAAAAGCCAGTGTATAAATTTGACTTCCCAAGAATTTAGGTGAAATAAATGTCAGGTTGCAAATGAAAAGATGCTTCCACCTTGCTGACCCCACCCCATAGCACAGAATTTTAGTATAACCCTTTCAGCTAATTACTCAGAGAACACTAGGTTTTTCTTTACAGTATCTGGATTAGCATATATATATATATATATATATATATATATATATATATATATATATATATTTCAGTAGTCTGAAAATATCCTTGATTGTTTTTATTTGTGTGTGTGTGTGACAGAGACAGAGACAGAGAGACAGAAAAGGACAGATAGACAGGAAGGGAGAGAGATGAGAAGCATCAATTCTTCATTGCGGCACCTTAGTCGTTCATTGATTGCTTTCTCATATGTGCGTAGCCCTTCACTAGAGGGCTACAGCAGAGTGAGTGACCCTTTGCTCAAGCCAGCGACCTTGGGCTTCAAGCCAGTGACCATGGGGTCATGTCTATGATCCCATGCTCAAGCCAGCAACCCAGTGCTCAAGCCAGATGGGCCCACACTCAAGCCAACAACCTTGCAGTTTCAAACCTGGATCCTCTGTGTCTCAGTCTGATGCTCTATCCACTGCATCACCACTAGGTTAGACTATCCTTGATTGTTGATCAAAGATCATAAAAGAAGGGGCTTCTATAATTACTACTGACCAATTCTTTTATGTAGTGTACTGTGGTCACATACTCTTTTTTGGGTCTAAAAACATCACACATACCCTTTTTTCTGCAAATAATCCAGTCTTCCTGACTAGAGAAGTAGGTTTATAAAGCAGGTCCACCAAGTAAGAGCATTTGTTCCTCCAGGAACAATAATTGGTTCATGGCATCTGAGTTTCACTCTGACATCTGCTTAAGACTAGATCAATCCCTGGATTTCTTAGTTCCCAGCGACTCAGCTAACAACTTCTTCTTCCATTACCACACCACCTCCGCTGCTGCTGCTGCTACTACAACTATTTCCCTTCCTCCTTTTCCTCTTAATTATGTTAGTTGGTTTCTATCCCTTGCAACCAGGAGTCCTAACTAATAAGGAGATTAGAATAGCCTTCACCCCACTGCAAAATCTTTCTAGTTAAAAATCACTGGGGAGGAAACAAGGAAGGAAGGAAGGAAGGAAGGAAGGAAGGAAGGAAGGAAGGAAGGAAGGAAGGAAAGAAGGAAGGAAGGAAGGAGAATATATAAGGGAAGATCAAATTTAAGTGATAAAATCATGTGTGGGAGGTTGTTGGGAGATCAGCCTTAGAGATTCTTGGTTATTCAGAATAAATATTTATGAATCATTATCAAGAAAAATCATTATAAATATTGTTCTGAAAAACTCAATATTTCCCACATATATTTTTACAAACCTTTTCTTAACACAAGTTTTAGATATAAAGAACCACAAGTAGTCGAAAAAGAAGTGATGTGGCCCATGACATCCTTGCTCACCACGTCCACCTTTCACCCTGGTGTTCCAGACAAATTTCCTGTTGTTTCCCAAACACATTGGCTTTTTATCATTATTATGCTCCTGTTCATGATATTTCTTCTTTCTGGGATAACTTTGTCTTTTTTCCCTTTCTAAAAAAAGTCTTATGTTTCTTTAAACACTCAGTTTAAATGTCACCATGATGCCTTCCTGGAATTCTCCACAGAAAGAGCTCCCTTTCTGCACATTAATAACACTTTGGTTCATTCTTTTATTATTGCAATTATTACAACTTAGAAGAAAAATGTATACATTTGTTTCTACACTAGGTTATGAACTCCTTCAGGAAAGGGACAATTTCCTGTATTACTGTTACCTAACATGTTATTTGGTACATTTTGGATGCTTGGCATATTATTTGAATGAATAATTGTATGAATGACCAAATTAATGGTAGCAGATATTCTTTAAACACTTATTACATACTAAGCACTTTACTGGATTATTTTTGCTTAATTCTCTCCAGAACCCCATGATGTAGACACTATTATTGCAATTTACTCAGGAGGAAACTAAAGCTTAGAGAGTTGAGTCACCCAAAGGTCACCCAGAAAATAGTTTTAGAGCCAGGATTTGACCCAGGACATCTGACTACTGCTCTTACTCCTATACTAAACTGTTTCCCTACATTAAAAATCTCTTTGGCCCTGGCCAGGTAGCTCAGTGGATAAAGTATCGACCTGGTGCACCAGTAGTCATGGGTTCAACCCCCGGTCAGGGCACATAAGATAAGCAATCAATGAGTGCACAACTGACTGGAACAACTAAGTGAAACAACAAGTTGATGCTTCTCTCTCTCTCTCTCTCTCTCTCTCTTTCTCTCCCCTCTTCCCACTTTTCTTCTCTCTCTCTCTCTCTCTCTCTCTCTCTGTCAAATCAATAAAAAATTTTTTTCCTTTTACCTCCAGACATTTGGCTATTCCTTTTTTGCTCTCTGGGATTGGAGATCTACACAGTCAGCTCTTATTCTAGAAGCCATTAAACACCCCAGGAAAATTTAATCCACAATCTCAATTTCATTATTTGAGTTTAGAAGGAAGATCTGCCTAACCCCATCTCTAAGACATCTGGGTGCAGGACAGCAAAGGATTAGTCACCCCCAGGGGTAGAGTCCTTTGGGAGAGGGCTTTTCTGTCCTTCCAGGGTGGGGCTTTAAGACTTAAAGAGCTAGTCTTAATTAGAGCATTTCCTCACTGAGTAAATATTAACCTAAAATTCAGCTACGCCTTTGGTTAGCAAGTCACAGCTTGAGGGGTTGCCTTCCATGTTTCCTCCCAGATTCTTCATGGAGGTGGGAAGGCGAGGGGAGAGCATAGGGAACTGGGAGGCCCCAGGCAGAGATGGAGTCAAGCTGTTCTGCACATGTTACTAAACCCCATGTGCTCATTTTCCCTTCCAACTAGTTAACTATTTATCTGTGGCATTGTTCCTGCCATTGAGCATTAAATAAACTTCGTTTAAACAAGCAATTTCAAGAGTCACCTACCAGGAAGGCTACCTTAAGCAAAGTAAGGGTTCCTCCACATTCGAAGAGACCAGATACTTGGCAGTCACAAATGAAGGGTTCTATAGTTTTATGAGGTGACAGAAATGTCACTGAACTTAATCCTGGTTTTCTCATTTTAACTGGAACACTGGCTAGAGGCCCAAAATGAAGTGTGCTACATTTGGAAATTAACCTAGTGTAACCCATTGAGCTCCCAGGAACGTGGCGGGTTTTCCAATGACCTGGACATACTTAGAACTACAAACTGAGGGCAGGACGGGCTAACCAGGCACTTTATTAGAGCTGCCATTATGGTGGGAGCTATTGTGTGAACTGATTTGGATCTTTTAGGAAGCCAACATGTTTTTTTTCTGGTATTAGAGAGCTGACACACTTCCTGGACCCATTTTCTAAATGCTCCATGCTCCCATAACCTGCTCTTTTGTTCCTGGTATCACTAGTCTACCTGAGAGGCTTGGTCTTATTACTGTCATTTGTTGTCTTCTTAACCATTAACACGAACCATTTATATAAATAGATCCCTTCTCTACATGGATTACCCCATGCCCTGGCCAAACTTGATTCTGGATCAAGTTGGGAGAATTCCAAATCATTCTATACAGTTAACAGATATTTTCATGTACAGAAATATATTCTAATAATTTTATAGTGAAGTCCAGTAGGTAAAAGAAGTTATAAGATCAGTTATCATAAATAAGCAAAAACACACACACAAAAAAACTTTGGCTACAGAGAGATTTCTGGGCACTTTTACATTCAAATTAACATAAAGTCATTATTTATGTATCATTGGAGTTTGTAGCTGTGGATATTATTCCATCAGGGAGCATTGATAATAGTCATAAGTCAATTATGAGCTTTTCAAAGAAATTACTTCCCAGACCAGACAATAGAGATTCCTGTTGTAGCCCTTACTCATCAGTCATCCATATGAAAATGAAAAAAAAAAAAATGGTGTCTTTTAGGAACAGGCCTGTCTAGTTAATTAAATTTTCTGAATTGCCCTGCAGGGGAATAATCTTCCCAGCATAGCTCTAGGCAATGTTACCTGGGGGTAAAGGGAAGAGAAATTCCATTCTCCACTGAGTCACCCAGTGTAGCGTCTTGGGTAACATACTCAACCACCCTGGGCTTTACTCACCAGAGCCATAGGATGAAGATAAGGAAATCAGGATACCAAGTACATAACATAATATGGACGAATGGAAGAGAGATTAATGACAACATCTTCAAAGAATTATAAGAAGCCACAGATCACTTCTTTTTGGCAGGAATAGTCACAATCAGAAATGTAAATATGCTTCACTGTACGTATCTTCCTTTCTACAAAATCTTTTCTCCAGAGACAATTAAGACAAATGTTAAAAATCTCATCTGGACTAAGATTTTAACAACCACATTTCATCAGTTCAAAAACACCTATTTTCATATTTTACCATTTCTGAAATCTGGAGGTGTCTTAAAGTTCTTATTTGCATATCACTGAACTGAGGATGCATCTTAAAATTCATGGCATTGTAAATTTAATGATATGCAGCATTTCTTTTTTCACTTATACAAACAGGTCTACACAGAACTACCTCCCTTGACCAGCTGGCTTGCTGAAGGGATGGTGGTGGCGCTAGTGTCTTTGGAGCCCTGAACTTTTGCAAGGGGTTGGCACACTCGGACGTAACCAGCAGCACCCTGAACCCTGTAGGACTGACTCATTTTAAGGACAGATTGGATAGCAAATGCTCTCAATGGACGCACAGAACTCTATGAGACTGGCCAGCCAGCCTGATGTGTTGGAGGAGGATGTCAGGAAGTCTTCCTGAAAGGAGTGATGTTTTAGCTGAGACCGAAAGAAAGAATCAGACTTATCTAAACGCTGCTATTCAAAGTATCCACTAAATCTATTTGTTACTAGCCTTCCCTGGATAAGCACAGACATTGAGAGTAAGAATTTAGAAACTTTTATAACAGCCAGACAAAGTAATTTTATCTGTTGAATCTAATAATAAAAAATTGGAGAATGTATTTAATGCACCTGTTTTAAAATGTTTAATTTCCCTGGTAAGTAACTTTGTTGTGTTTTATAAAAATATTAGTCAGGGCAGATTTTAAGTAAAATTTTAAAAAGGCAAAAAATCAGATCTTTGGAGAAACGCTGGACAAACAGTGAGCTAGGCAGTGATGAGGAAAGAGATCAGAGGGAAGTGATGAGTCTTGACCCTTAGAGAAAGGAAGAGAGGGGTTGGGCACGAGTGATGAGGATTTTTATAAAATCTCACATGGGAGTTAGCAGACTGGAAAAGTACTCACCAAAATAGTACAAGTTGATTATCTCTGGACGGTGGTATCTCAAGGAATTTGCATGTCTTTAACTGTAGGCTTCTGCACTGCAATGATCCTGTAGTAGGCAATGTTCGGTTTCTCCAGCCAGCCTCCACCCTCCTTCCAATTTCCTTCTGAGAATTCTCTGCACTCCAAATGTGCATTGTCTTGGAGGAACCATTCCCTGGGTGCTCTGCTCTCCTAAGTCAAAGCGTGGCCTTGGGACTCCGGTTAGACCGGGGGTCTCTCTCCCAGGGATTTGCAAGAGCAAAGAGTGCTGGGCTCCTTTCGCCCAACACAGCAGGGTCTGTTTTCTGTTTGGTCCTGATTCCAAGAGCTCCTCTGACTTCTGTGCAGGGCAGGCCTGTGTCTCCAGTGCTTCCTTACATCCTCATAGCTACCTCGTTCCCTTGGGTTCAAGTCAGAATCAGTTTCTTTCCTGGCAATAAAAGAATGTTGTCTACTAAACATGTATGTATTGCCTTTGCAATTAAAAAAAAAATTGTTTGTGAAACTGAAACTTTCAGGGGTTGACTGATCACATTGCAGAAAGGTGAAAAGTATGGGTTCCAGTGTTAGAAGGCAAGTCTCAAATCCGCCCCCAGTAAATTACCGACTGTTGGGCAAGCAAGTGTGTTAGGTCTGCTCGCTTGTGCTTTGCCCGATTGGTGCATGATCACGGGGCAGCACATGTGTGTACAGTCTGTGGAAGGCTGCAGGTGCTTTTCCTCAGGGCGGAGACTGTAGATGGCCTGCCGCCATTTGGAGGGCTCATTGTTTGCCAGAGAAGGGGTTCCCCCCCGCCCCCCGCCTGCTTGCTTGTCAGCCCTGAGAGAGAGAAGCGGGTTTCCCTGTCTGCTTTCTCATCCACCATTTTGATATTTGAATAAACAGAATGGCCCACCATTCTCCAGCTCCACGGTTTGTCTACCGTCTGCCCGAATCCAATGTGAACCTGCCTGGCCTCGGCCACAGCCACTGGCCTTACTTACACCAACAGTGTGGTTTTAGACAAATTTCTTTTTAAATTTTTATTTATTTATTTTAGTGAGGAGAAAGGGATGGGGGCAGAGAGAGAGAGAGAGAGAGAGAGAGAGAGAGAAGAGGTGGAAGAGCAGGAAGCATCAACTCCTTGACCAGACAAGCTCGGGATTTCGAACCGGCGACCTCAGCATTCCAGGTTGATGCTCTATCCCCTGTGCCACCACAGGTCAGGCGAGGCAGATTTCTAATCCTCCTCTAAGTTTCCTTCTTGTAGAGAGAGAATGACAAACGCACCCACCACAGGATTATGGTGAGGATTCAATGAGCATAGTGCTCACAACAGCGCCGGGCACACAGTGCTGTCCAAGCACTTGCTATTGTTGTTTTACGGATAGAGCCCTGGGCCTGACTAAATACACTGCAGCTCTGGACGCATGATTATTTCCCGGGGTGGGGCCTCCCAGGTGGGGCCCTGCCAGTCCAGGCAGCTCTTACCTGCTGCAGAGCTGATCGGTGTCGGGCTGGGAATCGCCTTGAGCAGCCTCCCTCGTCGCAGATCCGTTGGTGGGCAATGAGGACCTTCCCAGGACACAGAAGGTCTAGCTTTCCCACTGCAGCAACATTTGTCCCAAGAAGCCCACCACTTTTTTCTGGTCCCTCGGGTGCTGGCCAGAGTGGTCAGAGGGAGCGGCTGGTAGTGCAGTGTGAAAGCCAGATGCCTAGAGGTTCCTCCAAGCACCAATAGAATGCTCGAGAGAGCAGGGATGTTTCTCTACCTCCTCTTCCTGACATAGCTGCAGGCATATTATGCCATGGGGGAACTTTTTAAAAAACAGAGAGAAGGAGCTGTCATGTAGAAAATAATGTGCTTATAAGGAATTTTAATTTTCTGCATTTACTTTATTTGGCTGGCTTAGTGTACAGAAGACTGGGTAGCTTTCAAAGACTGCTGAGAAGGTGAGGTCAGGACTCCAGATTGTATCTGGATTTTGTTTTGATGGTTGCAGATGTTAAGACATCTGTGATTTATCAGACCCTAAGTGAAGCCGACACATGGCAGCACCTGCCTGATCAAATCCTTTCAGTGTTGGGGCGTCGGGGGCTGGATGCTGCTGACATTACATACATACTGCCTCTCTATGGAGCTCCCTCACTCCCAGAATACTTAAAAGAAATGAAGATCAGGAAGCCACATAAAACATGGGTTTTGGCTTCTGTTAGCCAAGCCTAGGAGAGGGAGCAAGCAGAAATAGAGCCCAAAACATAAGAAGCTCATTATAATGGACTTGCTAGGAGACAGAACTAATATCTGGATGGATAATGAACTAAAGCGTTAGTTTATCCAGCTGTTAGGGACATAACAAATCCCATGCAACAGGCTGTATTATAACATGTTTCCACTGTTCAAGAATTAAGGTGTTGGCCCTGGCCAGTTGGCTCAGTGGGGGAGTTTTGGCCCAGCGTGTGGAAGTCCTGGGTTCGATTCCCGGACAGGGCACACAGGAGAAGCAACCATCTGCTTCTCCACCCCTCCACTCCCATCTTTCTCTCTCCCCACTCCTGTAGCCATGGCTCAAAAGGTTGAAGTAAAGTTGGTCTGGGCATTGAGGATGGCTCCATGGCCTCTCCTCAGGCGCTAAAATAGCTTGGCTGCTGAGCAACAGAGCAGCAGCCCAGACAGGTAGAGCATCACCTGGTAGGGGGCTTGCCAGGTGGATACTGGTCAGGGTGCACGTGGGAGACTGTCACTCTGCCTCCCTTCCTTTCACTTAATAAAAAAAAAATTAAGGTGCTGACAATTATAAACCACGTTTTTTGGTTTAGGGGTAATCTTATAGCTTTATTTAGTCTCTGCATGGAAGTCTTGAGCTACAGAGGTGGAAAGAAAAATCTGTGTACTTCCCAGATAGCATCTGCAGAAGGAGAGATGGAAAGTTTGACCTGGGAGTAGAGGTCTGAGAAAGATGTGTTGTGGTTTCCTGGAGCAACCAAGGGTGAGAATCATGCCAAAGTCATGGGAGTGACCAAGTGGGAGCACAAGCCCACCTCTCTATTTCCTAGGGAGAAGAAATCAGGATACAAAATGTGCACACAGGCCCTGGCTGGTGGCACAATGGATAGAGCATCTTTCCTAAGTGCTGAGGTTGCTGGTTCTATCCCGGGGTCTCCAGCTCAACCCCAAGGTCACCAGTTCAAGCCCTGGTCTGGGCACATATGAGAACCAATCATTGGGTGCACAATTAAGTGGAACAATGAGTTGATGCTTCTCTCTCCCCCCCCCCCATTCCTCTCTCTCAAAATCAATGCGGGGGGAAAGTGCACATAGTTAGCTCTTATAAGTTTTAAAACATATGCCTCAGTTCTCATTTCTTCTGTAACATTGTAAGAATCATAAAGAGCTATGAAGATAGAAAGTAAAATTGAACAAACCATGTGCCCTTCCAGCCACCCTAAGTCCTTGGTCATGCTCTGCCTGCCCTTACCTCCACCCTCCTTCCAGCAGCTCCTCCAATACTCCAATCACACCATTCTCTCTGCGGCTGTTGATCAAGCCAAGGTTTTCTGTATATTTACTCCTACTCATTTCTACCAACCTCAGCTCAATATTTTGTTTTTATGTGGAATTTCTGTCTCTGTTCTCCAGAGTAAGACATTTCATTCATTGTCTGCATGTAGTAAATGCTGCTAGTTGTCCCCGAAAATCTATCCTCCCTTTCTTTAATACCGGTTGTAACTAGACATCTGGCAGCCCAACCAGAGATGACCTTTCTAGCCCCACCCCCAGCTTGCAGCTCTGTGTGACCATGTGGAGAATGTGAGTTGAAGTGCTACCTGCCACTTCCAGATCTTAATGCAGTATTCCTCTGTGCTCCTTCTCGTCCCAGGAGCTGGCTCGTGAATGCACCAGGATGCAGCTCTGACCATTGTATTTATGAGCTATCTTTACTGTAACAAACCACCCAAAGCCCAGGCTTAAAACAATCATTTGACCGACCTCCCCTAGGGTTGATTAAGTGGCTTTACTTCAAACTGTGGGCCTGGCAGGGCTTGACTCCTTGCTGGGGTTGAGCTCCGATCTGCTCCCAGGTGTTCACTCTGGGGCCCAGTATGGAAGGGCAGCAGCTACACAGGCAGAACTCTTATTGTCATGGCACAGGCGCAAGAGGGCAAGCCTCACCACACAGGCACATTGCTAACTTATGCTTGAGCCACACCTGCTAATATTCTAACCTTGACCAGAGTGAGTGTTGGGCAAACAAGTGTGTAACAAGTGTGTGAGGCTTGCTCGCTTGCACTTTGCCTGATTGATGCATGAGCACAGGGCAGCACCACGTGTGTATAGTCTAGCACAGGATCTATAGTAAAGTGAGAGTTCAATGAAGGATTGTTAAATGATTAAATGAGTTTCCTATATTTCTGTTACTTTCATCCAGAATAAATATGTTTAAAAAGCCTTGCCTGGGGTGGTTATAGAAATAACTAGAAAGCCCGGCGGTCATACGAAATGACCGCTGTTCTATCAATAGATATTATAAATTATAATTAAAATGATTTGTGCAAAGGTGTCTGCTAATTCAAACTGAATTACCCAGGGCAGGCGGCGAGGATGCCCCTTTGCTTACTGCCCCACGGGGTTTCCCCCTTCTACTTGCTTAATTGCTTAAAGTAGAGTGCAATGAAGGATACCACTGGTGGTACATTTCTTAAGAGCCACCGCTAGCTCAATAAATAAAGGTGATTTAAATAATAAAATGTTAATTCACATGTCAAAGATCTCTTTGTACACAACATTTCTTGTGTAGATCTTTCCATCATTTTTAAGCTCACCTTACAGAGGACCATCAATTATTTTTAATTTTATATCCGTTCTTTCACGAACTCTTGAACAGGCAACATAAAGTTGACTGTGTCCAAATGTAGGCTCAGGTAAAAAAATGCCAACACACTTAAGCGTTTGGCCCTGAGACTTATTGATGGTCATAGTTGCAACATTGAGAAAATCCTTTCTTGCCATGGTCAAATAGATTAGTTTCTAACTTGAAGTTTAAGGACTGACAGTGTTCACACTTAATATTCATGTCACCAGAGGAATGCTCAAAAATTAAAGTTTCTCCATTTGAAACTGTTTTAATCCTTTTTGCATTTTGGTCAGCATTACTCTGTCGTTTTTTTTTTGCATTTCTCTCTGCCTTTGTTCAAGGGACTCATTTTGTTGAGACAGGCTTTTTTGTCTTGCATCTGAGACAAGCCTTGTTTCTCTATGCTTATCAGTCTCATTTTGCCGAGAAAGACACATTTGCTCTGCGACTGAAGCAAGCCTTGTCTTTCTCTGCTCAGTGGTTTCTTTTTGTCGAGAAAGCTGTTTTTGTGCAGCTTTAGCTCCTTTTCTCTCCTCTTCAGTGCTGTATTTTCTAGGAGGCATTCTTAAAAGAAATTACGTTAAGACGTAGTTTTTATGTAAAACAGATGATTGCCAATGCAAACAAATGTTCACCTTCCCCCTGACCCGCTCAATTTGCGTTCAGCCGTGGCAACTTCACCCCATTGGCTAGTACAGTTATGCAAGCAACCAATAAGCTATCGGCGACAAACAGACATTTAAGCCACATATAATAAAGATAAAAGCAAATTACAGGCCCTAGATGGTAACCTCCTTAAAATGCACTGATGATATGAAGAAATGTCGTTCCTCTCAAGGAAAATGGCTTCAGGGGAACATCTACTCATTTATTCAGTCACTGTACAAGTACTTATTTAGAGTATACCACATATTAGGCATCAATTAGATGATTAGATATAGCAGGGAACAAAAAGTAGGGAGCTCCCTGCCCTCAGGGAGCTTACATTTCATAGGAGAAAGAGAGAGACAATACACAAGTAAAAGATAAAGCCTGGCGATGTAGGTGCCCGGGAGCTGGGAGGGATGGAAATCCTCATGAGAGTGGCATTTGAACAAAGACCTAGGGAGGCGATGGAGCAAATATATAGCTATCTGGGCAAGAGCTGCTGCAAAGAGGAAAGGTCAAGTATGAAGGCCCTGGGGTTGGGAGCCTCCCTGGTCTGTTCAAGGAACAGCGAAGATGCCAGTGTGGCCGCAGCAGGGCACAGGGGAAGAGGGGCGGGGATGTCCTCAGATGTTGCACTTACCAAAGAACACAGCGAGAGACCAAACAGGTTGACCATCTGGTTGTCCTTATAGCCTATTTAGTAAATAAATGTTCAAACAGCAGGTTCCACGGCTGTGCAAGGTTGTGAAATCCATACTGCCGAAATGGCACATGGTACCCTTGCCCAGGTATCTTTTGAGAGAGGAATTTCCAGCAGCCAGGTACTCAAAGCTCAAACCCATTAATATGCTTGGGTTCGCATGTCTATGTTCCTTCTCCAAAGAGTGATTCTGGAAAATCAGTATCAACACTCAAACACCACGTCCAAGATGGTCCTCTAGATATATGGTTCTTGGGAGCTGCACGTCAGGCGTTCAAGTGTCTCCTCCAAAGCTCAGAGGCAGATGGGACTGAAGGGGAGACAGTGGAATGTGTGAGGCAGATCCCACCCAGCCTCTCTGTAAGTCATATGGGCCACATATGTCTTCACTTAAGTTCCAAGCCCATGTGCCTCTCTCTGCCCCACCCTTGCCCCACCTCATTCCTCTTTTTTTTGAAAGAAAAGCCATAGCCATATTTTAATTGTTGCTTTTCTGGTGGAAAGGTGATATTGTAGATCAGGAGAGAAAAACGTTTCAAACAGAATGAACAAAATTGAGAGCTTCTGAACATTTTGTCTTAATGCAACCTCTTGGGACCTATTAACTGACCAGAAAGGAAGGAAATTAGGGCTGGGACAGTGGGATTGAATGCAGCTTCTCTCGCCTTTTTATATATTCTAGATGGAATAGTTTGGATAGTAAAAGTCAAATGCTGTGAAGTTATTGCCTTTCAAGCCAAGCCTACAAAAACATTGTCAGAACTGGTGTGTTTCCCATGTGGTCAACACTGGAGCAGAGCAGGGATTTGGGGAGGGGTGTGTTTCATTCTCTGGATTCTGGCTTGTTCATAGTCTGTTGTTATGGGTTCTTCAGAATTTGAATAAGTGTTTAGATTCAGTGCTTCGAATCAGAGGTCTCTGGGTTCCCCAAAGGGAAAAAACCTTGTTTCTTGTGATGTATTTGCCTAGTGAGTGATAATTGTATTTGTTCTACTAAGCAGCTGAAGTTCAGCACATTTTTATCCATTTTGTACAATAGGCACTAAATGATTCTGAATGCCAGGCACCTAATCAGATTAAGAAAACCTTCATGTTAGCCAAAGGTTTATACTTCTGTGCTGCAGTGAATTTCCCCATGATCTAATCCAGCAGAAAAGCCAGCTTTCTCCTCTAACCCATCTCAAGGAAGGAGGCGAAACAACCCAAGGTTGTCAGAGAAGACCCTTCCTCACATAAGACCTTATTAGATGTGCCCCTGCCACTGCCTTGGTCTTTTATATTAGGGCTGAGGGTGGGGAAATGGGCCCAGTTACGCAGGATTAAAATAAAAATTCAATTTAAAGATCAGTTAACTCATTTCGTGGCTTTTTTTAGCAGACAAATCTTGATGTGCCAGAACTGGGCTTAGCATTCAAGCAGGCTGGAGGCAGGTTGTGGCCGAGTCACCATCATACCCATTCCGCTGAGCAGTTATACCTTTAGTCACTTCCAGAGGAAAGTCCGTTCTGACCAAAGCTGTAGAACCCAGGTAACCAGATGGTCTGGGACTGGCATTAGTAGCCTCAGTTCTTGCCCTGATTGTACCTTAAAGCTGCATTTAGTAATCTGTCATATTAAAAAGACCAATAGGTCTAAGGTCACAAAACATTAGTGATGTCAACTTCAAGGAAGATTTCACAAGACAAAAAAGATACCTATCTTACACCACACACTGAAACCTTCATAAAAGACTTTTTTTTTTAAATTCAGTGAGAGGAGGGAAGGCAGAGACAGACTCCTGCATATACTGCCACTGGGATCCACCTGGCAAGCCCACTAGGGGGTGATGCTCTGCCCATCTGGGGCATTGCTCACTTGTTCAGCAACCAAGCTCTTCTTAGTGCCTGAGGCAGAGCCATAGAGCCATCCTCAGTGCCTGGGGCCAACTCACTCCAGTTGAGCCATGGCTGCAGGAGGGAGAGAGAGAGAGAGAGAGAGAAGAGGGAGGAGTGGAAAAGCGGATGGTCGCTTCTCCCGTGTGTCCTGACTCGGAATTGAACCCAGGACATCC
Organism: Saccopteryx leptura; assembly: GCF_036850995.1. Classification (NCBI taxonomy): domain Eukaryota; kingdom Metazoa; phylum Chordata; class Mammalia; order Chiroptera; family Emballonuridae; genus Saccopteryx; species Saccopteryx leptura. Next base: position 58,388,054 of record NC_089509.1, on the reverse strand, counting down.
ACATGCTGTGCCAACACTCTACCATGTCTACCAGCCAGGGCCAAAAGACTTTTCTAAAGGTCTGTAATTTTTCTCAAAAATTTTCTCTATCGGTCATCATTTCACTTTGTCTTCTTTTTCTTCACACAGCTTCTAAAACTCCAAAGAAAGTCAGTTATACATATTCCACTTAGCAAAACAAAATCATGATGGTATACCTATACAATGAAATATTACTCAGCCATAAAAAAGAATTAAATATTGATACATGTTACAGTTATATATAATATAATCTTAAAAACATTATCTTAAGAAACCAGACACAAATGTCATATGTTGTATGGTTCCATTTATATGAAATATTTAGAATAGGTAGGTCCTATTGTCCATTTAAAATGATTAATTTTCCCTGACTTCTGTGCATTATTAAACATTTTTAAGAATTACATTTTATTTATGTACAGTGTTTATGAGTATATATATATATTGTCTAGCCATTGCTCTAGGCATTACATGATATAACCTAATTTCTTACAGTCTACTGATCTCATTTTACCCTCTTCCATTTATAATCATCTTAACTATTTTCTCTACATACATTTGGAACCACATTAGATAGTGTAATAACTTTTCCTTCAACAGTTGAATGTAATTTAGAAATCTTAAAAGAAGAGCTATTGTATTTACTATATTTTGCTTCCTTGTGTTTGTGTCTTTCTATGTGTATTTCTTTTTTTTAATTAGTAATTTTAATGTAGTGACATTGATAAATCAGGGTACATATGTTCAGAGAAAGCATCTCCAGATTATTTTGACATTTGATTATGTTGCATACCCCTCACCCAAAGTCAGATTGTCTTCTGTCACCTTCTATCTGGTTTTCTTTGGGCTCCTCCCCTCCCCCCATCCCCTCTCTCTCTTTCCTCGCCCCCCCCCCCACTTCATTGTCTGCAGGCTGTGTAGGATCTATTTCCTTGCCTTCTCCAACATCCAGAGGCTGCTTGCATTCCTTGGCTTGTGGTTCCCTCCTCTGTCCTCAAGGTCAGTCACATCCTTCTCACTTGGCATCACTCTGACCTCTTCTGCTTCCCTCTTGTATTTTCAAGGACTTGTGTGATTACATGGTTACCATTCAGACAACTGAGGTATCGCTTTGTCAAGGTCAGCTGATTAACAACCTTAAATCCACCTGCCACCTCAATACCCTTTGCTTTATAGGTTCTGAGAATCAGCATGTGAACATCTGGGTGGAGGCGTTAGTTTTCCAACCTCAAATGTAAAATCCAGATGTTCCAAATAAAAGGCAGAAAATGAAAGAAAAAAAAGATTAATTTTGTTACATACATTTCATTTTAATAAAGATAAATAAATAAAAACATGGCAAGCCCTGACAGGGTGACTAGGGTAGATAGAGCATTGTCCCGGCTGAAGTCACTGAAGTCATGGGTTCAAACCCTGGTCAGAGCACATACAAGAAGTATCCAATGAGTGTACAACTAAATGGAACAACTAAGTGGAGCAACAAGCTGATGCTTCCCTCTCTCTCTCTCTCTCTCAAGTCAATAAGAACGTTAAAAATAAATAGATAGCAGTAAGTTTCCCAAACACTTTCATTAGAAAATATTCCAGCCCTGACCAGTTGGCTAAATGGTACAGTGCCAGCTCAGCATGTGTATGTCCCGGGTTTAATTCCTGGTCAAGGCACACAGGAGAAGCGTCCATCTACTTCTCCACCCTTCTGCCTTCTCTCTCTCCCTCTCCTCCTCCTTCTCTCCTCCTGCAGCCATGGGTCAATTAGAATGAGTTGGCCCTGGCCACTGAGGATGGCTCCATGGCATCTGCCTCAGGTGCTAAAAAATGGCTCTGGTTGCAAAGGAGCAAGGGCCTCAGATGGGCAGAGCACTGTCCACTAACGGGCTTGCCAAGTGGATCCTGGTTGGAGCACATGTGGGAGTCTGCCTTTGCCTCTCCACCTCTCACTAAATAAAAATATAAATAAAATAAAATAAAATATTCCAACAAACATCTATTCGTACTGTCAACCGATGGTCAGTGGTGCCAATTCAATGCCAACAGGAATCTCTCATCTGGAGTGTGGTGAAGGAGGAAACTATTTAGTGCAAAACATCTCAACTGTGATACAGCACAGCTGTGAGGCAATCCAAAGGACAGGCCCCTCCCTGGCAAGACAGCTGTCCTCTGTTCCTCACTGGTCTGCTTTATGCTGTGCTGGTCTGCTCCATCCTGTGCCACTCTGAGCTGGTCTGCTCTGCTATGCTCCAGCGGGACATCTTCAGGGTTCAGCTCAGCCAGGGACATGCACTCTTTGGCCATCAGTGGAAAAGGAAAGTGCACTCCCAAGAGCCACAGGGGTACTGGCTTATATAGACAGAAGTTCCCACCCCTTGATCCTGATTGGTCTGTACTCATGCAAATGAATACTCCAAAATGTCGCAATTTGATTGGCCCAAAAGACATTGTCCTGATTGGTCAGAATAGAGCTGCTCTGGTTGGTCAGAGCAGCCCAGCTCCAACTGGATGGTGGAACACTTCAGTCCTATTGGTTGAAATATATAGGACTCCAGAAACTCCTTTATTTATTTATTTATTTTTGTATTTTTTCCCCCTGAAGTTAGAAGCAGGGAGGCAGTCAGACAGACTGCCACATGCACCCAACTGGGATCCACCCAGCATGCCCACCAGGGGGCGATGCTCTGTCTATCTCTGGTGTTGCTCTGTTGTTGCTGGAGCCATTCTAGTGCCTGAGGCATAAGCCATGGAGCCATCCTCAGCGCCTGGGCCAACTTTGTTCTAATGGAGCCTTGGCTGCAGGAAGGGAAGAGAGAGAGAGAGAGAAAGGAGAGGGGGAAGGGTGGAGAAGCAATGGGCGCTTCTCCCATGTGCCCTGACCAGAAATCGAACCAGGACATCCACACTCCAGGCTGATGCTCTACTGCTGAGCCAACTGGCCAGGGCCCAGGAACTCCTTTATAAGGGCTGGCTGAGATGGCAGAAACACAGTACAGGTAGATAGTCTAGTGCAGAGGCAAGTAGTTCAGTACAGGCTTTTTTCTGAAGTACAGTTTGTGTGAAAGGCCCCTGTGTAAAAATAGCTGCTAGGCTGTTTTTAAAATTTGAGCCCAGTTGAACACCAAGGGCCCTTCTTAGTAGGTGTCTTCCTTCTCAGAGTTCACAGTATTCAATCATGTCTCTTATCTCTCTAGTCTAGAAAGCTTAAAGAAGTTTACTTTATTTGCCCTGGCAAGTTAGCTCAGTCGGTCGAGAGTATCTTCTGGAAACGACAAGGTTGCAGGTACGATCCCGCGTCAGGGCACACACAGTAAGCAACCAAAGAATGCACGACTGAGTGGAACCACAAATGAATGTTTCCCTTCTCCCTCCCCTCTCCCTTCCTCTCTCTCTCTTTCTCTCTCTAAAAATAAACAAAAATTAAGCCCTGGGCGGATAGCTCAGTTGGTTGGAGCATTGTCCTAGAGCACAGAGGTTGCCAGTTCTATTCCCTAGTCAGGGTAAATACAGGAGCCGCTTGATGTTCCTGTCTCTCTCCCCCACCTATATATACATATATATATACATGCATGCATACATACATACATACATACATAAGGAGAGAATGAGGAGACCTCTTATATATTTGAGTACCTGGTCTGTAACCATAACCGCCCTCCCTACCACACACACATACACCAACTATCTCGAGCAAAATCTGCTACACCCCTAAGTGTCCTTTTTTCTTCAAAGAAATCCGGGAAAGGGCCTGGTTGGCATGAACCTGAGAGGGGAGAGCAAGCACAGAGGTGGGATATATGTGAGCCCAAGGCCAGCAGGAGAAGGAATTCGGAAATGCAAATGACTATGAAAGCCCTAGGAGTTTGCAAAGATCTGGGGGGGGGGGGGGGGGCGTCTGACTTCCCACAGGATGTGTGATAGGGGGCTTGAGCTAATTTTATTTAGATTTCACAGGACAGGGTGACGTCAACTGACATCTGGGTTACACTTGTTATCAAGGAGTTGAAATGAAGACAGAGGAGGCATGCTTATCAAATTTGTAGAAGACAGGAAGCTGAAAGTAACAGCAAATACATAATTAGAATCCACAAAAGTCTCAACAAGCTAGAATGGCAGCCTGAATTTAATAAGAGGGAACATAATAAGGATGAAGGGAATGTCATGTGCTTGAGATTTTAAAAATAATAATAAAGCGAACTATCTGTACAAAGCACATGGAAAAGGGTCAGGAGTTTGACTCAGATGAAGACTCCCCAAAGCAATGGGATCTGAAAAACAGATGCAAAGATTGTAGTAGGCAGGCAGGGTCACTCTTCCTAGTTTGACCCCTGGCATGTTAACTGTAGGTCTGCCCCCTGAACACTAAGAAAAGTGCAAACTGGAGTGCATGCAGAGAATGAATGACAGGTATGATCAGGGAACGCCAAACTACATCAGGCAGGGGCAGTGCTGCTTAGCTGGAGAGAACCATCAGGGGAGAAGTCAAAGTTCTCCACAAGTATCACAAATGTGCCCCACAGAAGAGGAACGGGACTTGTAATGTATGGCCCTGGCAGTGAAATCAGTGCAGTGGGAGGCGGCTTCAGAGAAAAACTGGAATAATGTATAACGAAGAAAGCAAATGTGTCCATTAGGGTTTATTTAACTGGAAGTAACAGAAAACCTGATTAATAATGGCTTAAACAAAAAAATTTTTTTCCTATGGCCCTGGCTGGGTGGCTCAGTGAATAAAAGAACTTCTCTGTTTCATCGGCCTATTTTGCTACCTGAGGGCATAGGCTGTGAAATCTCTACTCTGGATACCCCTAAGGTCAGTACACCATACCTTTGTCACACCATCTTGGTCGCTATCTCCGGCCAAGAAAAACAGTCTGAGTCACTCTTAATATGCCGACTGAAGACAGCAACAACTCTGGCTCTTATCAGTGGGCCAAACGTGAGAATCCGTGTGAAGGGCTCAGGCCTGGATCAGAAGGGCCAAGGATGGGGAGCGTGCAAGACACCAAGAGCTGATGACAACATTCAGTGATGCTCCTCTGCTGCCTTCTGCTGCTCTGAAGCCTATCTGTGGCTTTCCTGCATGCCAGCGGCACAGACGGGGCAGGTATCTTCATTAGGACTGCTTGGCAAACACCATGAGGGTCATGTAGGTGAGCTGGGTAATGGAAGGAATGAGAAGTGGCATTTCCCAAGGTTAATGTGCTAGGGGGTCACAGACACCGAGTGGTGTTGGGGACAGGATAGACACCTGCCTTATCAGTGAAGGGGTTGATGTCAGCCTGTTCTATATATAGTTATGTTTCAAGGGATGTAATCTGACCTAAATCTAAACAAATCTAATTTTTCCTTCTATGGCACTAATTATTCATCCTTTTCAACAGGGTCAATATGCCAAGCCTAGAATTCAAAACCAAGTTTTTTAAGACAAAACAACTTGCAAGATGACTAACCATCAATGACAAAAGAAAAGCCACCAGCTTCTTTACCAATTTATTCTCAGATATGTAGAGCTGAGCTCATTCCTCCAGTAGCTTGCTTTTTAAAAGTGTTTTTAGGGAACAAATAGTCAAAGGTCAAATAATTTCTGTACTTTAGTAATATAATATTGCTAGCACCAGCACATAACAACAGAATAAGAAAAGTTGCAATTATTTGGTCTCTTTTCTAAAAATGGAGCTGCAACTGCTTGCTGGTGTATGGAATTGGAAAGGTCACACAATTTGCAAGGGTCAGCAGCCCCAAAGGCCATTTTCTTGCCTATGAGGGCATTGTATCTGCTAGGAACATCACATAGCCCAATCACATCTGCACCACCAGCTCAGTAGGGGCAGACCAAAGACTGGAATAGGGATCTGAGCAGAACTCGTTGGTGTCTCAACTCTGCCAACAACTGCCCCAAAACATATCTCTTAATTTCTCCGTGACTTAATTTCTTTATGTATAAATTCTTATGTTGGGTCCATGAATCTGGCCACCAAAAGAAATTCTAATAGCTGTCCCCTTTTCCCAAGGTTAAGACTAAAGAAACCCTCCTTAATTTTATTAAATTAATCAAAGAATACTCTTAATAGTATATATTTTACCTTTGGATTAGGGACAATAAGTCTTATTCTGTTAAGCACAAGTCTCTTAAAATTTTGTTGCGCCTAAGTCTTAGAACAGAACAAATCATGTCTAATCTTGGTGAAGCAGTAGTTTGAGATGTTAAATATCCCAGTTATATCCCCTATTGAAACCCTGCAGGACATTGTATTACTATGGAAAATTTTAACTCCTCACTGACAGCAGGCTCAATAACTGCTTTGCAAGCTGTTTCTACAACTCCCTGTTTCCTCCTAACTGCTTTTAGAGCTTCTGTATCCCCTGCTTCCTGCTTGCGGTCACAGGGCAGTTAGGACCAGAGGGTCCCCACAACTTGTGACCCTTAACCTGCTTACTCAGGTCCCTGCCGAGAGTTTATAAAAAGTCCAGACTCTGTGAACTCGGAGTCCAGACCTTTGGGGTGTTAACCCGCCTAGTCCCGCTAGCGTAATAAACTGGTTCTCTCCACCACCCTGAGTGCCGCTCGGTCTTGTCTGTCAGGTGGGGTTTTCTGTAACAGGAGGAGGCAACCTGCTAGTGTGTGGACCTGGTCTCCAGGAACTTCCAACACGGAGGAGAAACCAACTGGAAATATCATTACTATAAAAATTAAGAAAGAAAGAAAAAGAAATGTGCAGGTTACATATAAGATACAAACAGCTGTATTACACACATCTGGACTATCTGTCCAACCCACAATGACCTCGCTCAGGTACTGCCTCTGACAGCCATATTGACACACTGTTGTGCACCTCTATCTCAGCCACAACTAATGAGACCAAGAGTGGATGCCTGCCCAAGCTGAGCCCAAATTCTCCTGGGAATTTGGAACTAAGATTTGGAGCACCTATAAACTCAGACAATTTAGGGTGACTACACCTCTGGAGGAGAGGACAAAAGGGAATGGCGAGGAGCAGCCCCCACCCCCAGAGACAGAGAATGGCTGCTTTAGTCTCTAACGGCTTTGCCTTTCTGGTTCCAGGCCACCATAAGGCCCCGGTGACACTCTTATCTTCCTGAAACATCCTTGTTTCCAACGAGAAATTCCCTCTCTGTCCTTGAGCTGGCTTAGGTTGCTGTCACATTCAAAACAGCCTTGATAAGGACAGAGCACTAAGATGCCCCTCATATTAAAAAGATACAAACAATCCAAAAAAGCAAATAACCTAAAAGCCATTTTTGGCTCTGGAGGACATTGTGAAGTGAGTACGTTTGAATTGCTGGAATTGGTAAGATCTCAGATGAAAATACAAGCCCACCACAAAATAAACCTGATGGGAAGAGATCAGTGAAGCCTGTCCCTTTTCCTTGTCCTGCCCTTCCTCTGCTCATCCCTGCTCCCTGGTCCTAAGGAAGAGGAAGCGTCACTTCCTCCCCTTGACCCCAACTCAGGTCCCAGGCATGCTTCCACTATGTCCAGCTTGGGGTCTCTCATTGTTACTCAATTCAAAGGGTTCACCATTCGGGGTGCTCTATTTAAAAACAAGAATGGTTGTCACAAGGTAGTTTTATTTACTAGCCAAAGCTCTGCCTCCTGGAAGGGAGGCTTAGCCATTGCTTAGATACAATGTTTGGTCAATTAGTCAAATACACGTTGATTTCTTCTTTGCACTTGGCTCCTCTCACCCTGTTTACTGCTGCATCTGCAGAATAGGGTGCTATATTTTAACAGTGAGCAAAAAATAACATTTAGAACTGCCCAGACCTGGAGACCCTTGTCCTATCTAACAACTTCTTATGGAGGAGGTGATTTTTTAAAGGCCCTTCCTGACAGTGACAAGCCAAAGAAACAGCAGCCTGAGAGAACAGTCAATAGAGGAGGCAAGAAGACCACTGAATTCTTTTCAGCAAGAGTTTACCATTGCACCTCAGATGATTTATAAAACAAGTGCCCTAAAGAGAAGTGAGAAAGGCACCTGGGTGGTTGGCTTCCTGGCCAGTGATGGTTCCCATTGTTGGCCAGGAGTCGGGATGGAAGCACCATGTCTATCAAATAAGCTTGTAAATATTATATATATATGTTTGCTCGCTTATAGTTTGCATTGGATGTGGAGGGACAGGCTGTAAGCCAGCTAAGTCATTATAGCCTAAGGCAGGGGTCCCCAAACTACGGCCCGCGGGCCACATGCGGCCCCCTGAGGCCATTTATCTGGCCCCCGCCGCACTTCCAGAAGGGGCACCTCTTTCATTGGTGGTCAGTGAGAGGAGCCTAGTTCCCATTGAAATACTGGTCAGTTTGTTGATTTAAATTTACTTGTTCTTTATTTTAAATATTGTATTTGTTCCCGTTTTGTTTTTTTACTTTAAATTAAGATATGTGCAGTGTGCATAGGGATTTGTTCATAGTTTTTTTTTATAGTCCGGCCCTCCAACGGTCTGAGGGACAGTGAGCTGGGCCCCTGGGGTAAAAAGTTTGGGGACCCCTGGCCTAAGGCTTCGTTTTAAGACTAAGCCTTTCCCACCCTTTTAATACTAAGATCTTTTCAAAACTAAGCTTTTCCACACTGTTGCATGATGTGGGTGGTGCACTCTCATGAGGAATCCCATTATGCCTCAGATAAGTGACTTTGTATCAAAGACTTCCTTATTTGTATATTGACTTAAAGGTTTTGACTTCTACACTATAAAATGGGGCAGACCGGGAGCTCGCTCTCTCGGTTCCTGGAATTAACATTGCATAGGAGAAGCAGCCAAGATGGCGGAGTGCTGAAGGAGAAGCCAGTTTGTGCAGAGAGAAAGAGATGGGGAAGAGAGGTGAATAAGACTGGTGAAGTAGAAACCTTTGATTCTAGGAAACTCGGATGAGTCAGTGGCTTTGGGAGCCCTGAATAGAAAGGGAAATGTTTTCCCAATGTGTGTGCTACTTGCCTGCCGGGTGCAAGCTAGGATTAAAGGTAATGACCCACCAGTTCTTGGCTCCGTTGTTTCATATGCCGAGCAGGGGTTACAAAGGCTGGGGAGGGCCGGTACCCATGGAAACAGGATCTACCACTGCGTTAGAAGAGATTTCTTTGTTTAACCCACGCTTTTCTTGTGGCAAAATAACCCTTCCTCTTCCTCTTGGCAGCTCCTCCACGAGTAAAATTAGGTTCGAAACATAAACATACTCACATGCTCGCACATACACACTCTTCACACCACATCCTCACAGACACAGGCACTGTACCACATATTCTGCTTCATGTTCCCAGAGCTCCCTTCATCACCATCTAACAGCTACCTCTTAAGGAGTTTCTGGACCTACTACACACGACACTGACCAAGGCTCCTGCCCGGGACCTGAGAGGTGTGCACCTAAGGAGCAGCTTCCAGTTTATAAAGGGCTTTGTCACGTAGATGACTCCATTCAATCACAAACAGAAAGGCTGGAGGAACCTCAGGGAACCGCTTCCAACACAATTCCCTTCATTTCCCAGTGAAACCAAGACTTGTGATTACAAAAAAAAAAAAAAAAAATCATCTTAGTCCAAAGACCCCCTTGGCCCGGCCAGATTATCCTCTGTCTCCCAATTTAATAGGACAGGCCAGCCTGGCCCGGCTCCCTGTCCCCAGGGAGGTTTTGCCAATAGCCCTCACAAATGACCAGCACGGAGGTGGCCAAGCCCAGGCCCCACACCGGCTCGTTATCTGCAGGCAGGGTTCTCCCATGACTTTCTGGCTGGCCCTGCTGCCACCTCTCTTTGTGGGACAGCTGTACCAGCTTGGCTGCTGGTGTGTTCAGTCACAAGGTCCTGTCTTTGTTAGGCTGATAAGCACAGTCAAGTTCCAAATCCTACTGCTATAACACAGCATTCTTGCCCTGATTCCCTGAGAAGCCTGCACTGCTTTGCCACTTTGTCACCGAGGGCCTAGGACAGCCCAGCCTGAGCCTTGGACACAAGGTCAGAAAGAAAGCCTGGGTCTCCAGGACTCACAGGGCCAGGCTTCCTTCCAGAATTGCTCCTCCTGTATTTCCCTGTGGTTGGCTCTTTTAAATTATTCCTTTGTGCCTCAATTATTACAGTTCTCCCAAGTCTTGAAAAGCTTCTTTCTTAGGAAACACTTGAACATCCAGTGACGTCACCAACTAGCTTCAAGCATCTAGGTCAATGTTTTTAAATGTGAGGTCCGCAACAGAAGCACCCCGTGCTTGTTAAAAATCGAAGGCTGAGGGTCCCATCCTAGGCTTCTGAATCAGAATCTCTTGGACTAGGGCCTGGACGTCTTAATTTTTAAGCACCCCCCGCCCCGGGCGAATGTGATGTGCACTCGAGTTGTAAGACCCAATATGGGTCTGACTCGATTACAATGTGCTTTAGTTTCGTTCCCTTTTCCTCCAGGTCTTTTCTTCTGAGACTTCTGTGAAAAAGAAGTATAAAGTAGTTGGAAAATGTGAACTTGTTAAGATTATTACTTCTTGGGGGTGGAGTCCACTTCTTTCTCCCTGACTTCACCTCATCCAGTCCCAGTAGAAGACAGGACCATTGCCCATGGAGGATATATAAAACCAGGGCTCATGGACCACCTCCATGCCCTACTCTGTACAGAATTTTTAGACCCCCAGCCTCGTCCTGTGAGATCCATTTCAAAGTTTAGTGGCCACTTTTGGGGCACACATTTACAATGTTTCTTTTTGTGTAGCAAAGATTCCTGGAACTATCAACCTCTTTTTACCTGTTTAAAAAAAATAAGTATTCGATTCCGGCCAGGGCACACAGGAGAAGCGCCCATTTGCTTCTCCACCCCTCCGCCACGCTTTCCTCTCTGTCTCTCTCTTCCCCTCCCGCAGCCAAGGCTCCATTGGAGCAAAGATGGCCCGGGAGCTGGGGATGGCTCTGTGGCCTCTGCCCCAGGCGCTAGAGTGGCTCTGGTCGCAACATGGCGACGCCCAGGATGGGCAGAGCATCGCCCCCTGGTGGGCAGAGCGTCGCCCCATGGTGGGCGTGCCGGGTGGATCCCGGTCGGGCGCATGCGGGAGTCTGTCTGACTGTCTCTCCCTGTTTCCAGCTTCAGAAAAATGCAAAAAAAAAAAAAAAAAAAAAAAAAAAAAAAAAAAAAAAAAAAAATAAGTAACAGAAGATTCTGAGAACTCGTTTCAGCTTTTTTCTTTTTTTCTTTTTTTTTTCTTTTTTGAGGGAGAGAAAAAGAGAAACAGAAAGGTAAAGAATTGAGAAGCTCAACTCATAGTTGCAGCACCTTAGTTGTCCATTGATTGCTTCTCATACATGCCTTGATCAGGAGGCTGCAGCTGAGCCAGTGACCCCTTGCTCAAGTCAGAGACCTTGGGCTTAAGCCAGTGCCCTTGGGCTTCAAGCCAGCAACCTTTGGGCTTAAGCCAGTGACCATAGGGTCATGTCTGTGATCCCACACTCAAGCCAGCGAGTCCACATTCAAGCTGGTGAGCCCACGCTCAATTTGGCAACCTCAGGGTCTCAAACCTCGGTGCTCAGCATCCCAAGTTGATGCTCTATCCACTGCACCACCACTAGTCAGGCTCTGTTTTACTTTTATAAAGAAGCCCACAGGAATGCAGAAGACACTACTCCTGTTAAAACCAAATGCTGACCAAAATATAAAGATAAATAAATTAGACCCTATTCTTGTGCCTAAGATGACTTTTTATCCATTGACAGGAGGGTGACAATGAGGTCTGCACCCTTGCTCTAACCCAGTGGTTCTCAAACTTTTTGAAGTTGGGGCCCATTTAAAATCCTGCAAATAATTGTAGGCGCACTATATACAAATTTCTGAGAAATATGTTATAATAATTAAGTCAATTATTAAAGAAAAAATATAAAGTCCAAGCGTGCCTTTATGGTAATTAAACAAAATAAATATGACAAAATTAAATTTATTCTGACATTATAAAACATTTTTATGTTATATTTTTTGAGTTATACTTTTTAGAATTTGTAAAAAAGAGAGGTTCAAAAATAAAAAAAAAAGACAAAAAAGTTATCTTTATATATATATACACATTCTTAGTAAGATTTAGTAAATTCAGCAAGTCCCGGCGAATGTGTTGTTTTTTCATTCTTTTTTTTTTTTTTTTTTTTTTAACAGAGACAGAGAGAGAGTCAGTGAGAGGGATAGACAGGAACAGAGAGATGAGAAGCATCAATCATTAGTTTTTCGTTGCGCATAGTGACACATTAGTTGTTCATTGATTGCTTTCTCATATGTGCCTTGACCACGGGCCTTCAGCAGACAGAGTAACCCCTTGCTTGAGCCAGCGACCTTGGATCCAAGCTGGTGAGCTTTTGCTCAAACCAGATGAGCCTGCATGCAAGCTGGCGACCTCGGGGTGTCAAACCTGGGTCCTCGGCATCCCAGTTTGATGCTCTATCCACTGCGCCACCGCCTGGTCAGGCCAAGTTTTTTTTATTCTTGTGTTTATGAGAAGCATGAGCCTGATGTGTCCTAGCAATTTCTTCAATGTTTGGGCATATATTTGAAAGGCATACTCTCATTTCCTCATCAATACATTGAAGAATTCCTCTCTTTTTACTACTAATTGTGTTGAGTGCAGAAAACCTCCACCATACATATCATCTTAACTTTACACCAAACAAAGGATAGAAGAAACTTGCCTCCAGTCTTTCTAGGGAACATGGGGAGTAGTGTAAACAATCCAGCACCACAGCTTAACAGCCTTTTGCAACCTAATCAGGCAATTGAGGTGGGGAGACGGGCAGATTGTCAGCTTATAGCCAATTCCCCACACCTCTGTCCCCCAAAAATCTAAACTCCAAAGACCCTGTTGGTTTTTTGGTCTCCAATAGGCACATATTTCTCTGGAATACCATAGGGCACACCTGGAAATCTTCTAGGGTACACCAGTACACCCTGGCACACACTTTGAGAACCACTGCTCCAACCATAAGTAATAGTTAACAATGCACCATACGCATATTTTCTGCCTGCCTGTTCCCTCAAACAAATCCAAAGCATAAGTACCTATCTCAGTCTGTCCTCTGTCATGGAGGAAACCCTGTTTCACAAATAACCTTTCTGTGCCCAGAAGGGCATGTGATTTGTCAAAGATAGAGCACTTATGTAATAGCATAATTCTAGAAATGTATTAAGGCAATATGATTCTTAGGTCAGAGTGTCATGATGACAATGAGCTACTGGGTAGCAAACCTGTTGTTTGGTTCCCATTCCTCACACAGGGCACCACTTGTCGCGGTGACAATGAACTGCTCGGAGACAGGACAACATGCTCTGAGGGGCCGAGGGGAGGCAACAACCCCGATCAGCAGACAGAAGGACTGAAGCCCCACCCCCAGCCTTACTCATATATTTATTAACCAGTACAAATAACTCAGAAAAGCAGACAGCAGAAGTTTTCAAGCAGTGAAGTAAAGTAAAGGACAAGGAACATGCTGACTTCAAATCTCTGTTCTGAGAGCCTAAACATTTCTGTTACTGAATCTTATCCTGCTGTTTGGCTGATTCCAGCATGCACTGTTCCCAGTACAGGTCAGAGAAGCCCCCGGACTCTTGTCCACTCAGGGCTTTCACCCTAAGGTGTCTCGCTGTCCCTGATTGTTTACCCTAACTCTGCAAGTCTTCATAGCATATTCCTACATCAGAGAACTCAGCTACCTTCTTTCTGCATGAAGCTGTCTCATTGGGAATTCAAAACAGTTTAACCCTGTTGGCATACAGTCTGCAAATAAAGCTGACCACTGGTAACTCCATTTCTGTGTCTTTTACACCCTGTTTGCTGACATTAGGGATCTCACCTGATCCTATTATTCATAAGAAAAAAATATAACAGATTAATTCACATTAGGAGGGTAAGGATTTAACATATTATCCCCCCCCCCAATAGGTATCTGGATTTTGAAAGAGAAACTTAGAAGAAGTTTGCTTTATCCAAAGAAATGGCTGGCTAATGGTAAAATCAGAGGGATAGGGCACTTCCTGGTATTTCTTTAAAAGTATATTCATTCCATTTAAAGTAATTGTTGATAGGTATGTCATTATTGCCATTTTATTATTCATATTTTATCTTTTTCTTCTTCTTAAAGAAGTCCCTTTAACTTCTTTTTTTCTTTTTTTTTTCTTTTTTTTATTCATTTTTAGAGAGGAGAGAGAGAGGAGAGACAGAGAGAGAGAAGTGGGGGAGGAGCTGGAAGCATCAACTCCCATATGTGCCTTGACCAGGCAAGCCCAGGGTTTCGAACCGGCGACCTCAGCATTTCCATGTCGACGCTTTATCCACTGCGCCACCACAGAGCAGGCAACTTCTTTTTTTCAATATTGGTTTGGTGGTGATAAACTCCTTTAGCTTTTTCTTGTCTGGGAAGCTCTTTATCTTTCCTATGATCCTAAGTAATACCTCTGCTGGGTAGAGTAATCTTGGTAGATGACCCTTGCTTTCCATAACTTTGAATATTTCTTGCCAATCCCTTCTGGCCTGCAAAATTTCTGTTGAGAAATCAGCTGACAGTTTTATGGAAGCTCCCTTGTAGGTAACTACCTGAAATTCTCTTGCTGATTTTAAGATTCTCTCTTTGTTTTTAACCTTTGACATTCTAATTATGATGTGTCTTGGTGTGGGCTTTTCTGGGTTGAAAAGGGGGAAGGGAGAATTAAGACATACAAAATGGTAGTTACACAATAGTTATGGAGTTAGTTGTAAAGCAGTGGCTTACAACATTTTTACTCCCGGAGACTGGCGAAACAGGAGAATTACTTTGGGGACTGCTAAGGCAGAAATCATTCTGAGCATAAGCGAATTCGATTAAGATCATTGAATCTATAACCTTCATAAAACATCAGGGTGGTTAATTATTTCATGGACTGGCATGAAGTTTCTGGCAGACCAGTCCATAGACTAGTGGTTGAAAAACACTGATGTAAAGTACAGCATAGGGAATATAGTCAATAATATTGTAATAACTACCATATTTCCCCATGTGGAAGATGTACATTTTTTGGAAAAATCTGAGGTCTAAAAACTGAGTGCGTCTTATACAGTGCTTGTAGATTTTTTACTTGCATTTCCCATTTGTTTTTGCGCTCATTGTTGAAGACAGTGATTCGTCATCAGACACAGAGGAGGACAAGCTAATGGATGGGAGTTTTGACAGTGATGGGAGTTGTGTGAATTTTATGATGAATAAAACTTGAGTTCAATAACTTTATGTAATACATATTTTTTCAAATTTCAGGCCCCAAAATTAAGGTGCATCTTATACATGGGAGCATCTTATACATGGGAGCATCTTATACATGGGGAAATACAGTATGTATAGTGTCAGATGGGTACTAAACTTATCAGGGTGATCATTTCATAAGTTATATGAACATTAATCACAGTGTTGTACACCTGAAACTAATATAATATTGTATGTCAACTGTAACTGAAAATAAAGTTATTTTTAATAAAAGTGTTTAGCACTACTTGGCATAGGTTTGTTTGTTTTTTAAGTGTACTATCGGCTCAAGCAGAATGCCAAAGCCTGTTCATAAGACACCAAACTCTGTTCCAAATCACCTAAAGAAGGTGATGTTGGAAATCTGGAATCACAATGTTGAATAAACCCGTAAAAAGGGTCTATCCTGAAGACTCCACTATGAATCAAGATTGAGGAACAAAACCTAGATTTATTTTCCTAGCCAAAACAACTAAAACACCAGACAAAATACATGAAACAGTAGTCTCAACACAACAGACATCAGGCAATGAAGGGCAGTGATCCCTGAAAGATGGGAAACAGACTTAAAATCACAAGTATAAGGGTCAGGGTTTCTCAAAACCTAGTCCAGAATGCCTGGGCACCTGGTAACCTACATTGTATCAGTTCACCAGGTTATCTTGATACAAATGATGTTTAAGAAACACTGTCATATGAAGTGAATGGAAATGCACTTCTCTTCTTCTTGGTTTCCTTGCATGAAGTAGAAAACAATGAATTTTTGCATTCTGTGGGCAATACAGTAGAAATGCAACATAAAACTAAAATTTCTTTCTAATACCACACCTTTTACTCAAACCGCAAACTGAAAGTTTCTTTTCCCCTCTGGTGGAAAAGTTGTATATCGCTTTCCCTTTCATCTTAGGGAAGCAAACTTCCTGTATGGGAGGTGCCAGCAAAGTACCCACCTTGACATCATACTCTGAGGCTGCTGTTGAGAAGGCTTGAAAGCCCCAGAGATAAAGGGTTGTCCATAATTGGACAACTTACTCCAAAACCCCCTCTGGCTGGGCAGCTGCTGAAAGCATCAGCCTTGTGTTTGTGGTAAACACTGCAAAAACACCAGCCCCTTCTAGAATCTTCTAGATAGTTGGTTGTACAATAGGTGAGGGTGAGGGTAATTGATTTCATTGGCAGGTGCAAAAACAGAGCCATGAGAGGAAACTCCTGAACAAGAAAATCAGGGCCTGGACATGCTTCTTGAAATCAGACAAGTAGAAGCAGAGCAGAGGCCCGGATTTGCTTTCCAAGTGATAATGAGTGCTCTTAATCAGGTGTATTCAATGTTTACCACGAGTTTTGCTCCCACACACCCTAGTTTGAGACTGAAGGTAGACTGGCATGCACTGGATTAAATTCAGTGAAGATCCTATTTCAAGGCAGGCTTCGTATTTTTAAATCAGCCACGAGGACTGTAAATAAGACAATAGGAAACACAGATTCCGCACCTGCCCCAGTCCCAAACAAACTCATGGGGACACAGGTTCATCTGTTTTGCCCAAAGGATTTAGCACTTCGCTAAAAAATTTATCAGATCCTATAAGAAAGGAGGGGGGGGGGGGGAGAGGGAGTGGGAGTGGGAGTGGGAGTGGGAGAAAGAGGAAAAGAGAGTGAAAGAGATGGAGAAAATGGAAGAGGAAGCCCGTGAAAGTAGTAGAGAGACTGGCCATTATTGGGCAGTGCAGTCTGGGGCCTTCACTTTTGCCAGCTCCTTGGCCTGGTAAAGTGAAAATGGAGCTCAAGCCCTGAAGGGAAAAGATGAAGCCCCTGGACGAAGGAAGCACTGAGCCTTGGCGGAGGGCCCCTCCCACTGACTTGCCAGGAAGTCTGCAGACTCATTGCTGGCTCCGGAGAGTCAACGATCTTTGGCAGCAGCTGCTGGCAGCATCCTCCTCTCCTCCCACGAGTGGCGAGCACACACTCTGCTGCCTTTACAGCCCTCTCCACCAAATAAAGGTCCAGGGAAGCGGCCTCTTTGTAAAGCACTCCAGGAATTTGTGATTTATAGGAGGGAGACACCCTTAGGTGTAAGAACACAAACCCCAAAGAGATAAGATCTAGAGCATATATTTTAATTCTTTTCCTTGAGCTGTAGCACTTCTCAGGGGTCTATTAAAATCTAATCTGAGGTTTCTCAGAGCTTAAAATAAACTTTTTTTAAAGGTGGATAACTTTAATAGTTTGTTGTCTAATGTAGCTTTTTTCTCTTACCCCAACTTTCTCAAGGATTTATTTCCATTGCATTTAACTTGCAAGCTATGGTTCTTCATGATATAATTTTTCTGTGTTGACTTTTGCAAACCCAAATTCATGTTAATACCAAGAAAGAAAATTCATACAACTTGCAGGACATCAAAGGCAAGGCTGGCTTTACCCCATTGGACAGTGCATGTGCTCACCAAGTTATTGCTGGGTTTCAGGCTCAGGCGGGGCCACCAGGGCCATTACTCACCACCTGAGTCCACTCTGTCCTTACAACCCCAGGCCAAAAGATAAACACCAAGAGGGAAAATAACTCTGCATACATATTACCACGAAAACAAAGAGCAATGTGCATGTGTTATCTGCCCATGGGAGCTCATGCACAAAGCCATATTGGAGACTTTTTTTCCTCCCACATTATGTAACCACACGACAGCCCCTCCACCCCCAAGCAAGGGGAACCGAGATCGCCCCACACCGAAGGGGTTAGGAGACAGCCAAGGCCAGATTGCCTCCTCTGAGAAGACAAAGCAGCCAGATCAGGGAGTGGAGAAGAGGAAACAGGATCTTCTTCAAGGTCCTCCCGGGGCTTTTATCATCTAGAGCAGCGATTTTCAACTAGTATCAGGCAGAATTTTAGTAATTAGTTTATGGGTGCCATAAAATAAATAAGAAAGGTTAAAAATTGCTGATCTAGAGCATGCAAGTAGATTAGAAAGTCCAATAACACAAGTCTTGTAAGTAAAAAAAAAAACAGTGTCCTGCTCCCCTTGACATCTGTCTCCTTTAGCTCTTTCTTATATTTTTCCTCCAGATTTCTAAATAATAAGCTTATACTACTATAGATGTATTCATTTGGGAGATCACTTATGGGCTTCCTTGAAGACGCCTTACATCCTTGTCTCTATTTTCCTTCCCCCTGTTCTCCCAACACAGATAAATTATAATTTTTGGTTAAATCAACAGTCCATGTTTACATGATTAGATGTTGCTACCCCTGAGGACAGAAGTGAACTATAATTTGATTTCCTTTGTCTCCTGGCATTGGGTGTTGTTATTGAGAAGTCCTGTGCTATTCCAACTGCTAGTCCTGCGAGCAGAACAAGTTGTATTCCTCTGCAGGAATGATTAGGGTCTTCTCTTTATTCACAGTTTTTGAAATTTCAAAGTGGTGTGGATCTTTTCAAATTCATGGAACAATATTTTTAAAAGATTTTATTATTTATTTTAGAGAGAAGAGAGAGAGAGAGAGAAAGGGAGAGGAGCAGGAAGCATCAACTCCCCATATGTGCATTGACCAGGCAAGCCCAGGGTTTTGAACTGGTGACCTCAGCGTTCCAGGTCAATGCTTTATCCACTGCACCATCACAGGTCAGGCTGGGACAATTTCCTGATATTCTTTCTTGGCCAATTTTTTCACCTTCATTTTCTTTATTCGCTAGTTCTAGAATTCCTATAAGATGAACATTGGCCCTCTTGGGACAATTCTTTTGATTCTTTTATTATTTCCTCCCTATTTGCAATCTCTATCTTTTTGTTCATCTTTCTGGAAGATTTTTCCACTTTATCTGCCAAATTCTCTTTGCTAGCTCTTCTATTTTGAATTTCTAAGAACGCGTATTTCTTGTTCTTTGATTGTTCCTGCATGAAAGCATCCTGCTTCTGATTGATGGGTGCAGCACTACCTCTTATCTCTCTACAATATTAAATGTTTTGTGTGTGTACTTATGAAGTTTTATTTTATTCCCCTGCATTATCTATTTTCTCCTAATCTTTTCCCTTGTTTGAATGGTTGTGGTCATTTTCATCTTGGAGACTTCCCTCAGAGTCAGGTGACTTCTGGATATTGAAAACTTTCATATTGAAAACTAAGATCCAAATTCTTTCTTTCTTTTTTTTAGAGGTAGGAGGGACAGACAGACAGGAAGGGAGAAAGATGAGAAGCATCAACTCATAGTTGTGGCACTTTAGTTGTTCATTGATTGTTTTCTCATAATGTGCCTTGACTGGGGGGTTCCAGCCGAGCCAGTGACCCTTTGCTCAAGCCAGCGACCATGGGGTCATGTCTATGATCCCACGCTCAAGCCAGCAACCTTGGGGTTTCAAACCTGGGTCCTCAGTATCTCAGGCCAACACTCTATCCACTGCGCTACTGCTTGGTCAGGCCAAGACTGTTGATTTGTCCATTTGCTTTGAGGCATGTGGACAGGCCTGGTCAGCTGGTGAGTTTCACTGACAGAGTAATGAGCCAGCCTTTCCAGAGTGGGACCCCAAATGACATTCTCTGCAGGTCATTTCTCTACAACCACTCAGTCGCCCTAGGGCATAACCTTGGTGCTCTTGCTGGACAGGTGATGCCTGGTGGCAGCAGAGGCAGGGGCTGGGCGGCAGAATTACCGCCGTCAGTGATTGTCAGTACCGTGTGACCAACAGTGCTGACTCTGGCCTTCCCCTGGTATCAGCCTTTAACTCACTCCTGCCCGCAGCTGTGCACAATGTGATGTGGCTGTATTCAGAGTCCTTCTGGTTCAACAGTTCCAGAGGAAAACTTTCAGCCTTATGCAAGCAGCTGGCAGAAGAAGGGGAGGAAGAGGAGTAGTCTGGTTGCATGCACAGGGGATGACACTTGGGGATCTAATCCCAGACTTCCAAGTAATTCCCTGTATAGTTTCTCAGCCCCTCCCTGCCTCCTGCAGCACCTGGTGCCACAAACCCTCAGCCTTACTGCTGGGTCGAGGTGGGGCGGGGGGGGGGGGGCACAGATCACTCCTTAGGATTTCCCCCTGTAAGCTGAACTGCTCACCACCTCTCCGGCTCCCTTTCCAAGGCTTCTGTGTATGTATACCTTTTTTATTCTTCTACTGGAATTTTTAGTTGAAGTCTTGAAAGAGAGAAAGTTTTCAGTCTGTCATGTTTAACCAAAATCCCTTTCCCGCTCTTGAGATTTCAGATTAGCTCTGCAAAAATCTACTGGCCTGCTGTCCGTGGAGCCATTGGGACAGAAGAATCTAACCTTGGATCTTTCAGGTGCCAGATGAGTGGTCTCATTGCCTCGTGTGAAAATTGGGGGTAGGGAGGGCTTCTGCTTATTAAAAACTTTCAGTAAATTGTTAAATTATCATTAACAGAATTAAATTAAATTGCCTACTGTATTAAAGATAATATTCATAGTAATAACCAAGTGGGGTAGGTACACAGTAAACCTATTGTTCAGATGAGTTTTACAAAAAGGTAGCCTTGCCTGAGTAGGCAGTAGTGCAGTGGATAGAGCATCAGCCTGGGATGCTGAGAACCCAGGTTCAAAACCCTGAGATTACTGTCTTGAGCATGGGCTCACCAGCTTGAGCATGGGATCATAGACATGATCCCATGGTTGCTGGCTTGAAGCCCAAGGTCACTGGCAAGGAGTCACTCGCTCTGCTGTAGCCCCCCCAATCAAGGCACATATGAGAAAGCAATTCATGAACACCTAAGGTGCCACAACGAAGAATTGATGCTTCTCATCTCCATCCCTTCCTGTCTGTCCATCCCTGTCTGTTCCCCTTTCCCTCTCTGTCTCTCTCTCTGCTAAAAAAAAAAAAAAAAAAAAAAAAAGTGACCTTGATTCTGGGTCATGGGGTCACGTCTTGATTCTGGATCATGGGGTCACGTCTATGATCCCATGCTCAAGCTGGTGAGCCCATGCTCAAGACAGTAATCTCGGGGTTTTGAACCTGGGTTCTCAGGATCCCAGGCTGATGCTCTATCCACTGCACTACCACCTGCTCAGGCAAGGGTAGGGGATGGGGGTCCTTGTCTGATGCCCTGTGACCTAAATCTTCTCTTATTATGTTTTAGCTCCTATATGAAGTCTATATTTCCCATTAAATGGTAATTCTTTGGTTTAAAAAGTTAAATGTGGTTAAATTTAAATTGGAGGAAAATGCAAACAAACAAGAGTTCTACTTGGTTATCGTGGGGAATACAGAAGGAAGAAAAACTAAGATCTATTACTGTGAGGGTGCCTGAGTCCATTCAGGCTGCCCTATAACCAAGTACCACAGACTGGGTGGCTCATAAGCAACAGAAATTCATTTCTCACAGTCTGGAGCCTGGAAGTCTGAGATCACGGTTGGATTCTGGTGCAGAGGGCCCTGTTCCAGGTGCAGACTTCTTGTTATGTCCTTACATGGAAGAATGGAGTGAGCGAATTCTCTAGGACCTCTTTTATAAAGGTTCTAATCCCATTCATGAGGGTTTCACCCTCATGACCTAATCACATCCCAAAGACCCACCTCCAAATACCATTGAATTGGGTTTTAGAATTTCAACGTATAAATTTGAGGGGACATAGACATTCAATCCATCACAGGAGGGATGTTCTAGTTCCCTTTGTGCCCTTATCTTTACATTAGATGATCTTTCTCTTTTTTTTTTATTTTTAAAATATTTTTTATTGGCCTGGCTGGTTGGCTCAGCGGTAGAGCCAACGTGTGGAAGCCCCGGCTCGATTCCGGCCAGGGCACAGATGAGAAGTGCACGTCTGATTCTCTACCTTCCCCCTCTCCTTCTATCTCTCTCTTCCCCTCCTGCAGCCACATTGGAGCAAAGTTGATGGATGGCTCCATGGCCTCCGCCTCAGGCACTAGAATGGCTAGATTGCAGCGGAGCAACGCCCCAGAGGGGCGGAGCATCACCCACTGGGATCTCGACAGGGCCATGCGGGAGTCTGTCTGCCTCATCGCTTCTCACTTAGGAAAAATACAAAAAAAAATAAAAAAAATTAAAATTTTAATTTGTTGTCTTTAGCTGATCTTTCTTTATTGATGATCAGCTTCTCAGTTTCCAATTTACAATAGCCTTACACTTCCTGATGCATTTTAAAGTCAATAATCATTCAAAAAGGAGAAATTTTTTCTGAAGTGTTTTTCCTATTCGTAAACTAAGATTTGATGATGCATACTTCACCTGCCAAACATTGACCCGCATGAGGGTTGAAGATTATTTCCATTATCTGTTGCCCACAGCCCAGTGCCCAGTACATTTCCACATCACAGCCTTCAGGGGCTTACAAGAGACCTTAGAGTTTTTCACGTCCAATTCCCTTGTTTTCAGATGATCTAGGCAAGCCAAAACAAAATGAAATGATTTCTCCAAGGACTCCTAGGAAGAAGTCAAGCCAAAACTCGACCTGACCTCCCAGCTCAGAATTAGCACCCTCTGCTCCACTACAATACTGACCTGACAGATGCTCAGTGTCCTGTGTCCAAATCACAACCTCATCTTCCATGTTCTCTTCATTGAAGCCCAGCTTTCTCTTTTCCTTTCAAATGCCGTTCTTTTAACAGCAATAATGATTAACATAAACCTAACAGCTAATTACATCAAGAGGAAAGAGAGCTGGGGCCTTAAATATTAGATGATTAATACATATCCTAATATAATACACAAAAATACTCGCCATCAATTTATTCTTCATAAAGCATGTCACAGGTGTGCATATATTTTCTGCCCACGGATGCTGTTTTTTTTTTTTGCAGTCTTAACTTTGTTTAATGACAAAACTAGCCTCAATGAACAACTGTGCTTTCTGCTTTTAGTGCTGCCTTTGTCAGGGTCGCCTGAGTGAGTTTTGATCTGAACACTTACTGCAGGAAGATTCTGACTGCTGTCTTCGTGTCTCACCCAAATGGACTTGCCTCATGTCACCATTCAATCATGCACTCGGGGTGGTCACTGTGGGCCTGCTGTATCCTGGGCACTGTTCTAGGCCCCTGGGATACAGCATGAGCAAATGGTGACCCCTGTACTTCTGGAGCTTACATTCTAGCAACAAGCATTAAAAAAAAAGTAAATTACACAGCACACTGGAATGTGGGAAGTGACATGGGACATAGAAAAAAATGCAATGTAAGGGAGTTCAGGAGTGCTGAGGCAAGGTGGTCAGGAGAAGTAATGTTGGCCCAAAGCCTTAAAGATGGTGAGAGAACGAGCATGGAGATATCTGGGCACAAGCTTTCCCGGAAAATGGAAGAGCCAGGTCCCAAGGTGAGACTGTGTCTGGTCTGTTTAAAGTAATACCACTTACTGATGGGTGACATTTGGGAAAAGAATCCTGCTAAGAGAGAGTTTTCATTCCCTAATTCCAGACAGACAAAAAGTACACTAAAATAAAATAGAACTTTAGGAAGAAACAGTGAAAGAGTGAGAATCTGGAGGTATAGAATCTGTGATAGAGGTCTAAGAGTGGCGTGGGAAATTTAGGAAACCAGACATTTTAACTGAGAAATGAAGCTAGACTAGCACTTTAGATTCAAAAACTTGCCACAGAAATTATTAACCCAGAGACTGAATATCAGTCACCTTTGGATTCATAGCATCTGGCGCAAAGCTGAGCACGTGGTAAGCTTGAGAAATGCATTTGGAATGAAAACAACTAAATGAATAGAACTGTTCTTAATAGGTGACTCCCTTTCTGTGTTTTGTGGGGCAAAGGACTGGAATCCGACCAAGAACTGTGCCATGAGGTCTGCTGCAAACTCGTCCTTGAACTTCATTTGCTTGTAAGAAGGAGGATTCATCTCAAAGAAAAAAGTTTAGCAAAATTTTTTTTCTATTAATTGATTTATTCAGTCTGCTAAAAACTGAGTCCATCTATTATGAAATCAAAGAAATAAATGTGCTGCTCAGATGGCCGGGCGTGTGGGAGGTTGTAATCTGGTAGTTGAACTGAGCATATGAGTGCAGACTGCATGTGTGTCTTACCAAGATGTCTGTTAACGGGGTGGGGAGGAATGAATATTAATAGAGTCTACAGATATACAGACCTTTTAAGAAGGTATTTTTATATATTCCAGAGTAATATTGAATTACGTTAAGGTTCTTTTGATTAAAGTAACAGAAAGAACTTCAAATTCATTTAAGTAATAATAAGGAATAACTTATTATAAAGATACAGAGGTATATCCTGGAACCTGTAGGCAAGATTAGTCAGACATTCCCAAGGAACTGACGCCCGGAACTAGCAAACCAGTGGGAAACAAGGAAGCGTCCACAGTCCTGCTCTCTCCCATCCTCACTGTGGGGCCACGTGGCCTCTGATCCCTGCCTCGGGCATGTGCCGCCTCCTTTTCCCTGTCCATCCACACAGCCTTCCCCGCCATGCCTGGTTTACACGCCCTCAATCTTAACAATAAGTGATACTAGTGTTTTTCAGTGTCGATTCCAAAGTCAGAAGAGAAAGGACCTGATTGGTAAGTTGTTGGGCCAATGTCTCCATCTGCTCCAAGTAACCACAACCTATGGGACAGTCATTCCTCCAAACACGGAGGCCAGGGTGTTGACAAGGGAGCTAGGTCTTAATTAGGCCATTCACATTTGTCAGTCACCTTTGTGGTCCCACTGGCTAGAGGCATATCAGAGTCATATTTCCCCTCCTCAGCTACTTCCCAGGGAGGAGGTATGCGAAAATGAAGGCAGATCCCATTCAAAATTATGTCACACACAAACAGTTACAAATAAACAGGCACAAAATGTCATACCCCCTGTTCATACAAGGTCAGAGAAATAGCAACTGACAACAGCTTGCATGGGAAGCTCTGGAGGAAGGGAGAAGCGATGGCCCTCCTGCAACACAAGCAGTTCAACTTTCAGGTGCGTCAGGGCTGAATCCTCTCATACGTGTCAACAAAACGCTTGTCTTCATGCCTCTCCAAAGGGGGTTAAGCTGGTGGGCTCACTCTATTGTGTATCACATTCATGCAGGAGTACAGGTGCCTTGGCTGTAGCTGAGTAGCTCAGTCGGTTAGAGCAGTGGTCCCCAACCTTTTTTGGGCCACGGGCCGGTTTAATGTCAGAAAATATTTTCACAGACTGGCCTTTAGGGTGGGACGGATAAATATATCACGTGACCAAGACAAGCGTCAAGAGTGAGTCTTAGACGGATGTAACAGAGGGAATCTGGTCATTTTTTAAAAATAAAACATTGTTCAGACTTAAATATAAATAAAACGGAAATAATGTAAGTTATTTATTCTTTCTCTGCGGACCGGTGCCAAATGGCCCATGGACCAGTACCAGTCCGCAGCCTGGGGGTTGGGGACCACTGGGTTAGAGCATTGTACCGATACACCAAGGTTCAATCTCCATTCAAGGCACATACCAGAATCAACCAATGAATGCATAAATTAAGTGAAATAACAAATCAACGTTTCTCTTTCTCTCTAAAAGAAATCAATAAAAAAAAGAGTATATAAGTGCCTTTACAATATTTCTAGCCAATCCACATTTCATCCATGAAAATCCTTGTGCTAATTAATAATCTAGTCAAGATGCAGGCAGTTGTCTACTGCCATCTTTGGAGAGTGGACTCCTCACCAGGACCCTCCAAATGTACCTACCATACCATGGGGTGTAGATTCCTCATTAGGACTGCAAATGTTAACCAACCAGCCCTAAGTTTAGATGAAAACGTACACATGCGCACGCACACACGCGCACACACACACATGCAGGCACATATGCCCCATGGAAGGTAGTGATGGGTTGGTTGCAAAAGGGCCCTGCCAGATGAACTGGCCTCCTTTAAAAGGTTGTTTTGGAAGCTCCCCTATCCCTAACTACTGCTTACATGTTATTGGCCAGCCCTATTAGCAAAAAGAGTCTGGGAATGTTCTTTTTCAGTTAGATATATCGTTATTGGAACAATACAGGGGTCTCGTCACCAAGGAAAAGGGAAGAATACAAGGAGGGTGGGCAGCCAGCCAGCCATCTCTGCTACACTTGCTGATCTAAAGCAAATCTCTTAACCCTTGTCTTCGTTTCCTTATCTATCGACTGGATTATCAATAACTATCATGTGAGAATCAATTGAAAACTGAGAAGCCTTGTTCAAATATATTATTCTGACAGTTTATACAAGAAAGCAGACTGTTGTATAATCACCCAAAGGGTCATTCTTTCAAATCAAAATATAAGCAAACACTTATTCTTGATCTCCAAAGCTTAGTTATATTTTCCAGACCAAAATAAAAGTGTCGTTTTTTATTGCCAAGGATCCTACGTGGCAGTCGCTAGTTTATGGGAGGCTGACCGGACATACATGAAGGCAATGTGAGGTTATATAGCATTTACTGGGGCTTGCTCTGGGCCAGGCGCTATGTGTCACACACAGATGATCTCACTTAATCCTCATGCAGACTACTGGGTGACCACGGCCTTATCCCCTCACCCTGCTGATCAGGAAACAGACCAAGCACAATCAGCACCTCACAACAGGCAGAGTGGAGGGCATGCTCTCACTCCGTACTCACTCTACAATCCTCGAGCATCATTCTTCAAGTCTAAGATGCTGCGGCTTCTAGTTACCTTGTGTACTGGGTAGAACTGTGTCCCTGATAAAGATACAGTCCCAACCATGGGATCTGTGAATGTGTCCTTATTTGGAAAGAGGGTCTTTGCAGATGTAATCAAGTTAAGATGAGGTCACACTGGACTAGGATGGGTCCTAATTGTAAAATTGCTTTCTTTACCGGAAGAGAGAATTTTGGACAGACACAGGGAGAATGCCGTGTGAAGGCAGAGGCAGGGATTGGAGAGATATCTATAAGCCAAGAAATGCCAAGGATGGCTGGAAAATCACGGAAGCTAGGAGAAAGGCATAGCGTGTTTTCTCCTTCAAAGCTCCCACACGGAGCCAACCCTGCCAACACCTGGCTCTCCGACTTCTGGTCTCCAAAACTGTGAGAGCATAAATATCTCTTGTTTTGAAACAAAAGACTTCAATTACCACTAAGTCTGTGGCAATTTATAACAGAGTCCTAGGGAACTAACACACCATGTGCCTCTGTAATTGTCCTGTAAGAGCCTGGTTGGCCTGCTGTTCTCTCCACCCAAAGTGCATATGAAGTGCAGCTTGTTTGGGGACACAGCCTCAGCTTCTTGAGGGGGTGCTGTCTTCATAGACCCAGCAAGTCCCCCTCCCCTATCCCCCACCTCTCGACATGCTGAGCTGTGCTGAGCAGGGGAGGGTGGGGCTCTAAACACACCTGCGAGACCCTGCGTTCAGCCGGAGTGGCTCAGCCACAACCAAGGGAGCTGGCCCACGTGTTCAGGCCGCAGATCCCGCAGGGCAAAGGGAAAGCCTGTCACTTTTTTTCTAGTCTACTTTTACTTGAATTGCACTGAAATCCTTGTGGGGAACTGCATCTATTTGCTGAGTAAGGGATCCTTTGCATTTCCAAAGACCCAGATTTCTTCACTTTTGGGTCATCCTTCCTTCAAACTATTTGTCAACTCTACACATCACCTGTGATTTTCTTTAAAAAGCCGTTTTGTAACATTCCCCAAAGTGGAAAGCCAGAATCAGCTGCCATGTAAAAAGTAAACATATTAAAATAAATAAATATTCACCTCTTTACTGTCTACCTACCAGAGAACATTCCAGCCAGGAGCAAGGTGTCTGCTACATTGGGGGCAGGATCAATGCTACTCTGGTAGGCCAGAGAATTTTTATAAATAGAACTATTTTGAAAACTACTAGAAAAGATTAAGTAACAATATAAAAAAAAGCTTACTATTATAAACTTTATTATTGCACTGCTATCGAGATTCTCAGACCACCGCAGGCCCACCTGTTTAGCACAACATTCTGTGGAAAGAAAGTTCTAGGATGAGACCAATCAAGTGGGATTTTAAATACATGAGTGCCTCTCACATTTACAAGAACAGATGCTGGTATTTTAAGTCTGAGAACATTAACAGTACGGACATCTGCCGTCTGTATGACCTTGCTTGAGTGTCACTTTATCACCCCTGATAATAACTGATGATGTGTCTTGTCTTGGCTGGAGAAAATAAATAAGACTACTGGGCTAAGAAGAGAACTTTTCATTGTGCTTTAAGAGAAGTCTGGAAAGCCGGCCAAAGAATACAGGCTAACCTTTGTTCAGAGATCGCATGGAGAAGAGAGGAAAGGGCTGTTGGGATAAAGAGATATTTGTGTTTCCAACTCGAGGGGCAGACGGGATGTGGCACTTCATAGCACACAACAAGCCCTTGTACTGAACTAGGGCTTGACACAAACTGATATGTCTATTTTGGTCTCAAGTTGTTTTTCCTGGAGTTTAAGGGGAAGACCCCTACATGGACATGATCCCAATATGGAGATGGAAACAGGAATGCCAATCAGGTTCCCAGGTTGTGGGCATTAACATTCAAGAGTTTGACCTCCACATAAGACATCAACGAAGCTGGGCGTGTTTCCTGCTACCTCTTTTGCTGCACATCGCTACTTACAGAAGTAGCTGGCTAAGAAAGTGCAAATTGCTCTCCACAATAACACTCCCAAGTTTACCGTAAACAGCAATGCCAATATAAAACAACTCGAAAGCGCATATAAAGACCAGGAATAGGACATATCTCGTGAGGGATGGCAGAGGGGCAGTAGCAGCTATTACCAAAGAGTGAATCTATCAGTAATAGTCCTGGCCAGACACAGACCAGACAGTCCACGGGGCGTTCTGAAGAGATTTCTCAGTGAAGACACCATTCTCTGAAGACACGGGTAGGACTAAGGGACCAGTAACAGCAGAAAGCTGTTACCACCCTGTATTTGTTTGCTAGATCTGCCATAACCAAGTACCATACATTGGGAGGCTTACTTTTGGGCAAACAAGTGGGTTAGGCTTGCTTGCTAGCACTTTGCCTGATTGGTGCTTGCCCTCAGGGCAGCAGATTGTAAATTGCAGATTGCCTGCCACCATGAAGAGGGGCCATTTGTTTGCTATTGTTTGCTGGAGAAGGGGTTCCCCCCACTGCCTGTTTGCTCATCAGCCCAGAGAGAGGGAAGCGGTTTTCCCTGCCTGCTTGCTCATCCACTGTTGCGAGACTCTAATAAACGGAACGGCCCACCATTTTCCGGCTCCACAGTTTTTACTGTCTGCTCGAATCCAATGTGAACCTGCCTGGCCACAGCCACCGACCTTACAAGCATCCATTCCCATGACAGAACCAAAGGATCCAAATGGGTTAGGAGAGAAGCTGATTTAGAAGACTCTTCTAAACTATATATATCTTGGGAATCAGAGAATTTAGAAAATTCAGAAAGAAAAAAATCAGAATGTGTATTCTCTCCCAAGAAAGCTATCTGTATAAAATTTTCTCTTCAACTGAGAAGGCAGGTCAGACTCAAAGGTTCACATTTCCAACAGAGGCAATGAAGGTGTCCCGAGACAACATCCCCCTTGGGTGTTCCTACAGAGGGGCTCTTCCCTCAAAGTCTCTTCAGATTGCCTAATCATGTGCCCCTGTCCTCCTGAAGCCTCAGTCACCCCCAGGTGTCCCTTCATTAAATAGTGTTGGGCAGATAAAATGTATTATGCTCACTTTGTTGAGAGTGGCGCTGCCCACGTGGGGCCGTTGCCCAGGTGATATTAATGTGTGTTGAGAATCCTTGAAGCCTGGGGCTTGGTTTTGGGATTAAGCCTTTCCCACCCATTTTTGATGTGGGTTGGTACAATCCTATCATGCCTCAGAGGGTGACTTTGTATTAGAGACTTCCCTATTTTGTATATTGGATTAAGGGTTTGGATTTCTACATTATAAAATGGGGACGGAGCGGAGCTTGCTCTCTTGGTTCCTGGGATGATGAGCAGAGAGCAGCAGAAGGAGGCCACGTGGAGTAGGCCAGGGGAAGCAGCCAAGATGGCGGAGTGCTGAGTGAGATGCCAGTTTGTGTAGAGTTTGTATCTGGGATAAGGAAGGAGATGGGGAACTGAGGAGAATAAGTCTGGTGAGCTAGAAACCTTTGATTCTAGGAAACTTGGATAAGTCAGTGGCTTTGTGAGCACTGAATGTGAGTGGGTTTTGGAGCCCAGTGTGTGTTTTTACTTGCCCGCCGGGTGCAAGCTAGAATTAAAGACTATGGCCCATCAGCTTTTGGCTTTGCTGTTTCTTTGCCGACTGTTCAAATCCAATGCGAACCTGCATGGGCTGGGCGGCTGTGATGGCAGCCCTGGCCCCGGCTGCTGGCTTTACAAATAGCCAGTTCAGTCCCTTGCCTCCATCCCTGTTCTCATCACCTTCGTTCAGGACCCCCTCCCTTCTTTCCTGGGTCCAGCCTTCCAGGCTCAGTCTCCCACAATCCTCTCCGGCACTGTGGCTGCAGAGTCCCCTTCAGGCTCCACAGGACACGGTCCTGGCTCTTCGTGATTTAATCCCTGCCTAGACCTCAGGCCTCACCTCTCTCTCATCATCCATTCCCCACCCTTCCTTTTGTTTCCTAGTAAAACTAAGGCACTCTGTCAGGGAAAGTTGGAAAAAGTTTTTGAAATGGGCAAAAAGAAAACCCCAAGAAACCCCAAACAATTAATGGGTTTTCTGTCCAATGCACCCTATTGAGTTATCTTCATCTTTCCTTGCTTTTGAGCTATTTTATTTCGAAGTTGTAGTCTATTCTATATTTTATTTTTACAAATTGCACACTAGTAAAAGTGATGCAAATCGTTCTTGCCCATAGAGTACAAACTGTGTCCTGAGAGATGAAGAGTATTGCCCTGAGGATACCCACTAGTGGTACCTCTATTTGTAAATTCTTTTCAGCATTTCTGGTCACTTACATATGACTATTCTTTGACTTCTCCTTTGAATCACTTGTAACATCTAACTGGTTTTCTTATTAATTAATGAGTTAAATAAAGCCTTTAATGTTAGATTCAGGGAGGTGTGCTGTGGCTGCCAGAGTGTAACTATTGAAGGAGCAGGAACAGAGAGTGCTGATAGGGCCCCTGTGAGGCTGAGAACAAAGAAGGTCAGAGACCCTTATCAGAAGTTTATGTTTGAAATTCGCCACTAAGCTAAACCTGGCCCCTGTTGCTATGCCGGCCCCTGTTGCTATGCTTTGTGCGACCTCCCTAGCGAATAGCTAACTGCCACATCTGCTTCTGTATAAATGCTTGCTCACTTAGGATATATAAGGACCTAGCTGTAAGCGCCAGGCACGACTCTCGTTTGCAGCTCCTTGTGAGTACGGTGTCTCCGGATATCTTGGGAGTTCGTCCCTGTGCAGGTTAAACTGGCCAATAAAGTAACATCTAAACTCCTGAAAGTCTCCAACGTTTGTTCTCCTACCCGGTGGATGCAACATTTAACAGAAGCTCAGTTTATAATTCTATGAGAGTCACAATTTTATCCTTTTAAAAAGTTTATCTTTTAGCCTGACCAGGTGATGGCACAGTGGATAGAGCATTGGACTGGGACGCAGAAGACCCAGATTTGAAATTGTTATGTCGCCAGATTGAGTGTGAGGTCATCTACCTTGAGCAGAGGCTCAGCAGCTTGAGCGCAGGGTGAGCATGGGATCATGTTTATGATCCCATGGTTGCTGGCTTGAGCACAAAGGTCGCTGGCTTGAAGGCCAAGGTCATTGGCTTGAGCCCAAGGTTGCTGGCTCGAGCAAGGGGTCACTCGCTCTGCTGTAGCCTTCTTGTCAAGGCACATATGAGAAAGCAATCACTGAACAACTAAGGAACTGCAACGAAGAATTGATGCTTCTCATCTCTCTCCCCTCCTGTCTGTCGTCCCTATCTGTCCCTCTCTCTGTCTCTGTCAAAAGAAAAAAAGTTTATCTTTTAATAACTCTTCTAGTTCTCTGATTGGGCCTTGTTCTTTCCTGACTCCTTTTGTACAAGCTGCTGGTACTGTCCAAAATGTTCTTCCCTTTCCTTGTATAGGTGACTAGGTGAACTTGAGCCATTCTTCAATGCTCTGTTAAGGATTGCCTCCTCTGTGACATTTTTCCCAATTACTCAGTGAATGAATACTGAGTATTCATGCACTTTGTACACACCTGTATTTCCATGCTTAGTATAAGTGTCAGAATCTACTTCCTCTAGTATACTGGAAACTCCTGTAGATAGGGCTATAGTCTACTCTCTATATCTGTCACAGAGTAGGTACTTAGTAATATTAATGAAAATTTATTCAGTACCTTTACCTGGGTTTCTTTTTAATACTCACAATGCCCCTATGAGATAGGTAGAGAAAATGAACTTAAAGAAGACAGAGCAATGCGCCTGTGTCACATAGCCTTGGGAGCATCTGACCCAGTGGCTGTGTCTGCAGACCCAAAGTTCTAAACTGCAGAATTATCAGGTGTTTGTTGATTCAGCAAATCCGTGGCCCTGAAACCCTCTTCAAGGTATACTTAAATAGAACAATCATGACTTTGAAAACTAAGGGTAGACTTTTTTTTTCAATCAGAGGATAACATATCTTACCAGGTTGGGACAATGGAGAGCAAAATGATTTTCAATACTTGAATTTCTCCCTCCCATGACAGTAGCCAAAATGTGTCAACCAAAGAGAGCTAGCTATCCAAACAAATTCCTGGTTGTCACTACACAGTGCAGCTTCAATGAAAACCACAGTTTCTTGCTCACATAGAAGCCAGTGCTTGGCGCATACAGGTGCCCCCGGGTCTGAGCGTGTGCTGCACCGTGCTGGGGTGGGGGTTGGGGGTGGGGACCACCTGCTGGAGGAGCAGCCAGTGGAGCCCCGCCCACTCTGGCCAGCCTGCTCCTGCCAGCGGAGCCCCGCCCCACTCTGGCCGGCCTGCTCCTGCCAAGGGCAGTCCTACCATCACGGTTGCACCTGGGGTTTTCCGAGTTCATGAAAGCCTTTGGAGAATTTATAAAATGCACCTGATTGCTCAGCTTTGCTAAAAGGTGAGTGAAAACAATGCTGCTTCAGCACCTGGGTAAGTGCCCACCCGCCATCCTCAGGGCACCACAGAGTGATGTGACCTCCTGCCACTCACAGCGGTGAGATTAACACAGTGTATTGCCATAATGAGAGTAAATAAGGGGTGGGGCTGGAGCTAGGCTTTGATTACCTGAAGTGGTGAGATTAGAATTCCTTTGATGTTGATAAACGGCTGAGGGCCCTTTATCTCAGTGTCCTGTCCTTGGAGGTTTGGGCTAAGACAAACCGGTGTAATCATTACCCAGGACTCCAGACTGTGGCTGAGAGCAGGCTGGGCGAAGGCAGGGGAGGGAGCCGTGGGGCCGAGCGGCTGCAGATGCATTTCCCCCCAGTGCCAGGAAAGGTTCGGATTCAAAAACAAATGTATTTATCACTTCCAACCGCTCAGCTCCACAGGGCAGGGCATCCTGCCTCAGGGTGGGGTGTCAGCTTGCAGTGGGAACAGTGGCAGGCAGCCAACGGAAATTTCTCATTTCACCAAGGTTCCTGCCACTCGCAGTGGTCCTGCAAGCCCAGCATCACACAGTGGGGAGTCCAGCCTCCCCAGCCAGTCCTAGAGACACCAGCTCCAGGCAAGACCAGGCCCTTAAATCACCAGCCAGCCTACCACAGAGGGCCGGATGCTGAGACCCACTGAGCCATCCCCACCTGGTGACTAAAGATCTGTCTAAACCAGGAGTGTGAGCCAAGGGGGAAATCCATCCTGAGCAGGCAAGTCGTGATTTGTCTGAGTCCTCATGACATATGCCCCATGGGCTCCCTGGGAAAGGAGCCAGAGCTGCTTCTGCTCTAGACAATGCCACCTTTGCCTGGTGGTCCAGGGGGCTGGCTGGACATTTTCCAGAGAGGAAAAAAAGGAATTGCAGACAGTTGTAATTTTCCAACTCAACGGACTCCAGGCTGCTGAGCAGTTCTTTGTCACCTAGCCTAGGCTTCACCACTGCTGGAATTCTTTTCTAAAACAGACTAGATCTTGTCACTCTCTAACAGAGTATTCTTCTGGAAGAAGTCCACACCCGTATGGATGCATTCCAGGTTCTTCCTCTACCCATCTCTCCTATCTCCACACTTTCTCCTTCATGGGCCTTATTCACCTGCCGACAACGCCACAAGCAAGCCACATGCTTTCATACCACGCAGAATATTCTCTTACCTTTTCTACTTTCGTCTACTGTTGCTTCAAGGGCCCGCTTCAATATCACCTCCTAGATGAAGGCTCTCTTGCCCTTTATACCCTCATCCAGACGGACTTGATTGCCTTCCTCCATAGGCCTTCATAAGTTTGGGTACCTAACTTGACTGTAATGTTAAACCACAAGGTAGCTGACTTGCTTGATTATATGTCTGTCTCTCTGACTAGATAATTAGCTCAATCCAAGTAAGGGTTCCTTTTTTATTCATCTATTCTCAGTGACATGTATACTCCCTGGCACATAGTAGGTGTCCATAAATGCCAAGAGTAAATGAACAAATGTCCAAAACCATCCTCTTTCCTCCGAGAACTTTTCTTAGGAGGAAGTAATCTAATTATGAGCCTTCTAAGGGTCCAAGAACATTTATCTGTGGGAAAAAAAACTCTTCTTAGAAGGAAGTAATCTAATTCTGAGCCTTCTAAAGATCCAAGAACATTTATCTGTGGGAAGCTGTTTTCTCTGGACACATTGTGTCTTTTCCCCATCCCTAGAGAACATCCCATGCAAAGAAGGCAAAGTGTAAACTACTTCCAGATAAGTGTACTCTCAGATGCTAAAAATCTGATTCTGTGTACAGAGCAAAGCCAAAACACACACAGAAGTGAGACTTCCTGAACATCCCACACCAAGCATTTCGTTTACTGCTCTGTTAGAATTTTGATGACAGCAGCTATCTGAGAAAGGATGCACTGTGCAAAAACAGAAGATTCTGATTTTTTTTTTAAAGAAAAATTTATTGATTAATTTTACAGAGAGAGGAGGGTGGGGAGAGTGAGAAGTATCAACTCATAGTTGCTTCACTTTTGTTATTGTTTGCTTGTCATGTGCCTTGACTGGGCAATCCCAGCATTTCAAACTGGTGACCTCAGAGTTCCAGGTCAGTCTTTATCCACTGAGCCGTCACAGGTCAGGCTGATGATTCTTTTATGTAAATCTTTGGCTTCTAACTTCTGGATGCACTGCATCCTACGAGAAGATAAAATGTACAATATCCTTGGTTTACAACCTGTGCTGCTCCATTCCTATAAAACTCTAAACTGTTATAAAACTCAGAACTGTTACACTCTTGGGACTTGTTTAATATAAAAAGGATTATTATTGGCCCTGGCCTGAGATGATTAAAGCATCATCCCAGTACACCAAGGTTATGGGTTCAATCCCCTGTTAGGGCACATACAAGAATCAATGCATAAAGTGGAACAACAAATAGATGTTTCTCTCTCTCTCCCCCTTCCTCACTCTAAAATCAACAAATAAAAATTAAAATAAATAAATAAATAAAAATAAAAGGATTATTATTATTATCCTTAAGATGGCTGTTATTGAAAATCACTTCCGAGGGAGACAAGATGGACACGGAGTAGGCAGATGGAGTAGGCAGACGTTCCAACTCTCACATCCCAGAACCAAAGTGGATTACAACTTAATATTGAGAACAGTAATCTTGAAAGACCAACTTTGGACTAAACGAAGAGGATTCTACAGCCAAGGACCACCAAAGACCCCACTCTGAGAATGGTAGAAAAGGTCAAGACGCAGAAAGGGCTGCCCTGCTCCTGGGAGCAAGCGGCAGCCGGGACGGACTCTCGTGGTGGGGAGGAGTGTCCGGCGAGTTGTGGGTTGTGGGTCCTCAGCCCCAGAACTGGAGTCCCAGCCTAGAGCCCTGGAGCCTGGAAGGGGCAAACGGACTGTATTTGGCTGAGAAAGGAGCCTAGATACCTATGTGAGAAGAAGGCGGAACTCTCAGACCCAGGCTACGTATTAAAGGGACCACACGGAGAGCCTCGCTCACAGCCACCTGTCCGGAGCTCCAGGAGCGGGGCACACCGGGAGGACTGCAGTTGCCAGGGGAGAGTGTGTTTTCAGAGGCACAGGAGGAGACACTTTGAGGGATGGACACCCTAACCCCTGGGCTGAATCACACCCCAAATCTAAAGTGAACATTTTTTCTTGGAGCAGCAACACCAGCAAAGGGAAGAAATTACCCTGCCCACCGGAGGCTCTCCTGTTCCAGTCAGAACAAAGAGGCGCTTAGAGGCAGGCAGCACGTTAGGGACACAGGTAGTGAGTGCTGGAGTCTGGGCTACACGCCCCCCCCCCCCACACACACACACACTGCTGAGTGCTCGCTGGGGCCGGAGGGCTGCAGGAGCCAGGGTGGTCTGAGGGAGCAAGTGCAGGACCACCTGCGAAGGCAGAAGCCAGCGGCAGCTGCTGCGGAGGTCAGGGCGAGCGCCCGGGCTTGCTCAGAGTGTGAGCCTGGGCAACTGGGGGAATGGTACGAGCAGGTGTTGCATGGGCCGGCCCACAAAGGCTAGGGCCACCACAGCTGGACAAAGGTTGGAGTGAGCACACAATCCCACCCGCGGCTGAGGCCAGGAGACCGTGGAGGTAGTCCGAGCAAGCGTGAGCATGTGCAGGCCAGCCTGCGGAGCTGGGAGACGCGGTGGTCACAGCAGATGTCCGAGCTCACGTGCAATCCCACCTGCCCTTGGAGGCGGAGGGGACCCAGACGACAGTGGAGGCGGTCCGTGTGGCCACACGGCTCGCCTGCAAAAGCAGAGGCAGCAGTGG
This sequence comes from Saccopteryx leptura, assembly GCF_036850995.1. NCBI lineage: Eukaryota > Metazoa > Chordata > Mammalia > Chiroptera > Emballonuridae > Saccopteryx > Saccopteryx leptura. Next base: position 58,351,069 of record NC_089509.1, on the reverse strand, counting down.
CTGGGCTGAGAGCAATCACGGCTGTGCCGTGGGCCCGCCCCTGGTGGCTGCTGAGGTCCAGGCGACAGCAGAAGCAGTCTGAACGGGCGCACGCGGGCCGCCAGAGGTGATAGATGCCATGGAAAGCCACTGCGGAGGTCTGAGCTCGCATGCAATCAAGCCTGCAGCGTGAGCCCACCCTTGGCAGTGGTTGAGGCCCGGGAAAACTTGGAGTTGCTCGGAGCGGGGGCATGCTGGCCAACCAGGGGCAGGGGAAGCCACAGTGGCCAGGGAGGCAGGCTGGCACAGGTAGTGCCCCAGCCCAGACGCCAAAGTGGCAACAGTGGCAGCAGGGTGCCAGCAGACAGATCACACATCGGGAGCACAGAGGCCACACCCACTGGTCCCCTGAGACCACACCCTTCTGAATGCTGAGAAAGAAGAAAACAAAACAAAATAAAATAAATAAAAAACCTGGATAGAAAGACATCTGAGGCTAAGGGGCAAGCCACATCCAATACTGTACCTAATCACTGAGTTACAGTACTGAGCCCAACAAGTAGCCAGCAATAAGAGGCAGCAGAAAGAGGATCTCAGGGGAACTTGAACTTCCAAAGAACTTCCCCCAGGCCAAGAGTAGATAAAAGCTAGCCTAGGAGTGCAGCTGATACTTACAATGGCACCTGGGCCCACCAAAGTCAGCCACAAGATCTGGATAGCCTGCAGCTCCCAAAAGGTGGATAAGAATCAGTCATAGGCAGTGACCCCCATCAATCTGCTCCAGGCTCCAGCCAGGGAGGTCCAGGGCAGGCACATCCAGTGGCCAGATATGGAGAGTATCAGTTCAGGACCTAACAACCCTTGTTAGAGTGGTAGCTTATGGAAGGGCTCCTCACACCTGACCCAGTTAAAACATAGAAAATGCCGACACAAATAGCAAGAAGAATAGTGATAGCAGATAAGCAGTCCACAGCAGATTACAAACAACAGCTGATGCCAACCAAAGAAGACCTAGAAACAACACAACTGAAAATTGGAGGCAGACAATACCAACCCTAGACTCAGCTAGCTACACAAACAACACACCCAGAGGAAGAGTGTATACACAGACAAAATGGGAAGACAAAGAAATGCAATCCAAATGAATTAACAAGAGAAATCCCCAGAAAAAGAACTGAATGAGATGGAAATAACCAAATTACCAGATGCAGAGTTTAAAATAATGATTGTTAGGATGCTCAAAGATCTTAGAGCAGCGGTTCTCAACCTGTGGGTCGCGACCCCGGCGGGGGGTCGAACGACCAAAACACAGGGGTTGCCTATGGCTTTAGGCAACCCCTGTGTTTTGGTCGTTCGACCCCCCGCTGGGGTCGCGACCCACAGGTTGAAAACCGCTGTCTTAGAGCAACAATGGATGGCCATAATGAACACCTAAATAAAGAGATAACAAGCATCAAAAAGGACATTGAAATCATAAAAAAAGAACCAGACAGAAATGACGAACACAATATCAGAAATGAAGACTATACTAGAAGGAATTAAAAGCAGGCTGGATGAAGCAGAGGATTGAATCAGTGACTTAGAGGACAAGATAAGCAAAAGCATGGAGGCAGAACAGCAAAAAGAAAAAAGGATAAAAAGTCTGAGGAAACTCTAAGAGAGCTCTGTGACAACATGAAGAGAAAAATATCTGCTTAATAGAAGTTCCTGAAGGAGAAGAGAAAGAACAGGGATAGAGAACCTGTTTGAAGAAATTATAGCGAAAATATCCCTAAATTGAGGCAAGAAAGAGTCATACAGGTTCAAGAAGCAGAGAGAACCCCATTAAAGAAGAACCCAAAGAGACCCACACCAAGACACATCATAATCAAAATACCAAAGTTAAGAGATAAAGAAACAATACTAAAAGCTGGAAGCAAAAACCAGTCTATCCCCTACAAAGGAACCTCCATAAGGATGATATCTGACTTCTCAACAGAAACACTTGAGGCCAGAAGGGAATGACAAGAAATATTCAAAGTAATGCAGAACAAGAACCTACAACCAAGACTTCTTTATCCAGCAAGGCTATCATTTAAGATTGAGGGAGAAATAAAAAGCTTCCCAGACAAAAAAAAACTCAAGGAATATATCACAACCAAACCAATGCTGAAAGAAATGTTAAGGGGCTGGCTATAGACAGAACAAAGCAGAAAAAGAAAAGATCTAGTAAAAGAGGAATGTAGATTTAAAGAAAAAAATGGCAATAAACAAGTACATATCAATAATAACCTTAAATGTAAATGGATTAAATGATTCAATCAAAAGATATAGGGTAGCTGAATTGATAAGAAAACAGGACTCATACATATGCTGTCTACAAGAAACCCACCTCAAAACAAAAGATACATATAGTCTGAAATTAAAAGGATGGAAAGAAATATTTCATGCAAATGGAAATGAAAAAAAAGCTGGGGTAGCAATACTTATATCTCACAAAATAGACTTTAAAACAAAGACTATAATAAGGGATAAAGAAAGTCACTACATAATGATAAAGGGAACAATCCAACAGGAAGATATAACCATTATAAATATCTATGCACCTAATATAGGAGCACCTAAATATATAAAGCAGACTTTAATGGACATAAAGGGCAGGATCAAAAGCAATACTATAATAGTAGGGGATTTCAATACCCCACTAACATCACTGAATAGATCCTCAAGAAAGAAAATTAATAAAGAAACAGCAGAATTAAGGGACACATTAGATCAACTGGATTTAATAGATATCTTCAGAACCTTTACCCTAAAGCAGAAGAATATACATTCTTTTCAAGTGCTCATGGTACATTCTCTAGGATAGACTACATATTAGGGTATAAAATGAGTCTCAACAAATTCAAGAAGATTGAAATCATATCAAGCATCTTTTATGACCTTAATGTCATGAAACTAGAAATCAACTAAAATAGAAAAACACTCAAACACTTGGAAACTAAACAGTATGTTATTAAATAACAAATGGGTCAACAATGAGATCAAAGAAGAAGAAAAAAAATTTCCTTGAAACAAATGAAAATGAGCATACCACTCAAAATCTATGGACACAGCAAAAGCAGTCCTGAGAGGGAAGTTCATAGCATTACAGGTATACCTTAAGAAGCTAGAAAAAGCTCAAATAAACAACTTAACTCTGCAACTAAAAGAACTAGAAAAAGAACAGCAAGTAAAGCCCAGAGGAAGTAGAAGGAAGGAAATAATAAAGATCAGAGCGGAAATAAATGACATAGAGACTAAAAAATCAATACAGAGGATCAATGAAACCAAGAGCTGGTTCTTTGAAAAGGTAAACAAGATTGATGAACCCTTAGCCAGACTCACCAAGAAAAAAAGAGAAAGGACTCAAATAAATAAAATTAGAAATGAGAGTGGAGAAGTAACAATTGACACAGCAGAAATACAAAGGATTGATTGTAAGAAAATACTATGAAGAACTGTATGCAAAAAAATTAGACAACCTAGATGAAATGGAAAAATTCCTTAAAAAATATAATCTTTCAAAAATCAATCTGGAAGAATCAGAAAACCTAAACAACTGATTACAACAAATGACATCAAAACAGTTATCAAAAAACTACAAACAAACAAAAGCCCTGGGCCAGCCAGATGGCGTCGCAGGCAAATTCTACCAATCATTCAAAGCACTAACTCCTATCCTTCTCAAGCAATTTCAAAAAATGCAAGAGGAGAGAAAACTTCCAAGTTCCTTTTATGAGGTGAGCATAATTCTGATTCCAAAACCAGGCAAAGGCAACACAAAGAAAGAAAACTATAGGCCAATATCCCTGATGAATTTAGATGCTAAAATTCTCAACAAAATATTAGCAAACTAGATCCAGCAATACATGAAAAAAATCATACATCATGATCAAGTAGGATTTATTCTGGGGAAACAAGGCTGGTACAATATTTGCAAATCAATCAGTGTGATTCATCAAATAAACAAAAGGAAGGAGACAAACCACATGATAATATCAAAAGATGCGGCCTGACCAGGCCATGGCACAGTGGATAGAGCATTGGACTGGGATGCAGAAGGACCCAGGTTTGAGACCCTGAGGTTGCCAGCTTGAGTGCGGGTTCATCTGGTTTGAGCAAAAGCTCACCAGCTTGGACCCAAGGTCGCTGGCTCTAGCAAGGGGTTACTCGGTTTGCTGAAGGCCTGCGGTCAAGGCACATATGAGAAAGCAATCAATGAACAACTAAGGTGTCACAATGAAAAAACTGATGATTGATGCTTCTCATCTCTCTCCATTCCTGTCTGTCTGTCCCTATCTATCCTTCTCTCTGACTCTCTCTCTGTCTCTGTAAATAAATAAATAAATAAATATTAAAAAATATTAATAGATGCGGAAAAAGCATTTGATAAAATCCAGCTCCCATTTATGATCAAAACTCTTAGCAAAGTGGGAATCCAGGGAACATACCTCAACATGATAAAGGTCATCTATGACAGACCCACAGCCAACATCATACTCAATGGGCAAAAATTAAAAGCAATCCCCTTAAGATCAGGAACAAGTCAGGGGTGCCCCCTTTCACCACTCTTATTCAACATAGTTCTGGAAGTCCTAGCCACAGCAATCAGACAAGAAGAAATAAAAGGCATCCAAATTGGAAAAGAAGAAGTAAAACTATCATTATTTGCTGGTGATATGATACTGTACATAGAAAACCCTAAAGTCGCATTCAAAAAACTACTGGACCTGATAAAGGAATTTAGCAAGGTGGCAGGATATAAAATTAATACTCAGAAATCAGAGGTATTTTTATACACTAACAATGATCTGCCTGAAAAAGAAATTAAGAAAACAATCCCCTTCACTATTGCAACAACAACAAAAAAATAAAGTACCTAGGAGTAAATGTAACCAAGGAGGTTAAAGGCTTGTACTTGGAAAATTATAAAACATTGATAAAAGAAATCAAGGAAAATACAAACAAGTGGAAGCATATACTGTGTTCATGGTTAGGAAGAATAAACATCATTAAAATGTCTATATTACCCAAAGCAATTTATAAATTCAATGCAATTCCTATTAAAATACCAATGACATACTTCAAAGATATAGAACAGATATTCCAAAAATTCATATGAAACTAAAAAAGAACATGAATAACTTCAGCAATCTTGAAAAAGAAGAATAAAGTGGTTGGTATCACACTTCCTGATATCAAGTTATACTACAACGCCATTGTACTCAGAATGGCTTGGTACTGTTCTAAGAACAGGCATATAGATCAATGGAACAGAACAGAGAACCCAGAAATAAACCCACACTTTTATGGACAATTGATATTTGGCAAAGGAGATAAGAGCATACAATGGAATAAAGACAGTCTATTTAACAAATGGTGCTGGGAAAATTGGACAGCTACCTGCAAAAAAAATGAAACTAGACCACCAACTTACAGCATTCACAAAAATAAACTCAAAATAGATAAAAGACTTAAATGTAAGTCATGAAACCATAAGCATCCTAGAGGAAAACATAGGCAATAAGCTCTCTGACATCACTCACATGAATATATTTGCTGATTTATCTCCATGGGCAAGTGAAATAAAAGACAGGAAAATCAAATGGGACTATATAAAACTAAAAAGCTTTTGCACAGCTAAAGACAATATGAAGAAAATGAAAAGGCAGTCCACACAATGGGAGAACCTATTTGACAATATGTCTGATAAGATGTTAATAACCAAAATTTATAAAGAACTTGTAGAACTCAACACCAGGAAGATAAACAATCCAATCAAAAAATGGGCAAAAGAAATGAATAGACACTTCTCCAAGGAGGACTTACAGATGGCCAATAGGCAGATGAAAAAATGTTAAACATCACTAGTCATTAGAGAAATGCAAATTAAAAACACAATGAGATATCACCTCACACCAGTCAGAATGGCGCTCATTAACAAAACAACACAGAATAAGTGCTGGCGAGGGTGTGGCGAAAAGGGAACCCTCCTGCACTGCTGGTGGGAATGCAGACTGGTGCAGCTACTGTGGAAAACAGTATGGAGATTCCTCAAGAAATTAAAAATGGATCTGCCTTTTGACCCAGCCTTCCCACTTTTAGGAATATATCCCAAGAACATCACATCAGTGATTCAAAAGGAGAAATGTACCCCTATGTTTATAGCAGCATTGTTTATAATAGCCAAGATCTGGAAACAGCCCAAGTGTCCGTCAGTGGACGAGTGGATTAAAAAGCAGTGGTACATATATACTATGGAATACTATGGGGCCATGAAAAAGAAGGAAATCTTACTTTTTGCGACAACCTGGAAACTATTATGTTAAGTGAAATAAGCCAGGCAGAGAAAGAAAAATATCATATGACCTCACTCATTTGAGGCATCCAATGAACAATATGAACTGAGGAACGGAATAGAGACAGAGGTGGGATCAAAGGGTCCAGAAGGACAGCGGACAGAGGGAAAGGGATGATAGGATGGGATGAGAGCAGAAGAGCAAAACCAAGGGGAGGGTGTTGTGGGGAGGAGGGCAAGGGGGATGTGGTGGGGGACAAGGGGGAGGGAGGGGAGGTATTCGAGGGAACACTAGAATCTATGTATACCCAATAAATTAAAATGAAATTAAAAAAAAATCACTTCCTCTAAAAATAATATAGGCAAATATTCCAATTTTCCTAAAGATAGAATTCATATTTCAATATTCTTATAGCAAGAGCAATAACCAATTAAGCATCATAAATAAAGTAATCTTTATACAGGGACATTACATTTCCAAAGCACTTCGTGTATGTAATTTCACTGGTAACACTTGCTCTACTCATCAGTTCCACACTAGGCAAAAGAGACAAAAATGTAGCCACTTTTCTCCCACCCCCAATATTCTGAGTATCTTCTCCCCCATGTGGAGAGGAAACCATCGCTAACAGCTCCACTTCCATTTCCAGGAAAAGAAGTCTTAGCTCTCCCTCCCTAAAAGATGGAGGGTCTCTCTGCCCACTTCCTGACCCCTCTCTCCTCTCTTCAGTCTATGTCTCCCCACTGCACCCCCACGTTCACTTACAGCCGCACTGAACTGCTCACAGCTCCCCAAATGCACCACACCCTGACACCACCACCACCGCTCACCATCTGACTCTGCACCTTGCTCCTATTCAGCTTTTGGTCTCAGTTAAACACCAGCTCTTTCCAGGAGCCTTCCCCTAGGTCCCAAGGCTGAGTTAGAGTTCTTTCCAACTGCTCGCATCTCACCTTCTCCTTCCCAAGAGTAATGGTATTGTCCGGTGAGCAGCAATTACTTGACTTAACCACCCTCTAGCAGCGCTGCCCAATAATAATATAATGCAAGTCTTATATATATGTAATTTCTAATTTTCTAGAAGCTTCATTTAAAAAGTAAAAACAAATAGGTGAGCCTTGGCTGGGTGGCTCAGTGGATAAAGTGTCAACCTGGCATGCAGAAGCCAGTGGTTTGATTCCTGGTCAGGGCATGTACAAGAACCAATCAATGAGCACACAACTAAATGGAACAACTAAGTAGCACAACAAAATGATGCTTCTCTCTCTCCCTCTTTTCCTTCCTCTCTCTCTCTCTCTCTCTCTTCCTTCCTCTCTAAGTCAATGGATAAAAATGTTTTAAATAGGTGAAATTAATTTTAATAGTATATTTTATTCAACCTAATATATCTAAAATAGTGTATCAACATGCAATCATTATAAACAACTGTTAATGGTATATTTTACATGCTTTTCCTCCCACACAGTCTTGGATATCTGGTGCATATTTTACACTTACAGCATATCTCCATTCATGCATTTCAAGTGCTCCAGAGCCACATGTGGCTGGTGACCGCTGCACCCAACACTGGGGGTCTAGATTAAACTCCTTGCAGGCAGGGCATGTGCTCAACCTCTTACACTGGTGTATCGTGCATTGTACTTGGCACAAGGGCAACACTGTGAATGTCTTTGTCCCTCTGAGCCATAACAAAAATATTGTTGACTAGGTGGCTTAAACGACAAGTATTTCTCACAGTTCTGGAAGCTAAGAAGTAAAAGATCAAGACACTGGCATGTTAATGTCTGGTGAGTGCCTGCTTCCTGGTCATAGATGGCCATCTTCTCCTTGTGTCCTTACTTGGGGGCAGGGGTGAGGGGGTTCTCTGGGGCTCTTCTATAAGGACACTGATTCCATTCATGAGAGCTCTATCTTCATGACTGAAACACCCATCAAAGTCCCCACTTCCAAATACTATCACATTGGGGGTTAGAATTTAACCTGTAAATTTTGAGGGAACTCAAACATTCTACCTATAGTAGTAAACAGTGACTATTAATGACTTCATCCACCAGGAAAGGGAGGCTGAGTGTACACGCGCTGCCCTGTAGCCCAGAGCAATGGGTATCTACTATATGTGGTATAAGTAAGCACTTGCAGGTTCAGCTAAAATTCTGTTATGGTGAAGTTCCCTAAATAAAAGAAGGGGGGCCAGATACGGGCTGATCACATTCATATTTCAAGCATTACTCAGCGTGACAGAAATATCACCCCGACAAAGCAAACGGATTATACTCTGGGAATTTAGAATAACGTAATTCAACCTTCAAGTAAGATGGAAACCAAGATCAAAAGGTAGTGTCTCCAGGAGACTTCCTTGAAGTGGATCCGCCTGAAACGTTCCCTCACACAGGAGCTGTGGTCGGGAAGAAGCCTGAGGCCCAGGAGGAAAGACTGCGTGGAATTATCTGAGTCTTCCTAGTGTTTTTATCCTAAAAGCTGATGCTTTTAAAGGTGCTTTTTAGAAACAGCAAAGTAGTGGTGCCAGGATAAACAATTACATCGCCCCCAAGTCCTAGACAAGCAGCCTTCAGGAAGGACCTCAAGGACACATGAGGAGGGGACAGCTCACGGGGCAGAGAAGCAGGATCTGTCTCCACTCTGACCAGTCAGATAGTTCTAGATTCCCACATATACAGGTCCCAAGGACTTCCGACAAAACAGTTGCTAAACCAGCAGTTCACGGGCTTTAGTGGGTACTAAAATCATCGAGGTCGCTGATTAAAAATCTAGATTGCTGAGCCCCACTCTTCAGAGAGTTTAATTCAGTAATTTTGCAGTGGGTCCTAGGAATACACATTCTCATCAAGTGCTTTAGGGGATTGTAAAGCCAGTAGCCACGGCCACCATCACTGCCCCTGGCCCATGCAGGTTCGCATTTGATTCGGACAGACGGTAATGAAACAATGGAGCCAAGAACTGGTGGGCCATTAGCTTTAATCCTAGCTCGCACCCAGTGGGCAAGAAATACACACAGTGGAAAAACACTTCCCTTTCCATTCAGGGCTCCCAAAGCTACTGTGGGCCATTAGCTTTAATCCTAGCTCGCACCCAGTGGGCAAGAAATACACACAGTGGAAAACACTTCCCTTTCCATTCAGGGCTCCCAAAGCTACTGACTCATCCAAATTTCCTGGAATCAAAGTTTCTACTTCACCAGCCTTATTCACCTCTGTCCCCATCTCCTTCTCTCTACACAAACCGGCTTCTCCTTCAGCACTCCGCCATCTTGGCTGCTTCTCCTCTCCTCCACATCGCCTTTCTCTGCTCTCCTCCAGTATGGGCTCTTCTGCCCCATTTTGTAGTCTAGAAATCAAAAGCTTTAATCCAATATACAAACAAGGAAGTCTCTGATACAAAGTCACTTAGGGTGGGAAAAGCTTAGTCTTAAAACTAAGCCTTAGGCTATAATGACCCTGCCTGCTTACAGCCTGTCCCCCACACCCAATGCAAACTATAAGCGAGCAAACATATACATCATATTTGCAAACTTATTTGACCAACAGAAATTCTGATAAGGAGTTCCGTACTTTGGAAAGAAACAACCCTCAACAAGTTATCAATTCACTTTTCTCTTACCTGTCCTTTCTAAATGCCCTTGAAGCTATGCCTTCGGGGCCACAAGTATGACCATGCAATTCATGCGCTGCTTAGCTCCCAGCCAAGAAGGCAGGTGGGAGCTGGGATCTGGGTGCCCAGTGGTATAGGGCGAGCTGGATACTATCCCGAGCAGTGAGCCCTCTTTCTTCAGACAAAAGCAGCTCTAACGTGCAGGCCTTGTGCCCTAGTATGGGGCTATGTCAGCCTAGAAAGAACACCTTTTTTCTGATTCATACAAAGACATTAGACTATAAGCTAACAGCAGCCCTAAAACTGTTGGTCAACAACTTGGACACAAGTTCCCCAGACCCTAAAAGCAAGTTCCCTAAACCAGTGGTCCCCAACCTTTTTTGGACCACGGACCAGTTTAATGTCAGAAAATATTTTCACAGACCAGCCTTTAGGGTGGGATGGATAAATGTATCACGTGACTGAGACAAGTGTCAAGAGTGAGTCTTAGACGGATGTAACAGAGGGAATCTGGTCATTTTTAAAAAATAAAACATCGTTCAGACTTAAATATAAATAAAACGGAAATAATGTAAATTATTTATTCTTTCTCTGCAGACCGGTACCAAATGGCCCACGGACCATTACAGGTCCGCGGCCCGGGGGTTGGGGACCACTGCCCTAAACCAATCACGGCTCTTGAAGGCATAAACCAGAAACGGGCTGATGACTCATCATTTGCCTTCTGCATCATTAGCTACTCCAGCCACCGGGTCTTTCCTGAACACCTCCGGTGCCCCAGCAGTGCTGGGCCCAGCTGGTCAGTTCCTCCCCAGCAAGCCCAGCCAGCTTCTCTGTCTGAATGAGGAGGCACCGTGGCCTCCCTGTGCCTCATTCCTGAAGAGACTCTGCCTCGCTGATTTTATGTGCAGGTGGCATGATCCTCCTCGGCTTGGTAATTATTTAACAGGAATGGCGGCTCTGTGGGAACACCTCTGGTAGAAGTCTCCAGGTTAAAGGGCTTACGGTAGGGCAGACTGTTGGATGGGACAGATGCTCAAGTGACTGCATTTTCACGAATTCTCTTCTCTCTCTTCTATTTTCCTCAGCCTTTCAGTTTTATGAACGGGATGCACACTTCATGACAGACTGTGTGTGTTCGGAGCAGACAAAGAGAGGGTCATTGGACCTGCTCTGACTGTTCGATGCCTCCCTGGTGAAGTGAAAAAGGACTCCCTGAGCTGCTGAGAGTAAGGAAATGCAATCTGGTCTGGCTGGAAACCCTAGCTCGGCTACAACCTGGCTAATTGCTACTGGGCAGAGAGACAAAGAATAGATAAGAACTTAAAGCCATAGAGAAAAGAAAGCTCAAAGAGATGAAAGGGTCTAGTAAAGGACAGCTGGGATCTGAACCTACCTCCATTTGTTCACTGAACAGCTATGAGGCACCTCTTCCCAGCATGTCACAGCGCTGATTGTCCTAGGTCCAGGGAGATGCAGGTCTTTAAAAGAGCTCACTCACAGAATCGCAGGTGGCATAGCTATAAACAAATAATTACAATAAAATGTAGTAGTAGCAAGAAAGGGAAAGGCATCAAGACTGTGGCTGCACCCAAAAAGGAAGGTCCCAGAGAATGGCAGTGGTCCCCTGGGTGGATTAGAGGGAAGAGCAGAGAGAACAGTATTTGCAAAGGCAGAAAGGCCAGTGAGCATGCTCTGTAAGATGAAACACAAACAGTCCTGCTGTGCTGAAGCCCAAAGTGAAGGAATGGAGTGTCCAGAGATAAGGCTGAGGTTGTAACCTTTGAATGATGTGTTAACTTTAGCGTTATGGCTATAGCTGCTCCAAGCCTCAGATTCATTCTGATTTATTCGGATTGGACAACATTTCATTTCACATGAAACAGTTCTGAAGCCAGAGAAATATGATGGACTGACTGGGTCCACTCCTGGAGATGGGAGAGGAGTCAACACCAACTAACCATTAGGAGGAGGCAAAGGGAATGACTTCTATGGTTGCATTCAGCAAATGATCCTTACAAATTCCATCATCCAATCATCATTCATTTCAGTAGCTCTACCAATGATGCTTTAGCTTATTGCTAATGTTTTGTCATTACAGACAATGCCGTAATTGAGATCCTTACACACGCATGTTTGCATATAGAGGATATCTGTAGGATAAATTCCTAACAGTTGAACATGGAGTCAAAGGGTGTTTGTTCTTGTAACTCTGACAGACATGACCATATTGCTTCAAAAGAACTGCACTTGTTCACACCTACAGCATCTCTGAGATTGCTCACTTCCAAACATCCTTGCTCGTGTATTATCAACTTCCTTGAACATGTACTTTTAAAGTTCAGTTTGACAACAGTGTGGTTGATGAATAGGAGGGGCAATAAGAGCAGAGGTAAGAAAAGTAGTTAGGCAGTTACAATAATAACAGGGAGAGCTGATAACAACCTGAACTACAGGCACTACCTTGCATTTGAAAAATAGAGGTGAGGTCAAGACATGCATGTACTCAGTACAATGTGGCAATAAAAAATGTAATTATTTTGCTAAAAATTTTGCACTGAGAAGGCTTTGTTTTGACATAAAATAAAAGACAAAAAGATTTTGTCATTAAGATTTTTTCCAACTTAAGTGTCCTCTACAGATGATTGGATAAAGAAGGTGTGGTACATTATAGACTATGGACTACTACTCAGAAATAAAAAAAATTAAGAAATATTGCCATTTGCAACAATACGGATGGATCTTGAGAGTATCAGCTAAGCAAAATAAGTCAGACGGAAAAGGACAAGAACCGTATGATTTCACTCACATACAGGATATAAAACAGAAGGCAAAAACAAACTCATAGACAGTCAATAGTATGGTGGCTACCAGAGGAGACGGGGATGAGGGTTGATGAAGAGGATAAAGGGGGTCAATTATATGGTGATGGAAGGAGACTAGACTTTGAGTGTGGTGAGCACACAATGCAATATACAGATGATGCATTACAAAATTGTACACCTGAAATTTAGATAATGTGATCAGTCAATGTTAGCCCAATAAATTTAATTTAAAACATTTTTATTGATTGATTTATTGTGTGTGTGTGTGTGTGTGTGTGTGTGAGAGAGAGAGAGAGAGAGAGAGAGAGAGAGAGAGAGAGAGAGAGAGAGAAGAAGGGAGATAGTGAGGCTAGTGAGGCAGACTCCCACATGCACCCAACCTGGATCTACCTGGCAACCCCATCTGGGGCTGATGCTTGAGTACTGAGCTATTTTTAGGATGGAGCTTTCCTCAGCCCTGGGGCCACACTCAAACCAATGGAGCCACTGGCTGTGGGAGGGGAAGAGGGAGAGATGGGGGAAGGAGAGGGTAAAGAAGCAGATGGTCACTTCTCCTGTATGTCCTGACCAGAAATCAAACCTGGGATGTCCATATACCAGGCCAATGCTCCATCCACTGAGCCACCAGCCAGGGCCTGATAGATTTTTTTAAAGAGACAAAGAGAGAAAGGAAGAGGCACAGAGGGGAGAGAGAGAGAGAGAGAAGGAAGCATTCATTTGTTGTTCCACTTAGTTGTGTGTTCATTGATCGCTTCCCATTTGTGCCCTGATGGGAGATCAAACCCACAACTTTGGTGTTTCAGGACAATTCTCTAACCTACTGAGCTAACTGGCCAGGGCCAATAAATTTAATTTAATTTAATTTAACTTAATTTAATTTTACTTAAGTGAGAGGAGGGGAGGCAAAGAGACAGACTCCTGCATGTTCCTGACCGAGATCCACCCAGCAAGCCCCCTATGAAGCAGTGCTTTGCCCGTCTGGGACATTGCTCCATTGCTCAGCAATCAAGCTATTTTTAGTGCCAGAGGCAGAGACCATGGAGCTATCCTCAGTGCCTGGGGCCAACTCACTTGAACCAATCGAGCCATGGCTGCAAAAGAGGAGAGAGAGAGAGAGAGAGAGAGAGAGAGAGAGAAAGAGAGAAGGGGAAGGGGAGGGGTGGAGAAGCAGATGGTCACTTTTCCTGTGTGCCCTAACTGGGAAAGGAAGCTGAGACATCCACATACTGGGCTGATGCTCTACCACTGAACCAACTGGCCAAGGCAATAAATTTATTTTAAAGAAGACTTTTTTAATTAGAAATTTAAAACAAACATACTAAGTATCAAAGGCTGTAACACAGAGAATTTGAGTTATATAAGCTCAGGTCTCTAAAACAAACCAACTTATAAATGGAATAGCATGTTATCAGAGCACACATTAAGTGATTTACTGAAAGTACATTTTGTAAATTCTACACAGTCTAAAGTGTAAGAAAGTATGACAATAATGGCTTTATTAAAGCAGAATAAAGCACTGAATCCTAAGGACCACTGTTCAACTCATGGGAAATCTTTCATCTCTCGATCCTTCCCCTTAGATCAGATGGGAGTATTCTCAGATCTAACATCAAGATGACTTGTGCACCATAGGAATGATAGCAGATACTAGCTGAAATAGTCTAAGATCAATCTCTAACAAACTTTTGCTTGATTCAAAATGATATTCTTGATTATGTATCATATCTTCTTGTGATTATAAGGCACTATATATGATGCACTTGGCTACTCGGGCACATAAATCCCTCTGCATTGTTCACATTTCTCAGAATAGCTGAAACTATTTCTCTCTGGGCTCCAATGATGGCAGAAAAGAACATTTCTTCTTCCAAATCCCCTGACCTTGTAACCATCCTGCTTTTCTCATCATCCGCACCAACTATTTTGAGATCCTTTTTTTAAATAAAATTCTTGAAGGGGAAAACAAAAAGGAGAACAGTTTTGAAACAGTTTCAAAGGAAACAAACAAACGGGGGTGGGGGGAAGCAAACACATTTCTAAAAGGCTTAATGTGCCATGGTTGGAGGGTCAGATAAATAGTTGGGGCTGGTTGGTGGGTATCTGGTGGAAGTCCCTGGAGGAGGGGCCAGGAGGTTTGCAGGCCTGAACGTCAGAGCTGGAGAGGTTTACCAGGCATTCTGGAGCCATCAGGCACCGTTAGAGCCTCACAGAGCAGGGCCCTGTGCTTGAACCCGGCCCAGTGCAGCTGCCTGCTTCCTGCTCAGCTGTGATTTGCTTCAGCAAAGGGTCTGGGCAGAGGCTTTGCACTCACAGTGAGGGCCACATTTATTTCTCCAGCCAGCAAATACCTTCCTGAGCTTCTTTCTACCAGTGCCTCCTTCAGTTTCCCTTATTCCCCAGTATGTATGCATAATGGGTACTTTTTTTGCCAGGATGCCAAGGAGCCCAGAGCCCACAGAGTTCCCTGAGCCCCCAAACCCAGACAGGCCGGCCCCTTCAGTGAAGCTACCAGTCCGGGGTCCAGAGCAGGAATGATTAGGAGCTAGCAATCCTTGGCGAGAAGAAGGACCTCATGGCAGGGAACGTTTTCCCTCAAAGACCTCACTACAGCCCTGGCTGGATAGTTCAGTTGGTTAGAGTGCTGTCTTGATATACAAGGTTGCAGGTTCAATCCCTGGTCAAGGTACATACAAGAATCAACCAAATGCATAAATAAGTGAAACAACAAATCAATCTTTCTCTCCTTTTCTCTCTAAAATCAATCAATACATTTTTTTTTAGAAGGAAATATTTACCAAAAAGAAATTTCCCTACAGACAGGTTTACAGCTGGTTCCAGAATACTGTACCCCCAGCCCAACCCCCCAAGTCCCAGTTCCTGCTTCTATTTAACTACCTCTCAAGCCAAGGGAAGAATGCCCCTGACCACCATCCACAAGAGGCTCTTTCTCGTCATTTGACCACTGCTGTCTGGATTGTCACTGCAGTCCAGTTTCCTGGGCAGGAGCTGCAGCCCTTCAGCACCTGCAGGGCCTTGGGTCTCTCCTCAGCAGAAAGTACGCTGCCCACACACAGGAGGTACTCAGGCCATTGAATTAAGGTAGAACGTGCAGCTTAACCCTCCCCCAAACCACAGTCCAATTCTGGAAAGAACCTGATCTTTCTTGCAGCTGATCAAGAGCAGCTGAGTCCAGAGGATGATAAGGTTATATATTTACTACGACTTAAGTCACCTTGCCATCCCTACAGAGTCAAGCTCCGAATGTGACTAAGTCCCTGCTCCCTTATTTCTCCCTGTTTCCTTTCACTCTCTGCCTTGAACCTCTCCACCCGCCCCCATCACCAGCATCAAGGTCTCAGAGCCACGAGACCTCTGGAGCTTGACCTTCATTCAAAAGAGCTCCAGGAATTCTGTTTTCAGAGGGCAGCTCTCATTAGACAGCCAATCTCTCTCTTGCTAACAGTGCAACCCTTCACAGAATAATTTGATGTTTCATTGTGCTTAACCGCCCCCCCCCCCAAATTCCTTTTTCTCATCAAGGATAAGGGTGAGTAAACAGACAGTTCAGTGGCAAACAAATTTCTTCCTCTCAGAAGTTCCTGAAGGGGCTTGGAAGGCTTGGAAGAATGAATGGCCTCCCCTGAAAGAGGAGGCACTCCCAGGAAGTGGTGGCCCTCGGGCCGGCCCCTCTGAAGGGTCTGGAACAAGCCCGCTGGCCCTGAGCCCAGGCAGGGCAGGAGCTGCTCTGTGCTCTGTGCTCCTGCTTCGCACTGAAGGGGGAGGCAGAGTGTAGGCCGCCACTGGGGCTCCATTAGGCCCACTGAGTACCTGCCTAACCCATGTTTTCCCTTTCCTTACAAAGCTGTTTCCTCAGCGGGTCCAGTGAGGAAACCCCTGAGTAAACAGAGAGTGTGCTGCTGGCCCAAGGTTCCTCTGAGGTGCACCCCAGGGAGGCAACCCCGGGCTAGGCCCGCTTCCACTCCTCTGGCCAGCCCTCCAGATGGCCACAACTGTTGTCTCCACGAAGCAGTTTCTTTCAACGACGTTCACTTCAGCTTCTGAAGGAAGAGCTTATGTCTCCAAACAGCAAGGCAGAGGAAGTCTCTGAAGCAGATGTCTACCGCAGGCCCTGAAGCCCTCCGCCCCTCCTGCCCAAGGGCCCTCCCCAGCAACAGAACAATGGCTGCAGTCATACCGGGGAACTCCACGGCTGGCTCGTTTTCAAGCCTCTGTGTGGTTCAGCTTGTGTATGTGTGTGTGGGGGGTGTGTGTGCAAGAAGTAGCTGACATGTGAGGCCACAGAGGCATAGATATGGCATTATCCCCATTTTATAGGTGGGGAACCAAGCCTCAGAGGGCAATATCTAAGAATTGATGGAATCAGAAGTCTAGCCCAGAAATGTCTGACTTGAAATGCCGTGTCTTAACCATTATTCTATCTGTGGTGGGCTATTTGGGCATATTTGGACAGGGCTCTCACTGTACTGTCCAAGCTCAAAGATGGCTCAAGAACTAAGGGGCACTGGGAAATGTGGATGTTTGGCAACAGCTTAAGCCCAGTTCTTTGCCAGTATTATTGTTGCTGTTTTGGTTCAGAAACCCATAAAACAGTAGATAATCTCTACCACTTACTGTTACAATCTTCTTACCTAATCTCTGCATGCCTCAATTTTCTCATTTGTGAAACAGAAGTAATAAGAGCCCTACCTCATATGGTGGAGGTGAGAATCAAGTGAGTTAATGCATGCAAAGCACCCAGAACAGTGTCCGGCTTGTAGTAAACCCCATATATTGCTGACGATATCATTATCATCACCATCCTTATCCTCACCATCACCATCACCATCACCATCACCATCCCCTTGGTCTGACCCTTCTTCCTCCTCTACAGGAAGAACCACATGCTCCTGCCCATTGCTCCTATAGCCTCTCATGATACCTTTATTACAGTCCTTACCACTTTGTATCCGGGCTCCTAATCCATGCAGGAATTGTAACTTTTCATCTCTATCTTCCATTCCATATATATATATATATATATATATATATATATATATATATATATATATATATATATATATATATACACACACACACACACACACACACACACACACAATGCTTGGCACATAATAGGTATGTAATAATTATGTGTTAAATGGAAGGAAAATTGTGCTTAATTCTAAAAGTAAGGTTTTCCGATAAATCACAAAGGACATTTGATTTTTATAAGATTTTAAAATATGCCCCCCTTAGCTCATGCCATAGAGATTAGCACATAATAATAGGTGATAAGAAAATTGGGAGGGTGTTAAATTGCGACATGTTGGACACACGTAAGAGACTTCCATTCTGACAGTCATTGTATCAGATAATAGTAACAGTGCCCACCTCAGTGCTGTGTGTCTCTGATGCACTAGGGACCCCTTACTCAGTGTTTGAAGGCTCAGAAACAGGCAAGTCCCAAGAAGTAGTCCCGTGAATCTTGCTCTAAATGAAAAATTTCCCAAGGAATCTCCATTATTTGGAATGTTTTAAAATGAACTTTCAGACTCCACAAATAGGTCCATGAAATACTGACTGCGCACCGCCTGTGTACCAGACCCTGGACCGACAAATGTGAGTTACGACATGGTGTCTGGGAGGCAAAACAGACGCATAAACAGACAATCCATGTATAGTGAGTCATATGTGGAGGCATGCCCAGCATGTTCATAAAGTATAGAGGAGAAGCCCAATTTAGCAGTCTGAGGATGTTTAAATGGCAGTAGAGACTGACGTAGGACAGGGGATGCATTTAGAGGTTCATTCCTGGGCAGCTATGGTTCAGAAATATGAGGGACTCCTGAGTGCTATGCTGCACATTCTGAGAAGGTGCAACCACCACCCCTGGAACCCAGACTGGAGAGGCAGTGCCAGGTGCCCTTCCCCGGGCCGGCCACACTCCCTCCCACCACCCAGCACAGTCACCTTTGCTCAAACAAAGCCAGCGCTGTCCCTGACTCTGCGGGCCTCCCCACAGCCTGCAGGCCCTCCCTGCTGAGTCTACAGATAACACTGAATGTTGTCCACCTCACCTTAGACACGCTGGCCACCCCTGGGTGCCCTGAGAGCGAGCGTGATCCGGTCATGTTTTATGATATCCCTCCTTCCAGCCCAGGCCTGGGTACCCACAGGTCATCGTGGGTGTGCTTCTGATAGTCAAGAGACGGCTTCCTTTTGTACTTGGATGATTGGCTGTGCACCCACAGGTCATTGTGGGTGTGCTACTGGTTGTAAAGAGACAGCGACTTTTTGTACTTGGACACTTATTTTTAAGTAAATGAGGTGCTGTGAAAAGTGAAACAACAGTGGCTGTTCGTGAGTGATAACCTTCCGTTCACCTCGTCCAGGGAACACTCCAGACTGGAAAGAAGCATGAGAGACAAACAGGGGAGCCTGAGATTTGGAACCAAACAATATTACAGCCCAGGCGCCTTTCAGTCAACATGGCTGCTGGGACATGGTTTCCTCAGAGAGCTGGCTGCCCGTCCGATGCAGGTGGGACTCTGGAAGTGGGCCCTGCAATGAAGTCTCTTACAGGGATTTATACCAGTGGTGCTACGAGGGACCTTCTCTTCGCATTAGAGGCCTGAGGGCTACGCCTTTGTGCCTACGCACCTGGCAATGCAGGTCCCAGGAAGGAACACAAGGAAGAAGCTGGGCTGGGTCAGAGAGGAGGAGGAGGAGGAGGATGGCGACAATGAAGAAGAAAAGGAGGAAGAAGAATGTTTGGCAGTTCCTCAGCTGGCACTGGGGCAAGGACACTGGATGTGGAGAGCACTTAGCTGTTTTTGTAAACTGAGCTCCCCAAAAGAAATTTCACACCATCGAGGTGCTTGCTGAAGTGAGGAAGGCCGAGGAAGGAAATACCAGGAGGCCGCGGCTGATAAAATAGAGCCCTGTGGAAGAGTCACCAGATTTGTAAAATGGAAAAAGTGAGAGCTAAAAAAATAGAACTGTTTACACTTTGGAACATTTGGCCAGCTCAGGTATTGGGTGAGCTTTGCAAAGCATGGAATTTTAAAATAACAACAGCATATTGATCTCTCTCTCATGATAACATAGTTACAGCAAGAAGTTGCAAAAGTGCAGAGAAGCACGAAGAAATAATCAAAATCACTAGCAAGCTGGCCACCCAGAATTAGCACAGTGAACATTTGGCGTACCACCTCCTCACGCTTTTGGACTTTGTCTACCTATCGCCTAAGGTTTTTGTACGGAAGTCATATAATATTGTTGATATAGTTAGATATCTTATTCACTCATCTCACAAATATTTATTGATGGCCTACTATGTGCTGGGGATACAGCCATGAGCAAAACAGACCCGTGCCCTGTCCTCATGGAGCTGGCGTTCCTTATGGGGAGACAGACAACAAGTAAATACACATGAAAATATGTCCTGTGCCAGGAAGCAATAAGTGCTATCGAGAAAAAGAAGGCAGGGTAAGGGACACAAAGCATGGGGTGCCAGGGAGTGTGGTAAGGAGTGGCTACTTCGTTCAAACGGGCTTTAACCAGAGACAGTTTGGCTGATAATGTGAGATTCAAGCAGAAACTGAAGAGAGTGAAAGGGCAGCCATGCAGGTACCTTGGGGCCGGGTTTCAGGCAAAGGGCAGAGCAAGGTCCAAGTCCTGGGGCTGCAAGTACGTACTGGACGTGTGGGAAGAAACTGCAGGACTCCAGGGTCGCTGGAGCAGAGTCAGTGAGGGGCAGAGAGGAGCAGATGGGGTCAGTATGGGGGTGAAGCGGGACAAGTCAGATCGTGGGAGGCCTGTAGGCTGCTACAGATCCCGTTTTCATTCACTTATTATTATATTGTGAACGTTTCCCTATTTCACTACACTTTCTTCAAAAACAGAATCTTGTAATGAGAGCATAAAATTCCACCATGTGGAACAAGCATAATGTATTCAAACAATATCTTTTGTGGTTATTTTGATTCTTTTTCTCTGTTATTAATAGCATCGTGCTTAAAACATAAATCTTTGGAAGCTCTCTGGTTGTGTACATACAATAAATTCTTAGAAGTGTAATTGTTTAGTCAAGGAATATAAATATGTGAAAGGTTTTTGACACACATTGTCAAATTTGCCCAGAAAGGTTTGATAAATTATAACCTGCATGTATAAGAATTTCCATTTTATCACCAGATATGACAACTTTTTAAAAATCTTTGGGCTCTGGCCAGGAGGCTCAGTGGATAGAGCACTGTCCTGGTTCACGAAGGCCATGGGTCCATAGGAGATCCCTAGTCAGGGCACATATGAGAAGCAACCAATGAGTGCACAATGGAATGGAGCAACCAAGTGGAACAATGAGTTGATGCTTCTATTTCTCCCCCTCTCTTTTCTCTCTTAAATCAATTATAAAAAAATCTTTGGTGATTTGATAAATGACAACCTATACTACATTGTTATTTTAATTATCATTTACTTGATCACTACAGAAGTTGAAGTTTTTTTTATATGTTTGTTGGCTACTGCAAATTGTCTGATCAGGTTTTTTTTACATTTTTTTATGGAGAAATTTTTTTATTAATTTGACTAGTTCTTTATGTATAAAAGCTCTTGTTTGCTCTTTTTTCCCCCTCAACTGTGAATTATCTTCTATGTTTATTATTTTTAATTAAAATTTTAAATTCCTAGGTAGTCAAATGTATCAATATTTCTTTTTCTTATCATCCTTTGTTTTCTCACTGCATGATGAGAGGAATACCTACCTATAGTTTCTTTATTTTAAAAATGGTTTTCGACCTGTGGTGGCACAGTGGATAAAGCGTCGACCTGGAAATGCTGAGGTTACCGGTTCGAAACCCTGGGCTTGCCTGGTCAAGGCACATATGAGAGTTGATGCTTCCATCTCCTCCCCCCTTCTCTCTCTCTGTCTCTCTCTCCTCTCTCTCCCTCTCTCTCTCCTCTCTAAAAATGAATAAATTAAAAAAATGGTTTCCTTAAAAAAATTAGTTCTATTGTTTATGGGAAAAATATATAATTAATTTTTTCTACTTAGCTAACCAATTACCATCCTATCATCATTAATTGAGTAGTACAATCCTTTTCCTATTAATAAAAGGAATATAGTTATAATATATAGTCATATATACATATGTATGTATATACAATTATCAGAATTTCCTATCTTACATCCATTAATTTGTAAATCTATGCTTGAACCAGTACAGATTTATATATTGTAGTGTGTTAATAATTTTCACATTTTGTAGGGAAATTCATGCCTCAAATTCTTATTTTTCCATATTTTTTATTCTCCTTCATTTAGTCTTCCTATAACTGTATATCATTGTTGTCATCTATAAACAATCTCATAGTAATTTTTATTAGAATGACTTAACACATCTACAAGTTAATTTGCAGAGAATATATACTTTCCCAATTGAATTTTTTGTAATGACACCTGTCTCTAAATTTGGTTACCTCTTGCCTGACCAGGCGGTGGCCCAGTGGATAGACTATCTGCCTGGGATGCTGAGAACCCAAGTTCGAAACCTCGAGGTCACTGGCTTGAGCCTAAGGTTCCTATCCTGAGCAAGGGGTCACTGGCTTGGCTGGAGCCCCCAGTCAAGGCACATATGAGAAAGCAATTAATGAACAACTAAGGTGCCACAACAAAGAATTGATGCTTCTCATCCCTCTCCCTTCCTATCTGTCTGTACCTATCTGTCCCTTTCTCTGTCTCTCTCCCTGTCTCTGTCACAAAAAAACCAAATAAATAAACAAATAAATAAATAAATAAATAAATAAATAAATTTAATTAGCTCTCTTATGTACCTCAAAAATATCACCATTTTCCACATACAGATCCTGTATTTTTATTTTAAGATGCGTATCTCAAGGTAGTTTACTTTTAATTGCTATTGTAAATTCTTTTTTTTTTTTGTAGATTTTTTTTTTAAAGAGAGTGAGGGAGAGGGACAGACAGAGACAGACAGATAGACAAATAGGAAGAGAGAGAGATGAGAAGCATCAACTCATACTTGCAGCACCTTAGTTGTTCATTTATTGCTTTCTCATATGTGCCTTGACCAAGGGACTCCAGCCAAGCCAGTGACCCCTTGCTCAAGCCAGCGACCCTGGGCTCAAGCCAGCAACCATGGTGTCATGTTGATGACCCCACGTTCAAGCTGGCGACCTTGGGGTTTTGAACCTGGGTCCTCAGCATCCCAGGCCAACGCTCTATCCACTGTGCCACCACCTGGTCAGGTAGATTCTATTTTTTAAAGAATGCAATTGAATAAGCTAGACAAAAGAAGAAATAGGTTTGTGTTGTGCATCTTAAAAAAAAACCTCGTTCCTGTGCTAATGCAGTTAGAGCTGCAGCCTGATGGACAACTTCCTATCGACAGGACACACTTGAGAGAGGGAATTATGAGTGTAGTATGTTATTAGTTAAACTAAAAGACTAGGCTTCTATAACCAAGAGATCTAACATGCAGAGGAGTAGAGAACAAAGAAATGGATTTCCTTCTCGTGTGACAGTGCTGGTGGACAGCTCTGGTCTATGAGGTTAGTCACGAACCCAGGTTCCTCCCAGGCTACTGTTCTACCGTCCTCTAGGGCAGTGGCGGTCAACCTGGTCCCTACCGCCCACTAGGGGGCGTTCCAGCTTCCATGGTGGGTGGTAGCGGAGCAACCAAAGTACAAATAAAAAGATAGATAGTAAGTTGTTTTATAAAGATTTATTCTGCCAAACTTAGCAAAAATTCGACATAAAATACTTGGTAAGTAATTATTATTATATGCTTTAAACTTGCTGTAACTCTGCTTTATAAATTTTATAAAGTAAAGTTACTTCCCTACTTTATAAATCACCATTACTATGGAACCGGTGGGCGGTTAGAAAATTTTACTACTAACAGAGATACAAAAGTGGGCGGTAGGTATAAAAAGGTTGACTACCCCTGCACTAGGGCGTCCTTGTTGTCTATAATGGTCAAAGCTAGACTGCTCTATGTCAGCATTGCCAACAGTGCAGAGTTTGAAGACAGAGTTGGAGGAGCACTCACAGGCTTCAGCTCTGGGGCTGGGAACGACGCACAATACTCAGATGCTAGTGGAAAGACGAGGCCATACTGCCACACCTATCTGCAAAGGAGTAAGAACACACAGTCTAGTCACGTAGCCAGGAGGAAGGGAAGGACAGATTTGGTGGACAACTACCAACACTCTTCCCAGGGAATCTCCCCACAACACACGAATCTCTGGCATAAAGAGTCTGGTGGCCTAGTGAAAGCCATATGCCCAATCTTGGGGGTGGGGGACAGAAAAATGTCAGACATTTCTGTGGTTGACAGGCCCTCCAGCATTCAGTGATTGGGAAAATGCCAGCTTCCCAAAGAAAAGAAGGCTGGGCTGGCAGAATAGAGGTGCCGTTCACTCTCCAGCCTTACATGCTTGTCATAGGCTTAAAGAAGGTCATGCACCTACAAGATGTCTTTTAAATCCCTGCAGATGTACAGTTCTTCCTCACTCTCTTTCTTGAATTTAGAGGTAAGCAAGAGCTTCTCTGACACCCTCGTCCTCAGAGGCCGGGGTCCTGCAGGTCCAGGGTCCTGGGCCCCACTGTCACAGTTGTCACCAGGGAAGGAACCCAGCAAATTGTTTCCAGGAGTGTTGTCTGTACCAGGAATCAGAGGCGTGGAAGAAATACAATTACTTGGCCTTTAAGGGAGAAGTGTCTCTAAAGTCACCATTTGTATCTCCCTTATTGCTTTCCGGACGCCCCCGTATGGAGCGCCCACACATAACTGAGCTGCTGCTCAGTAACAGCCGTCTGTGCTTCCAAGTCAAGTACAATCAATCCACTGCCAAAGGCATTATCAAGAAATCATAGCAAACCTATCATCAGGTCACGTAGTACAGACCACTCTTTACCTCCCCCCCCCTCTTTTTTTTTTACCCTAAATGCTGTTTCCAGAGCTTTGGCAGACTGAGCTTTCTCTCCCACCCGCCTACCCCCGTCCCCTTTCGAGGTCTTCAGTTTGTAATGTCTTTTGCAGGTTTTCTCCTCCCCATAGCATTTGGCTACTGGCTCCATTTCATCTCACTCACAAATAGAACTTCGGTAAGTAGAGGCAACAAGGAGCCCGCTTTCTGGAGACAAGTGGGAGAATAGAAATGGGGCTTTCCTGGCCCTGGCCGGTTGGCTCAGCAGTAGAGTGTCGGCCTGGCATGCGGGGGACCCGGGTTCGATTCCCGGCCAGGGCACATAGGAGAGGCGCCCATTTGCTTCTCCCCCCCCCCTCCTTCCTCTCTGTCTCTTTCTTCCCCTCCCGCAGCCGAGGCTCTGTTGGAGCAAAGATGGCCCGTGCACTGGGGATGGCTCTTTGGCCTCTGCCCCAGGCGCTAGAGTGGCTCTGGTCGCGGAAGAGCGACGCCCTGGAGGGACAGAGCATCGCCCCTGGTGGGCATGCCGGGTGGATCCCGGTCGGGCGCATGCGGGAGTCTGTCTGACTGTCTCTCCCTGTTTCCAGCTTCAGAAAAAAAAAGAAAGAAAGAAAGAAATGGGGCTTTCCTTAGGAAGCCAAACCTAGATATGAATACCCCCAGGAAACTATCTCTTGTTCTTTAGCTCAGACTTCATACCCAGGGAATTGTGAACATTATAAAGACAGATGACCACACTGAGGTGGGAGCCCCACCTGGAAGTTCCGATCAGGACGCCAGGAACACAGGTCCACTCCTGTGCCGCTCTTGCCTTGACATGCCTTTTTGACGACCCTCATCCCCTCCTGCATCCTGGAGGGGAGTTTACTTTATTCCCAGTTCTTGAAATAGTAATAATTTTTCTTGTCATCTCTGAAACTTGTAATGTTGCCATGGGAGACAAATGCATCAGTATTCATAATCCTTAGGTAAAAGGTGCTCTACACATCTGAAAGAATTATTTTTAATTTCATCTCATGGGTATACCATGAGGATTAATTAGTTAATCTCAGCAAAGTGCAATAATTGGCAGGAGGAATTATCAAGACCCTGGGGAAGCGATCTCTTTGAGTTTAGTCACTTAAAACTGCGCTGCTGCTAGCAGCAGCTGGGGCAGCAGTTCCAGTGTCTCAGATGTCGCAGACCCGCTTGGCTGCCAACAGCATCCTCCACCCTACATGCCTGGCCAGGGGTGAAAAGGTGAAAATAACTCTGAGTGTGGGTGAGGGGATATCAACATACAAAGAAAACTCAGGACCTGAATCCATCTCAAGTTCTGTTCTTGCCATTGACCCTCACCTGGGTCCCCAGGGGCATTTTTGTGAAATGGAGTGGGAGGAAAGGAATTCCCACATACTGCTGGGTGGGTGCTGACCCACAGAGCCACCCGGGAGAGCAGGGAGGGCAAGGGAGGCCATACAGTGGACAGACCCGGAACCTCTCCAAGTCCCCATGTCCTCATGTGTAAGAAAACGGTGAGGCCCTGGCCAGTTGGCTCAGCGGTAGAGCATCGGCCTGGCGTGCGGGGGACCTGGGTTCGATTCCCGGCCAGGGCACATAGGAGAAGCACCCATCTGCTTCTCCACCCCCCACCCCACCCCCTCCTTCCTCTCTGTCTCTCTCTTCCCCTCCCGCAGCCAAGGCTCCATTGGAGCAAAGATGGCCCGGGCGCTGGGGATGGCTCCTTGGCCTCTGCCCCAGGCGCTGGAGTGGCTCTGGTCGCGGCAGAGCGGTGCCCCGGAGGGGCAGAGCATCGCCCCCTGGTGGGCAGAGCGTTGCCCCTGGTGGGCTTGCCGGGTGGATCCCTGTCGGGCGCATGCGGGAGTCTGTCTGACTGTCTCTCCCCGTTTCCAGCTTCAGAAAAATACAAAAAAACAACAACAACAAAAAAAAAGAAAACAGTGAGCTAGTTAGGTTTTGTAGGAAGAGACATATAGTAAACAGTAAACGTTTACACAGCTCTACACCACATCAGCCACTATTCGGGGCCTTTCCTTGCATGAACTCAGTCATCATGGCAGCCCCTTAATGAGTGGCATTAGGTCATTTTCCTCACCTCGCAGAGCTGGGAAAGGTTAAGCATGGACCCAGGTGGTCAGCTCCTACAACCCACACTTGTCATTATTACATCATGCTGCCTACTTAAGTACAAATCTCTTTATGAAACCCTCTGCTCATGAAGAATTTAGAGGAAGGGAAAGCATTTTAAAAGTGCCAAGTGTGGAATTCTTGGAGGCTCTCCACAGCTGAAGCCTGGGCTCATAGAAATAAATAGCTTTGTTATCCTTCTAGGTGTCTAACTATAGGATGTAAAAATAAAAAGCTTGAGAGTACAACAGTGCTCTCCTCTGAGCTTTCAATCATCTTAAAGTAAGGCACATGCTGGCTTTTAAGCCTAGATTGTATCCTTAAACTAAAATTATTAAATTTAGACAATGGTGCTTTTGGCAGTCTCTTAGTGAAACTGGCCATTTATATGAACCCAAAACAGCAAGCTTATCTGGTTTGCAAAAGCCATTTGGATATTTAAGTGCACTGATCTGGGTAACTTTTCAAGGGAATCTTAAGTAGAAATCTAAGCACCAGAATTCTTATCTGCTCTTGTCTAGTTCTCCCTTCTAACACATCAATCAGTCAGTGAACTGCCGACATCTGCATGA
This sequence comes from Saccopteryx leptura, assembly GCF_036850995.1. Taxonomy (NCBI): domain Eukaryota; kingdom Metazoa; phylum Chordata; class Mammalia; order Chiroptera; family Emballonuridae; genus Saccopteryx; species Saccopteryx leptura. Next base: position 58,323,688 of record NC_089509.1, on the reverse strand, counting down.
AGCACTGAATAGATATGAAGCCCATGGCTATGCCAAAAATGGCAGTTCTTTATGGCCGAACCTGATTACTTGTCCTCTTTTTCTCAGTCCAGTTTCTTCTAAAACAAGCAATGTACTCAATGAGTGAACTCTTACTTAGGTGAGCATCTTCCATTCATAATCATTAGAAACTACATCTTGGTTTTATAAGGTCAGTGGTTGGGTTGCCTGTGATGTGTGTAAGAATTCCCTGGGCCTTCTTCGTGTGTGTGTGTGTGTGTGTGTGTGTGTGTGAAACAGAGAGAGAGAAACAGACAGGGATAGAGAGACAGGAAGGGAGAGAGATGACAAGCATCAATTCTTCGTTGCAGCACCTAAGTTGTTCATTGATTGCTTTCTCATATGTGCCTTGACGGGTTAGGGAGGGCTACAGTACAGAGAGTGACCCCTTGCTCAAGCCAGCGACCTTTAGGTTCATGTCTATGATCCCACACTCAAGGCAGCGACCCCATGCTCAAGCTGGTGAGCCCACACTCAAGCCAGATGAGCCTATGCTCAAGCTGGTGACCTCAGGGTTTTGAACCGGGGTCCTCTGTGTCCCAGTCCAACTCTCTATCCACTGTGCCATTGCCTGGTCAGGACCTTGGGTTTTCTTAAATCCCATTCTGATTCAGTGGGTCCAGGGTAGGGCCTGAGGTCTCGCATTTCTCACAATTCTTAGGTGACTCTGATGCTACTGGTCCCCTAACACACCCTGAGTCTCTAGCTTATAGAACACACTGAGTAGACGAGAAGAGACAAGAAGGAGATGGCAGCTCCTGGCAGTGGCTTTGGTAACAAACCAGCCTGACTGGGATCAGCAGAGGTTGGGCCTTTGCCCCTGGTTCTCAGGGCTTTGCTTGGAAGGACCTCCCCCATCCAAAAAGGAAAATAAAACAAAACAAAAGTCAATATCTGAAATTTTATAGTAAGAAAGTTACTCCATCATCTTACATACGGACACTCCAAGAAGAGAGGTACCAATTTATGCTAAGATTTGACAGGAAATGAGGGTACTGTCAATTTGGGAACATCATGATGGGAGCTAAGAGATGCAAAAATGAGGAGGGACCAAGGATGACTGGAGTGAGGGCGGGGCCTGGGGACCGGAGGAGACTCCACAGGTGCACCGTGCCTTCCACTGGAGGCGCGAGGACCCCGGATGAAGGCACCCTGGCCTCAGCTCACAGCCCTGCACAAAGTTCCTGCATTTTTGAAGGTCACACATGAAGCCTCAATAGGGGCTTCTCCAGCACAGAAAGAGAACTAACGCTTAGAGCCAGGGGCTGCATGCAGCTTCGGATGCGGAAGCAAAAGCCACAAGGGAGCTCTAGGAGGACGTAACAGCTCAGCACAAAGGAGCACAGGTTCTGGACGCAGATGCACTGGGTCCAAATCCTGCCTCCATCACCAACCAACTATATGTCTTAGGGCTTTTACTCTGTGCCCTGCTTCCCCACTAGTCAAACATGATGTGAAGAAACGCAGCATTCACTCCAGTATCCACTCTCATCTGCTTCATAACAGAAGTCAACTATCTACAACGCTGATTGACTAGGAAACAGCAGAACCATATTTCCCAGCCTCCCTTGCAGTGGTATTAAACATGTAGCTAAGTTCTGACCAATGAAATGTAAGCAAAAGTACTGTTGGGATTCCTAGGAATAAAAAAAAAAGGTGGCCATTTCACCCTCTCTTCCTGCTGCCTGAAAACAGAGGTATGATGACTTGAGATATTGCAGCTACTCTGGACCTTGAAATGACCCTGCAGCCATGTTCTGAGAATGGTTGAACAAAAAGATAGACATCTTGATGACGCCATGGAGCCACCATATCAATAACGGCCTGGCCTACTCCCAGGTGTTTTGTTTCACTTTTTTTTTTAATGGGAGAAAAATAAACTCCTATCTTATTTAAGCCATTGTTGTTTAGGACATTTCTGTATAAGCAGCTGAACTGAATATTAACTGATACATGGGATGACATTAGCAACTACCTCAGCTTGGTTTTGTGAGAACTAAATGAATGTGTACAAAACTCTTAGTGCCATCCCAAGCACACAGTAAGTCTTAATAATTGTTCGCTGTTACTATTAAGCGATTGAGAGAGCTAGAGCTTATAGACTGATGCCTCACAGCTAGTTTGATAGCTAGGAGAGCTAAAGGGGAACTTAGTCACAATCTCAAGCCCCTAATCTTTCTTTTGCCCCAAGCCCCGAATCTTAAAGATGAAATGACAAAGGCCCAGAGAGGCAAGGGCGCTTGCACGGGGCACTGTGTGTGATCGTGATCGAGGCAGCCCAGGTCTCCTCACAGCCATGTGTCCCAGAGCCATCCTCAGAGCCGAGGAGTGTCTGATACAAGAGAAGATAAATGAAGTCACCAGGTATCTTCTGAAGAGTAGGACATACACATGTCCCGAGGGGGACCAAACACTTAATTCCAAGGCTTTCATTTTTTTTTTTTTTTTTTTTTTTTTTTCTGAAGCTGGAAACAGGGAGAGACAGTCAGACAGACTCCTGCATGCGCCCGACCGGGATCCACCCGGCACGCCCACCATGGGGCGACGCTCTGCCCACCATGGGGCGACGCTCTGCCCACCAGGGGGCGATGCTCTGCCCATCCTGGGCGTCGCCATGTTGCGACCAGAGCCACTCTAGCGCCTGAGGCAGAGGCCACAGAGCCATCCCCAGCGCCCGGGCCATCTTTGCTCCAATGGAGCCTTGGCTGCGGGAGGGGAAGAGAGAGACAAAGAGGAAGGAGAGGGGGAGGGGTGGAGAAGCAAATGGGCGCTTCTCCTGTGTGCCCTGGCCGGGAATCGAACCTGGGTCCTCTGCACGCTAGGCCGACGCTCTACCGCTGAGCCAACCGGCCAGGGCCCCAAGGCTTTCATTCAAACAAAATTAATCTACATTTTACTATTTACCTACAGGAAGGGGGCAGGAGGGAATGAATAAGGAGATCAGGTTCCAAAGCAAACGTGCAGTGTCTATGTCTGGACACCGGCCAGGTCCGGCAACGACTGCACTGCTGTGGACAGAGGCCTGAGGCACGGAGTGAAGGAAGCAGACCTCTCTGACGGCTTTCCCTCAGCTGGCCCCGGCCAGGACCCAGGAAGAAAGGCTCTCCGGACTCTCTGAAGAGTCCCCTTAGGGCCTGTCTGACTCCCGGAGCCTGTGACTGCTCACTTACTGACCTCCCCAACTGGGATGTGACCCAACAGATTCACTTACTTGCCTTAAACTATGTAAATAAGAAGTAGCCTTCGTTTGTTTGAGACTTCTTAGAGGAGAGGGCTGAGACTGGTTTCCCTGGGTTTGTAACAAGACTACAGATGGCAGAGTTATGGTCTTTCATGGTGACTTGAGAGCATCCTGCCCCTAGCCTGCTCAGGAGTCTCCATCCAGACCTTCTCAGATGCCAGCACATTGCTGGCTCTGACGGCTCACGGAGGCTCCGTGTTCTGTCACCCAGGAGGGCAGGAGTGGTAAATGTGGTTTTGTTTTGTTTTGTTTTTTGTTTTGCTACCTGCTTAGTTAGTGCTGGCCTCTTGGAAAACAGTGTGAAGAAGGATTTGGAAGCTTACCGGTAAAGAATTCTTCAGGATATTAACAATGTCCGCCATAGAAATCATGGGGTCAACACTTTTGTCATCCCTAGCCTGGGATTTCAGATGTGCAAAAACTGTGTTAGACCATCAGCCTCAAACTAGACCACAGAGCTGCGTCAGATGGAATTTGGAACACTAGTCTGTGGCTTGTAAACACACTCCTCACAGACACTGCTTACTTAAAGAGTAAATTTCAAATTGCATTTCTTGTCATTTTGTACTTGGAAACATTTACCAATAATTTGCATAAAATGTGTACAATATTACTTTCGTTCAAGAGCTAGCACTGCAATGTAATAGTAGCTGTCCTTCTTTTCTGAAAGCAATTCCTCTTCTCTTAAAATCCCCACTTTTCACCTTTAGGGTGGCCCCCCAGCAGACGCTCAACCACAAGATCCCGGTGGTAGTGGCTTAACGCCAAGGTAGCTACCTGCTTGAAGTGGAGCTAAGCGAATACGTTCTCCCGAGAATGTCCTACTTGAACTGGAAGCCTCAGAAGTTGGGAATTGGGAGTGAAGTCTTGTAATAGCAAGAAAACTTATCTCAAAATCAGTACCTTACAAGGGTCAGCTGGGTCAGCAGGCCAAGTGTAATAAAAACAACAGTGCCACTGTGATAATAAGCACTGCCTGTGTCTCAGTGTATAATAGGGAGTAGTGGAAACTGTGTCCAACAGGAGAGTCCTGTCTAAAGGGGCAAGCTACTATTCAGTTCCAGTTCATTGTTGCCATGCAGGAGAGGAGCCTCCTGTTGCCACAATGTCTGATTTTTTTTTCCAAGAGAAACTAGAACTCTGGATTTTTATGTGAAGGTCTTCCATTTTTTTAAAGTTGTCAACCACATTTCAAAACTATACTGGTCAAATAAATCATTCGTGGTAAAATACTGCCTGAGGGCCAATGGTTTATGATCCGTGTTTTTGAAAGAAGGTACCTATTATTAGTCAGGGTCCGATCAGGACACAGATTGCCTGCTCAGAGAGGAGGGTTTATTAAGGGACAATTACAAAAGTGCAAAGCAGGACTGGGACGAGGATACAGTGAGCGAGGCACTGGTCTCAGGTGCAAAATTTAAGGGACACCAAAAATCTCAATGAACAAGATAATATTTTAATGCAATAGTTTAAAAAAATAAAAATTAATGCCAAAAAACCCCAAACCCTGTGAACAAAATATCGACATTTTAAATAAAAATAGGATAGTATTATGGATATTTCCTTTTGCCTTAGGCTTCGCTGTGGCCCAGCACTGCACCAGTCAAGGTATAGGGAAACCACAGGGCAGTTCAGTTCCCTAAGAATGGGAAAAACGGCTCTTACCAAAGCTAAAGCCAAAGGGATAAAAGGCAAGAAGCGTTACTAGTACTTGCAAGGCAAGGGTCATGTTGAAAGGCCACCTTAAGGTGACCTGTAAATGCTGGCCAAGAGACTTGGCCAAGTTAAGGCATTCCCTAATGTAGGAGCTGGGGGGAGGAACATCTTGACCTCACTCTCCTTTGTTCCTCTGATCTCCTGATAGGACTCCCTACTGGCAAAACCCAACCAGAAGTCAAAGGAACGGGAGCCCACTGATAGAGCCCACTGACAGTCCGCAGAAGCACAGAACAAGATGAGAAGGGCAGAAAGCGGAGTGGAGGGGCAAATTGGAAAGACCTAGCCCAGGCCTAGAGCTCTTACCCTGGTCCCCAGCTTCCCAAGACCTGGAAATTCTGTGATTTCTGGGACTCAGTGAGTTTTCCCAGTATCTTCCCAGTATATCCCTTTTTGGCTTAAGCTAGCTGGAGTTGGTTTCTGATATTTGCCACCCAAAGAATCTTATGTAACATACCCCGCGTATGGGGAAATGACTAACCTGTAGACAAACAGCCGAACTCCAGTATTCAGTCGTGCCTGACCAGTCCCAGCTCACACATAGGGGTACCTCTTTATGCCAGCCACCGTCGTTTTGGGACTTGACTGACATGGTATTTCCTAACTAATAACAATCCATTGAAAAAGTGGTTGGTTGCTCTGGCCAAATAGCTCGGTTGTTTAGCAGGCGTCCTCAAACTACGGCCAGTGGGCCGCAATGTGGCCCCCTGAGGCCATTTATCCAGCCCCCACTGCACTTCTGGAAGGGGCACCTCTTTCATTGGTGGTCAGTGAGAGGACCACTGTATTTGGCAGCCCTCCAATGGTCTGAGGGACAGTGAACTGGCCCCCTGTGTAAAAAGTTTGGAGACCCCTGGTTTAGAGCATCAACCCAATGCACAAAGGTTGAAGGTTCAATCCCCAGACATGGCACATACAAGAACAGATCAATGTTTCTGTCTCTCTCTTTCTCTCTCTCTCTCTTTTCCTCTTCCTTTCACTCTATAATCAATAAATTAAAAAATGGTTTGGTTTTTTTTTGGGGGGGTGTATTTTTCTGAAGCTGGAAACGGGGAGAGACAGTCAGACAGACTCCCGCATGCGCCCGACCGGGATCCACCCGGCACGCCCACCAGGGGCCGACGCTCTGCCCACCAGGGGGCGATGCTCTGCCCCTCCGGGGTGTCTCTCTGTCACGACCAGAGCCACTCTAGCGCCTGGGGCAGAGGCCAAGGAGCCATCCCCAGCGCCCGGGCCATCTTTGCTCCAATGGAGCCTCGCTGCGGGAGGGGAAGAGAGAGACAGAGAGGAAGGAGAGGGGGAGGGGTGGAGAAGCAGATGGGCGCTTCTCCTGTGTGCCCTGGCCGGGAATCGAACCCAGGACCCCTGCATGCCAGGCCGACGCTCTACCACTGAGCCAACCGGCCAGGGCTTAAAAAATGTTTTTAAAAAAGAAAAAGAAAATGTTATTGCTCATGGTGAGTTTTCAATAATAAAATAATAAAGTTGAATTCACAAATAAATAAATAAATAAAATTCTTAAGTGTATTGTAATTACCCTGCCATAAATTTAGGTATTGAGTTACTGGTTGACCTATAATTATAGAGCCCATTGACAGTCAGAACCAAGCATTTTCCCTTGGGGGAAGGTACCATGGAATCCATCATCCTCTCCAGCATCCATGGAACTTTGATCAAGATACTTATGTGGGTTTTTAAAAAGAATCTATAAATAAGGGATAACATGAATAGAAGATAACATGAGAAAAGACAGAAAATTTACATTGGTTACTCAAAAATAAATAAATAAATAAATAAATAAGCAGGCAACTTTGTAAGAATAAAATTTACCCTGAAAGTAACTTTCATTAAGAACCTTGTTCAGGCACTGTTAGAGTTGAATTGTGTCCTTCAAAAATTCATATGTTGGCCTGACCTGTGGTGGCGCAGTGGGTAAAGCGTCGACCTGGAAATGCTGAGGTCGCCGGTTCGAAACCCTGGGCTTGCCTGGTCAAGGCACATATGGGAGTTGATGCTCCCAGCTCCTCCCCCCTTCTCTCTCTCTGTCTCTCCTCTCTCTCTCTCTCTCTCTCTCCCTCTCCTCTCTAAAATGAATAAATTAAAAAAAAATAAAAAAATCATATGTTGAATTCTAAACCACTAGTACCTTAGAATGGGACCTTATTTGGAAATAAGGTTCTTAAAGAGGCAATTAAGTTCAAATAAGGTAATTAGAATGAGCCTAAATCCAAAATGGCTAAAGTCCTTATAAGAAGATAAAATTTGGACACAAACACACAGAAGAAAGCAGAAGAAAGACCTTATGAAAACATGGAGAGAAAATGGTCATCTACAAGCCAAAGAGAGAGGTCTGGAACAGAACCTTTGCTCATGACCCTCAAAAGAAACTCATCTTTGAATCTTGGACTTCTAGCCTCCAGAACTGTGAGAAAATAAAGCTATACTTTTTAAGCCAACCCACTTGTAGTACTTTGTCATGACAGCCCTAGCAAACCAAGACATGCAACACAGCAAATACTTGTCAAGAGTTAGTTACATGCCAAACAAAGTTTGTTACACTGTTCTGAATGCTATATATAGTAATCCACTTAATCTTCACGACTTCTGTGGGAGGTAAGCATCACATTTATCATCCCCATTTCATAGATGAGGAAACTGAGACATCAAGAGGTTGAGAAACTTTCCTAACATCACAGAAAATATAAATAGGACAATTTGGATGATAAACCTCAGTCTGAATCCCAAATCTGGACCCCAAAAATCTGTGCTTGTAACCACTATACCTTACTGCCTCTTAGGTGCCTAACTTTTCTACAAAGGAAGATTCCTCCCCCTATGTCAACTCCTAAGCTATTACTGGTCAGACAAAAGGGAACATAGGGTCACATGGGTATATCCACACTCAAGTGGCCAAGCTCCTTTGATGAACCTGATAACCCCAGAGACACTAAAGCCAGACTGTCATGGATTGAATGTTTGTGCCCCTATCCCCAATTCATATGTTGAAATCCTAGCCTCTAATGTGCTGGGATTAGGAGGGGGTCATGAGACTAGAGCCCTAATGAATGGGCTTATACCATTATAAGAAGAAACACAGATAGATGACTTTTCTCTCAGCCATGCTGGATGCAATGAGAAGATGGTTGTCTGTAAATCAAGAAAAGCGTCCTTACTAGAATAGACTGGATCTGCCAGCACCTAACTCTTGGACTTCCCAGCCTCCAGAACTGTGAAAAATAAATATTTAAATCACCAGTCTATGGCATTCTGTTGTAGTAACCCAAACACTAATATACAGGTTTTTAAAAATCATGGAGTAATTGTAAAACATGGGTGATTGAACCAACCTTATCCCAGAACCTAGGCATGCAGTTTAATTTAACATAATTTGATGGGGTTACGCAGTCTGTTTTCCCAAGAGCTTATGGAAAATTATGCTGGTAACCTGGGCCATCAAAATCCTGTTGGTTATGCACACTTATCCAGGGATGACTCCCAGAGCAATTAAGTGGCATGCAGCTCAGGCATTGCTCTTGAAACCCCTTTTCTGTGGCTTGCCAGCATCAGCATCCTCCAGCGCCACCAGCACTTGGTACGACTGGGGTGGAAAGTGAAGCAAAACCAGTACCTGCTTCATAGGTTTGTTTTGAGAATTTAATGAGCCTAGCACACATAGGGCTCTCAGTAAATGTTAGTCCTTTTACCCTTTGAAACCAGTTGGTAAAACGTTGCTCAAAAAAGATGAAACTATTGGTTGTAAAATTATGTTATGTTTACATTTTAATGCACTTTTTAAATTAAACTTCTTCTCCTGACTTTTGCAGTTAACGACAAATCAGTGTAGTTGTAGACTGAAGAGATGCAGGCTTTGCCCAAACTGTGCAGTCAGCTTGCTGCAGGAACACCTTCATCTCAGCAGCTGCCTGTAAGGAAGGAAACTCATGACGTGTAAAAACAGAGAAGAGGCATTCTCCCCTACAAAATTAACATTCTAACAAAACGACCCTCTCCCATCCCAGTCTTGTTTTGGCCAGACTCTCCTGTCCATTAACATGCTCGTGTCCAGCTGCTCTGTGGTGATTTATTTTGCATTGTACTGTGCCAGCCCAGCCCAGAGCATGCTTCAAAATCCTGGTTCTCCTTTTTGTTCAAAAGAGTTGGAACAAAACCAAGCTGGGATGAGCAGGGTCACAGGCTTCTGTACCCTACCGGCCAATGAATAGGAGACAAAGGCAAAATAGAGACTGGCTATACGAGGCTTTGTGGACCACGGGAAGTGGCGTTGCCAAGGCAATGATTTAGAACCAGCCAGGAGAAGGTGGCGTTAACAAGGACAGGAGACCAGAGTCATGTTTCCTGAAAAGGAAGAGAGCAACTCAGAGCAAATTCACTACCAATTGATAGGATTTCCATCTTTTGTCTAAAATATGTATTTCGAGCCTTATGTTGGAAAATTGTGTTCAGACCTCTGAACACAGTAGCTTTATCACATCCTGGTTGTCAGAGATCATTTAAAATCAGATAAGAGGGAAGGAAGGGAAGTTGAGAGTCATGATTGTTGTCCAATCCAAGCTTGATAAATGGCATTCAATAATGGTCTATTTATAGAGACATATGGGATGGTCATTAGGAGCAGAGCCCAGGCATTGGGTCCCAACTCTAATGACGAAGTTTGTGAGAGACACTCACCAGTTAGAAAAATCATTTACTCTCTGGGTACTTCAGATTAGATCACCAACAAGAATGAAAAAGACCCATTGAATTTCATGGGGTGTGAGGGTGGAGGGGAGCAGAAAGAACCTGACCCCATACATTTAGTTTTGAATATTAATTATTACTTTTTATTTTTATTTAAGATTTTATTTATTCATTTGAGAGAAGAAAGAGAGAGAGAGAGAGAGAAAGGAGACACAAGGGGGGAGGAGCAGGAAGCATCAACTCCCATATGTGCCTTGACCTGGTAAGCCCAGGGTTTCAAACCTGTGACCTCAGTGTTCCAGGTCAACACTTTATCCTCTGCGCCACCACAGGTCAGGCAATTATTACCATTTATTTTAAATAAAAAGACGACACTGTCAGGGGACAACAAAATAAACATATTTGTTTATTATTGTCTAATTCATTGCCTTGCCTACTGAGGATCATTAGGTGTTTTAATTTCTGAGCCAATACTGTATTTTAATGAAAATTTGGGCTTTTCTAAGAGACAACTTCAGGCTGGTCTATACTCAACCCAAAACTCACCTCTGCACCCCTCAAGTCATTTGCTCAGTTTTCTTGTTATAGAAACAATGGTAGTTGTTTATTAGCAAGTGAGAAAAGTCTCAGAATAAAATCAGTGGACTGTGCCCACTATTCGGCCATAACCAGTTCTGTGGAAACTAGGAGGGCGTGGAGGAAAGGGAGAGTTGGAGGCCCACAGCTCGGGTGCATGGTGATTTCTCCCACCTAAAATTGGGGTCTAAATAGTTCCTGAGAGTTTATTAGAAACACAGCACAGAATTTCACAAGCTAAATGCACATTTATGGCTTATATTACCAAGACAACAAAATCTCTTATATAGCACATGAATGGCTAATCAAGTGCTTTAATCTATATTCCTACATTTGATTCTCAAATCGTCTCAAAGAGTCAACTGGGAAGGCACTATAATCTGCATTGCATGGAAAGGGAAACAGACACATAGAGAATAGAGTATCCGAGGCAGCTTTACACACAGGGAATGATGAAGCCTGTACAGCTGGACAGTGCTTCCAAATCCATGTCGGTGAAGATGGAAACATCCCTGCCGTGTAATTTCATCAGTCCTCTGACAGCCAGTGTGTGCCCAGGGAGAGGGCACACAACCCCTCGGGGCAGTTCGGGAGTGTGTTGCTCCCCTGGCAGAGTGTAGAGGGCTCTCAGAGGGAGCTGAAGACCCCTGTCATTTTCCCATGAACTCCTGCCACGGCTGCTGCATAGGGTCTGATATCACCGGGAGAGATGGCAGGAACAAGACAATCTGCAGTCAAGGAACTGGGGGTCAAGTCCTATCTCCACTATTGACTCTGTAAGCAACATTAAATACATGCTTGAACCTCTCTGTGCCTCAGTTTAAACATCTTTAAGATGGGAATAATGGTACTGGCTGTACAATACAGAAAGGGCTTTGTAAATAAGGCGTTATAATTCATAGTCGTAGTAACAGTAAGGGGACTATAAAGACTCTCCTGAGATTTGTTTTAGTGCTGCTGCATCTGCATTTAAAGGGATATTTTTTGAAGTTAAAATTTATCATTATTGTCATCACTGTCACCTTCACTAGTCAAACACCTGAAGTAGACTTGGCTCTAGATGAAATACAATCATCAACATAATCCCTAAAAGGCCAGTTGTTCAAAGACATTTCAAACATCAAAACATGAGGCCCTCCCCAACCCTCGCTGTATCACATTCCTTCACTTAGACCAGCCTTCAGACCACACAAGCTCCTCAGCGCAATTGAAACTCTTTCTACACACTGCCCAGTGCTATTCCGGCTGCACACTTGGCGGCCTGGTTCCTGTCTGGTGAACCACATTAAAACCAAGGGAACATGAACGAATATAATTGGTTGAAGTCATTTCCAGAAATACACTATTGGGGACATATCAAGAAGGTATCTGGGTTCTAAACAGGAAATCATAATTAGAACTAATGTAGCATCCAAATTACTTTAGAGAAAACAATTGTTAACAAAAGCAGATTACAGACACAGTAAGCTCCTTGTCAGAAATTGAAAGAGGGCTTGCTTTTTTTATTTTTAATGTATCCCTTTATTCCGATAAACTTGCTCATTCTAGAATGAATCTTAACTATTAATGATCCCTATAGTTATTCATAAAATGACACTACCATAATTATGCTTACTCTGGTGTGGGACTAATGGGGTTAGCGTATTTAAGAGCAGCAATAACACGGTCTCACATAAAACATGTGAGCAGCCTCAGAATGACGACACATTTAAATTGGTGTCAGAGGGAGAAAATACATATGCCCTTAAACTGACTCAGAAACAGGCTCCCCAGACCCCTTTGACTTCACCCCATGCCCTGTCCTTTATATCTATTAATAACTTTGAGGGGGGGGGGGGAGTCGGATAGCACACTCAAGAGCAGTGACGCAGAGTGGAAAGTGGAACCCTTTTTCTTTTTTCAGAAAGTGACAGTAAGCACTTTTTTAAAATGTGGGCAAAATGGATGTAAAGAAGGATTGAAAGAGAAGATGAAGAAGGAAGTGGAAAGAAAAATAGAACACAGTGTCATTCGTTGTCTCCTGACTGGGCTTGAGTTCAGGTTGCCCTGCTCGTGCCCTTCAGGACCATGGGGGGTGGTGTCAGAGCTGAATCAGGGAAAATTCTCCTTCACTCTGCAAATGTCAGGCGTCTTCAATACATCGTAGCCCATTTCCCCCGGTTTCTTAGTGAAAGGCTTGCCTTATTAGCGATTGGCTGGAAGACAGTCTATCGACCACTGACAAAGCAACAGGACATCTTCTGTCCCTGGGCAGTCGCTGGTTACCCATCGATCTCTTTTTATTGACTTTAAACTAAGATCCATGAATTCAAAAACTGCAATGTAAAAAGTTTATAGGCAAACTAATGGTATATCAACTTATACAAAGCTGATTCTTCAATAATGCTGTTGAAGGGCATAGCCCCCTGTCACTGCGGGAGCTCTGGGTTTTAGTTTTTCATTAAGGGGAGCAAGGAAGGAACATTTACTGAGCCCTGGTGTGTGCCAGGCCCTGTGTGGGGTACTTTGCATGTATCAGGTGAAATCTAAGTTGCCACCAACTGTAACTCACCCATTATTCCATGTACTACCAGGAAAGCAAAAACACTCCAGTTAACTGAAGGATGCCATCCAAGGTGTATTTACTGTGAAATGGAGATAAACTTAATAAGCCTCAAAGCCCTGCGCTTGCATGGAGTCTTCCAAGGTTCCCAGAGGGGCCCCAGCAATGTATTCACGTGACCCTATGTTTTTGTAAAATTTGCAAAAGATATTTTAACTGCAGCCAAACCACTGTCTACTTCCACTCTGACTTTCCCTCTGTCACACTTCCCCTTGTGTTGGGTGGCACTGGAGTGACATTGGCGATTTAGGGCTTTTCCTAAAGAGGAAGTTGAGTTGGGGAATACATTTAGTCTGGGTGCAGTGGGATACATTTATGTGGTCATGTCACGTTTATTTAAATAAGTTACTGCTAGTCATCCTGATATAGCAATGGTTTCCACCATGGTACCCTCCACCGTGCCAGCTCTCCTGGCAGAGAGACCCTCAGGTGCAGGGCTGGAGGTTGCGTCCAGTAGAAACATGTCCTACGAGGCTCACCAGACATACATCGCATGGGTACTGGAAAGAAAACTAGGCTTGAAGTTTATGAAGCCAAAAATTAATCTGTGGAAAATTCTTCCAAATTTTATGGCACAAATATGAAAGAAACTTTATAAAAGCGTTTCCAGATCTAACAACAATCCTAAAAATTTATCTCACATTATCTAAAATAAGTAGTGAAATTTAAAAACACTTTTCTGAATTATCCATAGTAAAAAAATAAATCTCCATCAATAATAGAGAAAGAAGACTGAATTGTCTAATTATTCTTTTTTAAAATATCTTATTTTATTTTTGTTTTTCTACATACTATCTTTTTATAAATTTTGTTGTTTTTTATTTATTTATTTTGAATTAATTTTAATTTATTGTGTTAACATGGATTCAAGCATCCCAATGAATACAACACCATCTCGCCCTCCCCCATGTCCCTATCTATACCCCCTTTGCCCCTTCCCCCCAACTCCCACCCCCCTTCTGTATCTCTGTGTTGTGTATATATAATTTCACTAATCCCTTCACCTTCTCTGATCCCATCCCCTCATCCCCCTTCCCTCTGACAGCTGTCCCTCTGCTCCCTGTGACCCTGCCTCTGCCTTTACTTCGTTCCTCAGTTCATTTTGTTACTTAGATTCCACATATAAGTGAGATCATATGACATTTGTCTTTCTCTGCCTGGCTTATTTCAACTGGCATAATAATCTGCAGGTCCATCCATGCCATCACAAAAGGTAAGATTTTCTTCCTTTTCATGGCCACATAGTATTCTATTGTGTATATGAACCACAGTTTCTTATTCCACTCATCTACTGATGAACACTTGGGCTGTTTCCAGATCTTGGCTACTGTAAACAATTCTGCAATAAATAGGAGGGTGCATATCTTCTTTTGAATCAGTGATTTGGTGTTAAGATATATTCTTAATACTGGGATAGCTAGGTCAAAAGGCAATTCCATTTGTATTTTTATTATTATTATTATTATTATTATTATTTTTACAGAGACAGAGAGAGAGTCAGAGAGAGGGGTAGATAGGGACAAACAGACAGGAACTGAGAGAGATGAGAAGCATCAATCATCAGTTTTTCGTTGCGACACCTTAGTTGTTCATTGATTGCTTTCTCATATGTGTCTTGACCGCAGGCCTTCAGCAGACTGAGTAACCCCTTGCTCAACCCAGCGACCTTGGGCCCAAGCTGGTGAGCTTTGCTCAAACCAGATGAGTGCGCACTCAAGCTGGTGACCTCGGGGTCTCAAACCTGGGTCCTCCGCATCCCAGTCTGACGCACTATCCACTGCGCCACCACCTGGTCAGGTGTAATTTTTTGTCTAACTATTCTCTCTATAAAAAATGACATGACAAAATCACTGTCATACAGCCAAAAAAAAATAGAATAGAGAGGTATTACAGAAGTACATCAGGAAGTTAATTAATAAATATAATGGTGTCATTATGGAGATTATGGTGTTTGTGGGTTATGTTAGATTTTTAGAATGTTTAATTTGTTGCCTAACTGGTGGTGGTACAGTGGATAGAGTTTTTACCTGGGATGCTGAGGTCCCAGGTTCAAAACCTCAAGGTCACCAACTTAAGCACGGGCTCACCAGCTTAAGTGCAGGGTCGCTAGCTTGAGCATAGGATCATTAACATGATCCCATGGTCACTGGCTTGAACCCAAAAGACTCTGGCTTGAGTCCAAAGTCACTGGCTTGAGCAAGGGGTCACTGTCTTGGCTGGAGCCCCCCCCCCACTCTCCCCTGTCCCCTGTCAAGGCACATATGAGAAGCAATCAATGAACAACTAAAGTGCTGCAACTATGAATTGATGCTTCTCATCTCTCTCCCTTCCTGTCTCTGTCTCAATCTCACTAATAAATATATATATATATAATTTGTTGTGATTTCTTTTCTTATCTAAACAAATGTTTACATTCTTTCCTAATTTTATATTTTCTTTTTTCTTTTTTAAGTAAAAAAGAATATATGTACTTTTATATATATATTTTGGAATATATATACTTTTCCAAATAGTATAAGGTTCAGGCCCCCTAAACCCTGGGCCCACTCTTAGATACCATCTGAATTTCTGAGAACTTTTATTTTTTTCCAAGATAGAGAGAAAGAGGCAGACAGACAGGAAGGGAGAGAGATGAGAGGCATCAACTCGTAGTTGCAGCACTTTAATTGTTCAGAGATTGCTTCTCATACATGCCTTGAAGAAGGGGCTTCAGCCAAGCCAGTGAGCCCTTGCTCACGCCAGCAACGTTTTGGGCTCAAGCCAGTGACCATGGAATCCTATTGATGATCCCATGCTCCAGCTGGTGAGCCCACGCTCCAGCCAGCAATCTCAGGGTTTCAAACCAGGACCTCAGCGTCCCAGGTCGACGCTCCAGCCACTGTGCCACCATGGATCAGGCAATTTCAAAGAAATTTTTAATGTTGGGGCAGGAGAGTGGCGTGTATGTAATATGTGTCTTAGAACTGATGAATACATAGTTATGTATTATTTCATTTAATGACACATAACAACACTGTGAAGTAGGTATTAGCACATGCCTTTTACAGATGAGAAAACTGGGCTCAGGAAGTTGAGAAATTTGCCCCAAATCAAGCCTATAGAGTTAATACATGATTTCATCGGCAGTGTTCAAAACTGGAAGCCACAAAATGAATCCTATGTGTGCACGTGGGTGCAATCACTCTTTTAGGAGCCTCAAATCACCCCTATCCATCTGAGTTGGTACGTGCAGAAGCAGAATTAGAACCAGATTTTTTACTCTAAATCCTGAAGTCTTGCCACTACACTGTTCCACACCTCTTTGAAAAAGAAGTGCTATTAGCTACTTCCTCCTTGCAGAAATTTATATTTCCTGTTAACTGTCCAAAAAAGTATTTTATTGTCATCCTCTGTGTAATTTTGCAATCAAAAGACTTCTGTTCAGGAGTTTTAGGAATTCAACAAAGGGACTATCCCCAAATTCTGCTCCCAGCGCCTGCCCTCCCAACCAGACCTGCCGGACAAGACATTCTTTGGGTAAAGACATTAAAAGTTCCCTTCCTTTCAAAATGCACAGGTCTACCTGAAAGTAAAAACTCAATAAGGAAGCTATTCTTTGTCATTAAGAAATTAACAAGAACATGTTATTCAAAAGAAGTAACACTGCCGGATTCCGGGGAAGAAGGCATAGTGTTGTTCCTGGCAAGTTCTGTTTTGTTTATGAAGGTGAGATTCTGAGAAGCCAGAGGGAAGCAGTGCTGTTGGCATATTCATGTCCGTTCTACCAAGCCGGTTGCAGTTAATGCAAACTGATTAGTTCCTGGTGCAAAACTCTTCTTGGCCATCAAGCCAATACCACTAACCCCAGTCTTTCAGGGTACTGCACACGGGAGGCCTAGTGCATGCCTTTGCCACATTTGGAACTGTCCATCATTGAGAACATCATCATCGACCACCAGCCTGAGCTTTCTGTTTTCTTTCCTATGATTTATGGGAAGAAAGCCAGGACTTAAATCAGGAGTTCAACTTGGGGTCCTTGAACCTCCTTGAAATTACACACCATTTGTTGTCAGAGTAAAGTGAGACTGTATTTTTTGAAAAAGGGAAAGAATTCATAACTTTCATCAGATACTAAAAGGTTCTATGAGCCCCCCCAAAAAATTAAGAACCACATTTTTAGGAGAAATCACTGACACAAGCTTTAGTACAAGTCTTAAGGAGATAGTTACACCAAAAATATAGTAAAATAATTTTCCTCTTGACTACAACATTCTTTTTTTAAAAAAGAATGTGTGTGTGTGTGTGTGTGTGTGTGTGTGTGTGTGTGTGTGATTAAGAAAAGTTTCATTACAATTAACTGGTTTATAATGTTTTAACTTGTTAAGTAATCAGTTAATAATTTCTGATTATTTATTAAATCATTAAAATAATGATTTAAGATTTACTTCTTTAAAATGGTTTGTGTTATAATACTAGAGGATTTATCAACTTCCATTTTTAAATTTTATTGATTCACTGATTTTAGAGAGAGAGAAAGGGAGAGAGAGAGAGACATCAATCTGTTGTTACACTTATTTTTGCATTCATTGGTTGATTTTTCTATGTGTCCTGACTGGAGATTGAATTTACAACCTTGCTGTATTGGAACAATGCTCTAAGCAACTGAGCTACCTGGCCAGGGGCCTCAACCTTCCATTTTTGAAGTATTGGACCATTTTATTTTGAATAACATAATTGAGTGAGAATCCTATTTTTGGCCTTAAGTCAGACTACTAAATAGAAAGTATTGAGCTGCATACAAATCATCCTACCACAGTTTCATTTTGACCTTCTTTTCTGTAGCTATTTTTAAAAAAAATATATTTGCTCTTTGTTTAGAAATGCATTATTTATTACTTGAACTAAAGCAGTAATTTGTTTCTGGTAATATAAAAGAGCCCTGCCAATTCAACTAGCTTCCTGGATCAACAAGAATCATGATATCATTAAGGGTTTGTTTTATTAAAGGCAGTCTTTCTAAACAATGTATCTTCTCTTATTCGACCTTCATCTTCCTTTGTTGATCCATCTTCCTCTGACCCACAAAGCACTTTCATCTCATATTCCTGTCCTTCAGCTCCTTCTAGTGCTTGACCCACCATGCCACAGAAAAGCCTAATGTTGATATCTGAGTCGGGCTTTTCCAGATTGAACTTTGAGAGAAAAGACCTACAATTGTCTTGAGAGAAACTGTAAAAATGAAATGAAATACACTTCAAAAGAGATGTTTGTTCAGCAGTGGTTGCACATACATTAAACTTCATGCATTAACTTCCTTTAACACTATACCTCGAAAGGATTTGTTAAAATTGCAAATAAAGAGATGAAATTTTCAGGAGGTATAAATGTTTTTAATTTCTGAAATGGTTGGGTTTGGGGTTTGGTTGTTTGGGGCTTGTTATATGTTCTTCCATTCTTGCAAAGAAAAATGCTGAATCTCCCTGCCCCTCTCCAACCGTGCAGAGCACAGTAAAGCAGATATCTAATAATGTGAGATCATGCAAATCTAAAAATCTTAATATCATTCCTATATCTAGGGAGTTTTCCATCTTAGGAAATTACTTAGTAATTATTTCCCTACAGTAAAAGCCAAAAGACTCATTCTCCCTGCTTCCCTTGCAGCTAGGCCTCTCCCATGTGACCTAAGCTCTGCCCGTCAGATGTTCTTACACAAAACTTTAAGGCTTCAGTTGAAGTAAGCCACGTGAGGAAGCCAACCATGCAGAATCCATTTCTTAGAAATAGTGGTGTCCAGCCGTCAAGGGCAACAGCAGCATGAGCCGTGCTTTGGAGTCTAGACTAGAGGAAGCAGCAATGGCCTTTTGCTGGTTCACTCTGGTGGTGTGGTTGGTCTGAGTATTGTTCTGGCTTCCTGACCTCCAAGCTTGACTCTCCGGCCCTCCTGGAGATTTTGAGAGTGTCTTAATATCCTTTAATAAGGTTCTTTTCTGCTTAAACTACTCTGGATTTTGTTTTTTGTAACTAAGATTCTTGACACATACAATGCTTATAGTATTCTCCCATGACACCTGGCGGGGTTCTCTCCTTCTGACAGGGCCTCTGTCCCCCTCCTCCAGTGAGTTAGACTCTTTCCTGACTAGGCCTTCACATGAGCTGCTCCCGCAGAGAGGATGCTCTCTCCCTGCTCTAACCTTGACTCTTTCCTACACTGAAAACATAGCCCAAAACTGAATAGGTTAAGTGTCCCTCATACACATCCTCCTACACTCACCCTTCAGGGTACTTATCACAACTGAAATGAAGTACTTAGTTGGTTAATTAATATTTTTCTCCCAAAAGAGACTATAATAATTACCATAAAAACTAGCGTTTATTGAGCACTTTCTAAATACTAAAAAGCCTTCTAAGCACTTGATATAGATGATCTCATTTAATCTTCACTGCAACTCTAGGGGAAAAAATTATTATAACACTGATTTTAAAAAAGGGAGAACTGAGGCTAAGAGAAATTAAATAACAAATCCTAGATCACACAAAAAGTATGCGCTGGAGCCAAGAAATCCAACTCCAGATCATGCCCATCTGTGGTCTCCACGGTGGATGCCCGACCCCTGAAGCTATGTGAGATAAGCCATTGGAGGGTGGGAAGAGAATGCTAAAATTCATCTCTGTCTCTGTAGATATTCATGTTTATTTACCTCATCCTAATTTATTTATTTTATATGATATATATAATATAGCAATAAACTACATAATTTATAAATAAATAAAAGTAGCATAAATAGGTTCAACTTTTTCCCCTATAGAGATGTCCAATGGCTAACATTTGGAGACCTCTGTTCTCAGCTCTGTGAAAGTAGAACTCTTGCCACCAGTGTGCCTCCAGCAGTTAGCACAGGGCCTGACACAAAGCAGATACTCAATAAACATGTGCTGACTTCGTAATGACAACACCCAGTACTAATAGAAAGAAAACTTCACTATCCCATATAGAAATTCAGGTACTCAATATTTTTCTATCTGTGGAGACTTTCTTGCCAGCTCCTTCTCAAGTTCTGAATCTGAGACCAGTTGTTTTCCAGGCTTGTAGATCATCTCCCCCAGCAGTGAATAATTCTCAGTTGAGCAAGAGACAGCAGCCGTCCCTGGGCCAGCCTGTGGTTTCTCAGATGATTTTTCACGGGCCTTCCATCACTGACAGCAAAGCCCGGGTGGGGGCTACTGGTGCAAGGTGCAGCTCAGGGACAAGCAAAGTCACTTGTGGAAAGTCTGCACATCCCCGTTTTTCTTTCTTCCTTCATCTGCTGACCTCCCACACAAGACTAATTTAAACTCCTCCTTTCCCAGCAGTTATAAAGGAAGAAAGAGAACAGACGGGTCAACAGGACTTTTATCAAAGAAAAAACCCAACAACTTGAGAACATGGTCCTTCTTCCTCCTCTGACAATGGGGTGGTGAAAGTGGAACGTCACTGAACAAATTCTTGCTAAATTAAAAGCAAATTCAAATCACCATCCAATGTGGGTGAAAAGATGCAACTAGCCAACCACAGGGGTGTGGATTTCCCATGGGGCCCTTGAAAGCACTGCTTTGTACACAGGCTCATAGCCCATAAAGGTTATTTTTCAGTCATTTTGGAATTCCTCATCAATTGAACTGTTTTTAGATGGGTTTGTGAGTTGTTTCTCTTTTTAAAATCTAATAACTAGTAGACTGGGTGCGGTGTAGCCGCAAGGACAAAGGGGCCCGAGGAAACATCAGACCAAACCGCCAAGAACACGTGGGGTTGGAGGTCTTCAGGTCAGGGGAGGTGAGCGGGGTGAAGAGGCCAACAGCTGCATCTGCAGTCACAGGTGCTGCCCTGCACAGGGTGGGCCCCCGGGGTCCGCCCACCTGTGAAAATCATTAACGCACAGACCAGGCTTCCAAGGGCAGACTTGCCACTGGCTTTCCTGCTCGGATCACCACCACCTTAAACACTGCCCGGGGCGGGTGCAGACAGCAGACAGCCTCAGTCCGCGCGCTGCCTTCTATAGACAGGAAGCAGAGAGTAACCGCCCGCACAGTGGAGCTGGGTGTCGACAAAGGCCACACCTGCAGCTGCACCCCTCCTGTGTGTTCGAAAACTAACGAACCACCCTTCCAAGTCTTCGGTGCAGAGACAGCTCTGAAGTGGCCTTCTCACAGGGCCACCTGCCAGACTCTTTTGAAGCCTGTTTCTTTTTTTATCTGAACACATGACATTTGATGGAAACTTTCAATACGTTTTTAAAGATATTTTAAAGACATCTCGAAAAACATTTCATGAGTATTTTTAAAAAATATTTTCTCTGGGAGACTGGGTGAAAAAGGTGAAGGGGTTAAGCAAAAACAAGAAACAAAAAAACTCATAGTCATAGACAACAGTATGATGATTACCAGAGGAAAAGAGGGTGGGGGGAGGTAGAAGACAATAAAGGAAAGAGAAATGGTGACGAAAGGAAAGTTGACTTTGGATGGAAAACACACAATAAAAGGTACAGATGATATATTATAGAAATGTATACTTGATACCCATATAATTTTATTAACCAATACCACCCCAATAAATTCAATAAAAAAATTTTTTTAAAGATATTTTCTCTACAAATATGTATTTAGTATGCATAGTTGTCAGCTTAGCAATTGTTTAATTAGAGTCTGCTATGTGCCAGGCATTGTGCTAATTGCTGGGAATAAACAAAGTAAAAAGTATATATACATACACATAAAAAGATTTTAAATATAGAAGCCTACAAATGGTACCATGTGACATTTAAACTAAAGTGTTGGCAATCTAATGTTTTTTATTTTTTTATTCAGTGAGAGGAGGGGAGGCACAGACAGACTCCCACATGTGCTCAGACCGGGATCCACCCAGCAAGTATACTTGGGGGCAATGCTCTGCCTATTGGGGGCTTGCTCCATTGCTAAGCAACCAATCTCTTCATGGTGCCTGAGGCGGAGGCAATGGTGCCATCCTCAGCACCCAGGGCCACCTCACTCCAATCAAGCTATAACTGCAGGAGGGGAGGGTGGGGGAGAAGCAGATGAGCACTTCTCCTATGTGTCCTGACCGGGAATCAAACCAAGGACATCCACATGCTGGGCCGATGCTCTACCACAGAGCCAACCGGCCAGAGCCAGCAATCTAATCTTGACATCAAATAAATTAATTGTTTAACACCTCAAGTGATAGTAGGAAATATCTGTTTCTATTCTTGTTTATCTAGTAATTCTCAATGAAGCCACATTCAGTTAAATCACGTTGGGAGGTTTTTAAAAGTACAAATGCCAAGGCCCTACCTCAAACCCACTGAGTCAGAATATCTGAGAGAGTGTTCTTTGAAAATACTCTAGGTCATTTTGAAGCTTTCCTTTTGTTCAGAGTTACTAATCTATATTATCTTAACAGCAACTGAACGCTGTGATCCACATTACCTAGTTTCTAGCAGCTAGCTCAAAACCAAATTTTTGTATCATTTTTAAGTAATCACCATGAAGTATGACCACATTTAATAAGCAGAGGCTATGTGGTGGGGTGGCAGGGTACTTTCAGTTAAAGACAAATCCAAAACATGACAGACACCATGACCAAGATGTCCAGAGTTCAAAAGGATACGGAGCCCAGGGGGAAGCATCAGGGAAGTGAGGCAAGGAAACTCCAACCGGTGCTTCAGTGGATGTCCCAGAAATAAAACTCATCCCCAACACCTAGAGAATAGCACGGTGGACCACAGAACACATGCAAATCTTACTCACTAGGAAGAGGGCCTACCGTCCATCATGGGTTCAAGTGCCACTTGGGGCAGACCCAGTCAATGGCAGCCCCTAACAGCTGGTAGGTAGGCAAAGCAGGGTCACCACTCCCCCAAACTAAAACCCTGGGGTAAAAAAAAACCCCAAAAGAATGTTATTACTGTCAGAAAAAACCATATATTTAAAAAGGTTCTTTGTCACCAAGAGAAGGGCAAATAAATAGCAAATGTTAATAAAGCATTTACTTTGGGGCAGTGTTCTACGTACCTTAGATGAATAAATTTACAACACTAGTATTAGATACCTACTATATTTAGAAGCCGTCAGGTCAGGGAAATGGGCCTTAATAAAGCAGCTCCAGAAAAAAACATGTTTAAAATTTCTTGTTTTCATCAATTAAGAATCTCTGTGTTTCTGCTCAGGTGGTATGCCTCTGACACTGGCTGTTTGAACATTACAGCCATGCCGTAAGTCAGCACTTTCCACATTTGGGCCATGTTACCACTAACCCTCTTACGCATGATCATGGCAGCAATTACTAGCAAAGGACTCTAAAGATATACTCTCTAAAAAAACATAATGTGAGCCACAAATAAAAGCCACAGACATAATTTTTACATTTCCTGGTAGCCATATTAAAATAACAGATGAAATTCATCTTAATATATTTTATTTAACCCAATATAGTTAAACTATTATCACTTTAACATATTCATATGAAAAAATTATTATTATTTTTTTTTTTTGTATTTTTCTGAAGCTGGAAACGGGGAGAGACAGTCAGACAGACTCCTGCATGCGCCCAACCGGGATCCACCTGGCACGCCCACCAGGGGCAACACTCTGCCCACCAGGGGGCGATGCTCTGCCCCTCCGGGGCATCGCTCTGCTGCGACCAGAGCCATTCTAGCGCTTGGGGCAGAGGCCAAGGAGCCATCCCCAGCGCCCGGGCCATCTTTGCTCCAATGGAGCCTTGGCTGCAGGAGGGGAAGAGAGAGACAGAGAGGAAGGGGGGGGGTGGAGAAGCAAATGGGCGCTTCTCCTATGTGCCCTGGCCGGGAATCGAACTCGGGTCCCCCGCACGCCAGGCCGACGCTCTACCGCTGAGCCAACCAGCCAGGGCCTCATATGAAAAAATTATTGATGTGATATTTTACATTTTTTTTTCATGCTAAATCTTTGAAATCCAGTGTGTATTTCATACTTACAGCACATCTCAATTCAAACTAGCTACATTTCTCTCTTTTTAATTTTATTGAGGTATAATTGGGAATAATTGATATAAATAAGTATATTAAGTGTACAGCTAGCTGCGTTTCAAGTGTTCAATAGCCACATGTGTCCAGTGGCTTCCACACTGGAAAGCACAGCTCCAGAGGAAGGTGAAAGTTAGCTACAGGGTAGGGTACAGTGCCCAAAATCATCTCCTACTATTGACCTAGGAGGATGTAAGCTTTATGTATGTTTTTAATAATAAGAGCTATTTTTCCTCATACTTTCAACCTTAAAGTATAGAAATCTATCACCCATGACTTGAATGTCTTCATTTTTCATCCTGCATAATTTGGAGAGATAATCCCTTTACATTTCAGTAGTCTCTTATGCAGAAAATTAAAAAAAAAAATGATTCCCATTGATTTGAGAGAGGGAGAAAGAGAGAGAGGGAGAGAAGCATCAACTCATTGTTTCACTTAGTTGTTCTGCTTAGTTGTGCACTCATTGACTGCTTCTCTTATTTGCCCTGATGGGGGTCAAACCTATGACCTCTGGTGTGCCAGGTCAACACTTCATCCACTGAGCCACCCAGCCAGGGTCTTCAGAAACTTCTTTAATTGACCAAAAACTAGTCCCATCAGGACTTCCTCATTTGAGTCTTCTGGAATTTGGTGAATAAGATCCTGTCCACTCTTTCTCAGTCCTTGAGACATCTCTGGCTTGCTATAGAGTCCTCTAATGAGGCCTCCAAGCTATTGCATGATGAGGCTCAACCTTTTAAGAACCCAAGATTATAATAACACAGTTGCTTTTGTACATCCTCAAACCCCTTTGGTCTGGAATTTTGCCTTTCTCTGCAATTTTTCTGTCTGTCCTGATGTATAGGGACCTAGGTGGCACTCAGCCGTCCAACTGTAGATAGTGCAGAGAGATTACATTAGGGGTTTATACCTACTTCAGTCATGCTTACCTTTTCTGTGCTCCCCCCCCCCTTTTGCTACACTTCAATAAGAAAAATACATTCCAAAAAGTACCCAGGATCCTTCTCCATTGACCTTTTTTGAGAAGTTAAATCAGAATTCCAAAACCACAAGCTTAAACAAGGAGTGGCCAGTCTGACAGTTGCTACCATGTACAAACTTGTCTAATATTTTTTTGAAATCTTGAAACATAATTTGGGTGACTAATATCCCCTGGGATAGGCCAGACATTTGGTTTCTTCCAACCCCACCCAAATTCTCAAGTGAATCTTAAAAACATGGCATAGGAAAACCTGTTCTGTTTGTTTTTAATGTATGAGAACTTTCAAAGCTAAAGCTACACGATCAGCAAAAATACTTCCCTCCTACTGCAGTAACTGGCTTGACACAGAGGCCTTGGAAGGACAGCTGATGTGGGGCTTGATTTTTCAGTCATGGGCGGCCATGGTCCCTGAAGGAAGTCCTACTTCCTGGCGCAACGTTACAGCCAGGGAGGGATCTGTCAGGAATCTGGGAGGGACTCGAAAAGGAAAGAAGGGGAGAATGAATGCAAAGAGAGAGAAATGGGAGCGAGTGAGGAGGACTCAGCTGGTTGGGAAAGGAGAAACAGTCTCTGTGGAGCAGCAGGATTTACACCAGGGAAAGTATGGAGCGTTTCTTCAGGATGCGGTTTGCTCCCTGCGGGATGCCCTTTCCGGTTGAAGTCCTTAAAATGCTAGGTATGAAAAAGACAGCGCAGCTGGGAGGGGGAGAGGGGAGATCAGTGGCTCCTCCTCAGATTTCATCTCTTAAACAACGTGTGGCGCTGCCAAGGGATCAGCAATCTGACGTTACCTTCCTGCTCTCCGGGCCCCACTTCCTCCTTTCCCACCCCACGGCAGGGCTCAAACTTTAATTATAGAGAAGGTGGAGATTTTTATATCTGTCTGGAAAGCAAGTCGGGCATTTTTTTTCCTGCTCCTATTAAATCCTGAGATTTTCCATCATTAGCCATCAAATGAATTCTTAAGGAGTTTCTTGCTAATCCCTGTCTAGGTGATTCTAGACACACACATACACGCGCGCGCGCACACACACACACACACACACACACTAGTATAGCTTCAGGTTGGAGTAAACAAACGGCAAGTAATAGTTTTTTGACAGCAGAAATTCTGAAATGTTTTGTTCAAAGAGGAGGACTTTTCCTGGAGTTTTTTCAAGTGATAAGTGGACACGAAGCAAGAGAAGCCATTCTTGGCAGTGACTGGGAGCTGGCCTCAATTGCAGAGTTTGTGACAGCCCCTTCACTGAGCTTCCCTGCCAGGAATGATTGTTTTGCTCCATGGGACTCAGGATTCAGACGATTACTTGAGTAGCTTGATGGTCTCGGGGCCTAGCACCCAAGTAGGGCTGCAATAGAAGGGTCCGCAGAGTAAGAAGGCAGATGACTATTGTCACAAACCGTAGAGGCTCCACTCTCTGGTCAAGAAGTCATTCTATCTTTTACCTTTCCGAGACTATCAGCTGTTAATCAGCAGGGACCTGATGATTTGAAAACAATTTAGTTGGCATATTCAACTCTTGACCTAAGAAAATTACTGACATCGTTCATAATTTTTGCAATTTTAAAAAGCCCCACGTAGGAGGGTCCCTTCAATCCAAGGTTATCCTTTCAAAAATGAGATATCCACTAATAAATGGATTTTTTTTAAAGTAGTGGTTATCCATACGATGAATATTATTCAGCCATTAAAAGGGATGAAGTACTGATACATGCAGCTACATGGTGGAGGCTTGGAAAGACCATGCTAAGTGAAAGAAGCCAAAAAGGCCACCTATGATATAATTCTATCTATATGAAGTATCCAAACTGGGCAAACCCAGAGGCAGAAAGCAGATTAATGACTTCTGTGGACTGGAAGAGAAGGGAATAAGGAAGTGCCTGCTAATGAATACAGAGCTTCCTTTTGGGTGATGAGAATATTTCGGATTGTGAATATCCCCAAATGTCCTTAATGATAAATTTTATGTTATGCAAATTTTACTACATTTTTAAAAAGACTAATGGATTTAAAGCCGCAGCAGCCATTCTACCCATCATCTTTAGCATAGGCCCACATTCCTGAGTTCAGCCTTGTTAAAAGCTTCCCTGAGTTAATCAACCACAGATTTTTTTTTCTCCAATCAACCCCATAAGGGAACCATCTGATTAGATGGGCTAGTGCCAGACAAATATTGTATACACTGACCTTGTAGTCATTAAAATGTTGCTGTCTCAATGGAAACATGGAAACCCACAAAAGCTTCTCACAATGGTGATGGAGATTTCCTTCAAACCAGGCAACGATGGTAAGATTCATTTCACTTCGGGAATGAAAGGTGGTTCAAGGGTCTGAGCCTTTGATTGCCAGACTCCTTTGTGTAAACAAAACAGCACACATAACCATGGAGCTAGATATGCAATGTGCGCATACAAGCTGTTAGGAAAACAGCTGTTAGGCTTGCTCGTTTGTACTTTGCCTGATTGGTGTGTGAGCACATGGCAGGGCCACGTGTGTACAGTCTGTGTAAGGCTGCAGGTGCTTGCCCTCAGGGCGGACTGTGGAGCGCAGGTTGCCACTATAAGGGTCCATTTTGGCTATTCATTTGCCTGCTGCTGTGAGAAGCAGTTTTCCCTGCTTATTTGCCCATCCGCTGTTGCAAGACTCTATTAAATGGGAATGGGTCACCGCTTTCTGGCTCTGCAGTTTTTCTACCACTTGCCCAAATCCAGTGCAAACCTGCCTGGCCTCAGCCACCTGCATTACATCTGGAATAGTGGGCAGGATTCGGATCAGATCAGTATGGAGCTCCCAACACCTTTGAAGGGTAGAATAGAGGAGTGGTCACCGTTCTCCAGCATATGGTTCCCTGCGGCTGTCCTTTTGGGGGCATGGGCTGGGTGTTTTTTACAGGCCTGCAAGCCAAAACCAAAAGCTCTGTGTGAGAAGCTGTGTGAGGTCAAAAGCTCCAGGGTGAGCTGCAGACTGAGTGCCGAGAGCAGCTTGAACTGCAACAGTTGCTGGCGAAGGAGGCTGACTTCTTTCAAGAGCTGCAGTGGGAAATGGAGGCTGAACAACAATGACTCCTGGAACTGGAATGGTCTCTGGAGAAGGAATTGCAGTTTCATGAGCTGCAATTTGCCCTGAAAGCTGAACGTTGGCAGTGACAGCTCTTAGAGAAACAACTGCAGATTCAAGAGCTCCAGCTTCAGCTTCGGGCAGAGAGCCAGCAGTTGCAAGAGCTGAAGTGGGTGCTGAACACGGAGCTGCATTCATGGCAGTGGAGTGGCTCTGAGTTGGTAGAAGCAGGCGTTTCAAACTTCTCCTCTTCTTAGGGGGAAGTTCGGGCTGAAACTGTCACCTGCAGACTCAGAGCCCTGCCAGTGATTGCCAAGAAGGTGGAAACCCAGCAGCCAAGATCACCTCAGGGACCCCCTCTGCAACTAGTTGAGGACTCCTTGATCCAGCCCTACACCCAGGCGGAGCTGATGGAGTTGGGGGCAAAATTCAGGCAGAAACCCACTGAGCCCCTGGCAGCCTCATTGCTGCAGTTGTGGGACGTAGGGCTGGATGGCATCACGCTCTCCAGAACAGGTGGAGAAATTGGCCGCCACGACCACACACTCCTCCTTGAGGCAGCATCTTCAGAACTGCCATGACAACCCAGAAAACCATACCTATTAGAATAGGTGATGGCCACCATTCATACAGTCTGGGAGAATGCTGGAGACTTGCTGGGGGCAGTGAATCGGTGGCAGTCATAAACTGAGCTGCAGAAGGTCCTTGGGAACTGGGTATGAGGAATGCTGCTTTCAACCTGAGGTCCTGTGAGCCAGATGAGGAAGTGTTTATGGCAAGGATGAAGGAGCTTATTCTCTATAGTGCCTTGTGAGCCCTTTTTGGGTCACTAGTGGCTATTTCAAGCCCCTATGTGGGGCAACCCATCGATGCAGGTACACAGATGGTAGCAGATTTGGGAGAGGTAGAGGCAGCAAAGAATCATAAAGCTGTGAGGGCTGTTGCCCATGCTACCCCCACAACTAACAAGAGAAACAGGCCTATAAAGGTT
Source organism: Saccopteryx leptura (assembly GCF_036850995.1). NCBI lineage: Eukaryota > Metazoa > Chordata > Mammalia > Chiroptera > Emballonuridae > Saccopteryx > Saccopteryx leptura. Next base: position 58,294,773 of record NC_089509.1, on the reverse strand, counting down.
CTGCAAACACAGATGTGGGTAGATTTGATTGTGGCCAGGGCAAATAGAGACATTAGATGGAAGGCCTAATAAATCCTGTTAGAGCATTGATGGCAGCTTAAAACGGAACAGAAATTCCAGCTGCTGAAAAAGTGGGGGAAGCAGGCTGCCCTGGCAGCTGCCAAGGAAATGGCTGGTTCAGCTTGCACAGTTGCAGGATGATATGATGGAGACAGCTGAGAAAGAGGAGGGTTCCCAAGACCTGTTGTCCCAGTTTGAATAGGGGGAAGGGTGAGGGAACCGTCTAACAGGGACAGGCAGGGGCCAGAGGCCCCATGTGAAATTGGCAATCCATTGGCTCCCTTCTAATGTGCAGCAGGTGTTGGTGTTAGAAGATAATAGGTGCTTTACTGCAGTAGCAGCAGCTAAGAGAAATGTCAAGATGGCACAGACCTTGATGTGTTTGACCCCTCCGGGCCCTGTGAGTTTGGACCTCTGAGGGGTATAGATAGGGCTTGTGGCAACAGACAGAGCACTTACAGAAAGGTGCTGAGGGCCGTTATCAAAGAGCTGGATGGCTAGTTGCCTTCAGTGAACCTTCACCTTGGGTGATTTGTACAGACAGTTGTGCTATTGTGGACTAATCATTGAGTAGTGTAATGGACTGCAACCAGAGGGGGGCACCAGCTCCCTTGCTGGATAGACATGCTGTTTGTGGACAGTATGAGAGACCCTGATGGGGTGCCACAGCACCTGTGGAGGCCCTCCTGCACCGGGAAGCTGCTCTCACCCAGTTGCAGATATGCATCAAGGACACTTTATAGCTTCAATGGACTGGCCCTGAACTATACAGGCCCTCCTACTTACCATGGGGTAGGAGGCTAGCGATGGGCCTCCAGTTAACTCTCTGGGCAGTTTTCAGGGAGACATTGTGAAGGGCACCTTTGTAATTATTGTATAACTTGTGCTGTTGCTGTAGACTCTGTTTGTTTTAATGTATCTCACTCCTTGCACAGGGACCATTGCAGAAGATACACGTAGATTGTGAGGCAAACATAGATTGTGAAGCGAGCAACCCTAAAGTGATGGATTGTTGAGAAAACAGCTGTGTTATAGGCTTGCTCGCTTGTACTTTGCCTGATTAGTGTGTGAGCACACCTGGCAGGGCCACGTGTGTATAGGCTATGTAAGGCTATGGATGCTTGCCCTCAGGGCGGCAGACTGCGAATTGCCTGCCTACCACTGTGAAGAGATTGTTTTGGCTGTTCCTTCACCTGCTGCCATGAGAAGTGGTTTCCCCTGCCTGTTTGCTCATCCACCATTGTGAGACTCTATTAAACGGGAGTGGCCCAATGCTTTTTGGCTCCGCAGTTTCTCTACCGTCTGCCTGAATCCAACGTGAACCTGCCTGGCCTCGGCCACCAGCATTACACAAGCTTTTCAGGATAGGAACAGAAACTTGTCAATAGTGTCACCTTAGGGAAAGGCATCAGCTGGGACAGGGGGACTTTATCTGTATTTTGTATTTCTTAAAACCATTTAAATTTTTTAATCATATAGTTTTATGACTTTTATATTTCTATATTTATATTTGTATGTAAATACAGAAAATACATAAACATAGTATAAAAATACTACTGGATCACTTAACTCTATCAACTGAATCACATGAATCGTTGGAAATAGTCTGTTGAATTCAAGCTGAGAAATGGTCTTGAAAGCAACTCACTTGGACATTTCAAAAATGTCAGTGACACAAAGAACAGAAAAAAAATTCTAAGGGACTATTCCAGATTAAAGGAAGCTAAAGAAACCTGACAATAAATGCAATGCGTAAGTGTTGATTGGATCCTGGATCAAAAAAATTAAAATAAATTCTGTAAAGCATATCATTGAAACAATTGGTAAATTTCAAATTGAACAGTATACTGGACAAATTGGATAATGGTTCTTTATCAATGATCAATGTTAACCCTTTAAATAGTGAGGGTTTTTTTTCATGCTTACTGACCCCCGGGAGTGAGTGTTTTTTTCCAAAAAATAAAATTAGTTCCAGTTACAGTTTTATTAACTTAAAATCATGTTTATTTGATAATCAATTTATGGAAACAAGAAGAACATACTTTTGCCTTTTTTTAATGTTGCCTTACACATTTTTAAAATAAATCGATCGTACTCTGGATGGTCAGGAGGCACGAGGACGTACATGAATGTTTGAACTACTCAGAGGGGTAAAATTCCTGACTGTGATAACTGTAAGAGATGACAGAAGAATGACTTTGCTTTTAGAAGATATCTGCTGAAGGGGTGAAGTTTTAGTATATCTACAACTAACTATCGTGTGTGTGTGTGTGTGTGTGTGTGTGTGTGTGAGAGAGAGAGAGAGAGAGAGAGATGTGAGGGAGAGAGAGAGAGATGTGGGGGGGAGAGAAAGCAAATGAGAACTTCTTTGAATTTTAAATTAATAACTGTCCTTAAAAGAAAAAAGAAACAGAAATTCTGATTTTTATTATACAAGTATTGCAGCAACAATTAAAGAACCAGAAGCAATGGTATGAAGTTCAAGTTTTCAGCCACCAAACAGAATCTTCAATACATTTCTCTACCTTAATATAATTACAAAACTGGCATTCCCAGACAGGGGCTACTCTCCCCAGACATCCTCCCGGTGGCTGCCCTCCCAGTCGCAGGGGCAGCTCCCTCCACCCTCTGCCTGTCAATCTGCACCTGGGCAGAAACAAGCCGCTGTGAGAGGGCTTTTTCCAAAAGAGCTATTGAGTCTACCAGATTCCCATTCCTCCCACCTCAGTTATCCTTTATTTTTACCACACACATGCGCACGCACATGCACATTTACGACACATTCTTAGGTTTTAAAGGGTTGATCTGACCTGTAGTAAATCCAGACCTCCGCGGTAATTACTGTAACCTCATTATAACAGGCATCTCTGACTTATGGAGCACCTATATACTTAGGTACTTTGGTTCCCACGTGGGCAGATCTGGTTTTGAATCTCAGATATGCCTTTTACATGTTGTATTCATTTCACTAATTATATAATTTCTCTAAATCTTCAGTTTCTTCATCTCCAAAATAGGGTGATTATAATCATTATCATTCCACAGGGCTGTTTGCAGAGTTAATACGATTGTGTGTGCATAGTGCCCAGCACATAGAAACTACACCATAAATAAGAGTATAATTTTTTTTTAAATCTGTTGTTTTGAAGGCTCTGACTCTAGTGTATGAAAATCAAAGATCATTTTAAGAAATCACCTAAATCATAGACAAAGGATTATTTAGTGAGGATTTCGTTTTTCCTGAACAAATTCACTATGAGAAAAATTGTTTAAAATGATACTTCTAAAGGGCAAACTTATTACACAATGACACTTCCAAGGTTTATTATTCCTAGTATTTAACTACTTATCTCTTCAATTTTAACACAAAGCTAGTTCATTAATATTATCGTATGCTAGAAGTAATTATTTTAAAAGCTTTTGCTGTAACAGCTGAAGCCAGCCTGGCTATTCCCGGTACTGGAGAAGGTAAAAAGTATTTATTTTTTTTAGGACTGACATGCAAGAGATTGATTTCTAATGCCAAGAAATCACTTAGCATTCAAGTGACTTCAATTTCACAGAATCTTGGAATATGTTTATGCTTCATCAAAATTCTTTCTAGAGGCAAAATGCCAAGTTCTCTTTTGTACTTTACCTAACAAAACTGGAAAAGAAGTTAGAGACAAGGTCATGACCTACTTACTGCACATCTGCGGGCGAATACTTTAGGATGTCATAAGTACCCATCCATGAGCTGTAACCACTTTGAGTCCGTCTCTTCTAGGCAACTCTTGCCTGATGGATAATGTACTTAGCTTTCCAGCAGAGAAACTGAGGCCCAGAGTGGAATGAAAAGGCCAGGATCAGAATATTCAGTGAGATAAAATCACTGATCTCTCCGAGCGTGGGCTCTAGTGCCCATCCATTCTGGGAAATCTGAAGGGTCATTAAAGGACCCGCATACTTTCAAAACAGACTCTTAGCCAAAGTTCAGCTTGCAGGAGTGGGGTGTGTATTTTTTTTTACAATCAGCCCTAAGTTCAGTACACAATGAAGATAAGTAATTTTTTATTTTCAAAGTGTTATCTAATAAGCATTTATTTAGTGAAAAAGATGTCTATAAGATTTACTGTAAGCTTCATCATAGAAAAGTAGTAGGCACTGTTTTCAGTGCTTTATAGAGGTTAACTAATTCAATCCCTGTATGGTCTTAGGTTATTATCCCCATTTACAGATCAGGAAACTAAGGCATGAAGAGATTAAGAAACTTGCCAGAAGTCATGGAATGACCCCTGAAACCTATTGTTATGGAAATTGCAGAATACTATATACACCCCATTTCTGTTAGAAACGTGTGTTACGGGTGTGTGATGTAAACGCACAGAAAGAGGCCTGGACAGATACCCATCAATCACTGCTGGTGACTCCTCCTAGAAAGTGGTGGCGGGGTGGGGGAGATAAGGAGGACTTACACGGTTTGCTCTTTTTACTTCACTATAATTTGCATATTTTATAATGAGGGTATTCAGGCATTCATGTTTATAACTTTTTTAACCTTAGAAAAATCAAATAAAGGGCTTGTTCTAACCAAGTAACCACAGAAATTATCTTATCCTTCTTTGAAGGCACAGAAAATTCTACTGGTGATTTATTGGTGCAATAATCTTCATCAGAATTCTCAGACAAGCACTTTACTGCACACTTCCCTGCATCGTCCCAGGTGCTTCTGTACTGGAGCCTTACAAAACCCCCATAAGGAATAGATTCAAATTCTTATTTTGAAATTTAAAACAAATATTTGAGGGCACTTGGGTTATAAAAATGGAATCATTTATGTAACACTTTATGCAGCCCTTTTATCATATATCTTGTACCATTTCATCCTCTTAAAATATATCAAAAGTCAAAGTTCAAGAGATTATTATTCCTAATTTATACATGTGGAATCTAAAGCTCAAGAAAAAGAAATAACTCACCCAAGATCACAAGTAAATTAGGTATGAAATCTGGAAACAAGAACGGTATATCCTAATTCTCAGCCTTAATGTTGTTGCCACCAGAGTGAGGCCCAACTGGCCCAACCATGTTGGCCATCTCACTGCCCACACTTGTCCACAGCGAGACTAGATGTTAGCTCTGAAAGGGGCCTTAGTGATGACCATCAAACCCAGGGGTCCTCAATCCTGGCTACGCATTAGAATCACCTGGAGAGCTTTTATCATCTATCAACGCTTGGGTCTCATCCCAGATTCATTAAATCAGAATCTATATTAGTAGGGTTCAGACGTGTGTATTTCCTAGACACTCTTCAGTGATTCTCATGTGTAGTCAGAATTGAGAAGCAACAAGTTTAGGGCAACAAATAAATGTCATTTGAAATACTGACTCCAATTCATTGAAAGTGGTAGGAGGGCGCTGTCTTAGAAGGACCATGAATTTAAATTTGAGCTCAGAATGGGGGACAGGGCTGTTAGCAGTGGGCGGTGTCTGCTGTGGAAAAAGGAGAGGTGGTCGACACATGAGCTGTGTGCCAGGCAATCCGGATCTAGGAGGAAACCGAGGCCAGAGAGCTTACATGGTTTCCTATGGTAACAAACCAAGTTAGCGGCAGAGCCAAATCTAAACTGAGGTCTCTTGACATCTAGGTCAATCCTTCATCTGTGAATATAACTGAGCAGCTCCCAAACCTTTATGACCACCAGGAGATAGAAGACCAGCCCCATGATTAGCCTGACGTGCCACCCCACACACACCTGTCATGTCATGTGCCTCCATCCTGCATCACTCAGGTCGGAGTGTGAAGAGGCTCCTGAGCCATGTGCTGACACGGGGGCCCAGTGGGCACCAGGTGCTTTCAGCAACCAGCTGCTCCCTATGGCTGCCACCATTCAGGTTGGCCTTAGAGACAGAAAGAAAGGTGATGCCGGGCCTGGGCTGGGCGCTGTGGCCACAGCTTCTGCCTATATTACTGAGCCACGGGAGAGGCCGCTTAAGAATGTGCCTGGCAGTGAGCCCCAGGTGGCCTCCGGCCATGCCCAGGCACGTTTCTTCAGCAACCAAATCACTATCTGTCTTAGGAACCTGTTGGGGGGGGGGGGGGTGGCGGGGAGCTTGGGACATGTGTGTGTGTGTGTGTGTGTGTGTGTGTGTGTGTGTGTGTGTGACTCAGCGATCTGTCATAAAGACCCCATGAGTCACCTACTTCCTGACCAATACACTGTGGAGCCAGCTTCAGGACGCACAAATGCACCGGAAAAGAACCACTTGGCCAGGAGTAGGTTATGTTTTCAGGAAACTGGTTACTTTTAATATAAATACACACACATAACACCCGAGCTAAAAGTCAAGTTTAGTATCTTCTTATTGAGAAAATGCTCTGTTCAAAATGACTTTTTTTTTTTTCTTATGGCAAAATATACATAGCATAAAATTTACCACTCTAACCATTTTAAGTGTACATTCAGAGGCATTAAATACATTCACATGTTGTGCAACCATCCATCTCCAGAAAGTTTTCATCACTCCATACCGAAATTCTGTGCCCATGAAGCAATACCTCGCCACTCCCCGCCCCCAGCCCTGGTGCCTACCGTTCCACTTCCACGTCTCTGTGAATGTGATGACACTACCTCTCTGCACTGTTTTACTTCATTATCATTTATCACTTCATTGTTATCTTTTGTAATGGAAAAAAATGGGTAATTCTTTAGTTTTCTTAGTGTCTATGTCTTTCAGAATCCCCTAAATATAAATAGAAATGATTCTCTGAAATTTTGTTTCCCATCGGGTAGCGACAGATGGAGAAGCGGAGATGACCCGGGGTGCTCAAATTGAGCAAACAAGTAAATTTCAGAGCACCAAGCCGATCACATCCTGGCTGCTCGCACAAAGAGAAACCAGTTGACTCCCATCCAAAACTTTCCACAGGTGGGTAAAGCGGTGTTGAAAGCAGACAGCATGTGAGCCAGATCACATCTATAGGGTGCTCTCCCTCAGCAATTTTTCTGGGAAACCAATGAAAGAAAAGCAGGGCAAGCAATGAACGTACGTGTCTTTGGCCCACACAGTGAAATGGTTGTTAATACTCTGCCTCAAACCACGTCTGCAGACCAGCTCTGACTCTACACCTATGCAGGAAGGGAAGGCCATACTATAAGCACTGCAGCTGCTTCCACTCACTGTTCCAGGTGTAACCTCACCAACTGCTCTTCCTGCACTTGGCCACTGGTCACAGGCCAGTGTGGCTAACCTTCCTGTGTACAGGCTCATGAGAACCAGAAAGAGGTTCGCTGCTGAGCAGCATGTTGGGGTTTAGTTTCAGCAAAGACTCTTAAAGAGTGGTCCATGGACACCCCACACCATGGCCACCATAACCCAAAAGAAGGTCAAAATTTTGGGATTTGTGGATATTTTGAGCTCAGATCATGCGCTGACCAAGATAGGTGTTGTTAGGAATACAAGGACATATAAAAAGCATGATCCCTTCTTTCAAGGAACTCACAACCTGGTTAAGAAATTAGGATTCAGAGCCAGACAGGGTCTCCAAAGGAATGAGACTGCTTGCTGGACACCACATTCACACTACTACTTGTGTGTAGTGAGAGAAGGATGTGAACGGCTGGAGAAGCACCAGGGACAGACAGACAAGCAAGTCATGTGGGTCCCATTGGGAATTTGGCCTTCATCCTTAGAGCAATGAGAAGCCATTCAAGCATTTTATGGGGGGAAAGGAAGGTACTAGCAGAGTTGGGTTCTTGAAGGAAGAAAGGCTTCCCAAAGAAGTTGAGTCCTGGGACTCTTAGGGGCCAGTTCTTTTAAAACCTGTAGTCTTTTTGGAATACAGTCACATTTGACAATTTTTTAAATTTATGATTTTTTGTTGTTGTTGTATTTTTCTGAAGTTGGAAACGGGGAGGCAGTCAGACTCCCACATGCGCCCAACCGGGGTCCACCCGGCACGCCCACCAGGGGACGATGCTCTGCCTATCTGGGGCATCACTCTGCCACAACCAGAGCCATCCTCAGCGCCCGGGCCATCTCCACTCCAATGGAGCCTTGGCTGCAGGAGGGGAAGAGAGAGACAGAGAGGAAGAAGAAGGAGAGGGGTAGGGAAGCAGATGGGCACCTCTCCTGTGTGCCCTGGCCGGGGATCGAACCCGGGACTCCCGCACGCCAGGCCAATGCTCTACCACTGAGCCAACAGGCCAGGGCCTAAATTTATGATCTTTGATCTCTTTGGAACAACCCTCAGCCACATGCTGCCAAGCCCCAGTTGCTGATCAATGAGAGAAGATTTACCCTCCACCAAGCTCTCACTGACTGTGGGCTGGTAGCCAATTTCTAGAGGACCAGAGGCACAATCAGAGGCCTTGCCTGCTGATTTATTTCCACACCTCTTCGAGCTCCACCCACAGAACAATGTGCAGAAGCATTTCAAAAGCTCACACTGAATGCCCTCCCTAACATCCTAAAGCAGCTACAGGAAATTAATAGTTTCCCCCAGAGGCTTTCATTTTTACAAATATAAAAACCCCTATAAATACCTCCCCGGATTTGTAGACCTGCTCTTGCTTTTGGTTTTCCCCCCTGTTGCTTGGAATGAAAGAATGCAAACCATTCAAAAATAAAAACCCCTTTAGTAACACATGACCATGACAGTTCAGTGGCAAATACAGACATGGGATTAGGGCCACACAAGCCAGTGCTCTTTTCAAAATTAAATAGGATCCTGGGCCCTTGCATGCCTCCCCAACCATTTCCCCCCATAAACTGCTTGAATGGCTTCTCATTGCTCTAAGGATGAAGGCCAAATTCCTAATGGGACCCACATGACTTGCTTGTCTGTCTGTCCCTGGTGCTTCTCCAGTCGTTCACATCCTTCTCTCACTACCCGCAAGTTTATCCCCTCTTTCTTCCAGTTCTGCAGCTGTATCACACTCCCTCCAGTCTTCTTCATGTATGCTCTTTTTCCTGCCTGGAATACTGTTCCCACCCAACCCTCATCTACTTTCACCTGTAGCATTCTTTATATCTAAACACCATGTACACGTGCTTAGGGCAGCAGCCCCTGACCTCCCTACCTCCCGTCTAGACCCACCCTCATGCTCCTTTCCCTCATGTGTTAAATGAAGCTACCACTGCTCATGTTGTAAAGGCAGTTAGGCTGGCATGAGCAGAGCAAGGATGACAAGCCAAGTATCGAAGGTCACTGGGGGGGAATGCCCCAGGTGCCTAGCAACAGGCAAAACTGGGAAAATAAGGGCCAAAGAGTGGCTTTGTGTGATTCCCATGCAGGGTCCTTGCATGACCACTCCCTTAATCATTAACGAATAGGCTTCAGTTGCGTTTCAGTTCCAGGACCAGGATAGCAGCAAAACTAGACAAGTGATTCCACAGCTGACCTCAGAACCAGTTGCATTGACTAATGATCCCTGCTCTAGTGCCAGCCAATCTGGAGACCATGACCCTGAAAAGACACACCTGGAAAGCCAATGAATATTTTATGAATATTCTAGTGAGATCCTACCCTGGAACTCCCCTAAAATCTCCACCCTTAAAAGCCCTTAGGAATGAAGGCCCAAAGTGCTCTACCTCCCAGGAACATGCTGGTGCCTTTCCCCTCCCCCTCCTCTTCCCTACCAAATGCAGCACCTTTACCCTTCTCTTTCCCAAGCTCCAAGGGCCCTTCTTTTGCCTCTGTAACTTATTGCCTGAGTCCATTTCTTCTACCACTCACTTCTACCTCAGTGACTTTCTAAATAAACTTTCTCTTATAGTTTGAGACTTGGCTCTGAATTCTTAGCCAAATTCAAGTACTGAGGTTGCTGAACCAAAGTCTGGTCTGACTCAATTGGTCTAACACCTGCTGTGACTTTTCATTGCCAACAATGTCACTTTTCAGATTTCCTGTGAATATTAAGTGAGATATAATATGGGATAGCAAATACAGAATAAATGTCTATTCCAATTGTCTAGTGTGCCTTCCTATACTGCAGAGACTGAAAATCTAAAATTTAGTTCCTAGACTCCCTTGCAGCTATATTTTTGAGTAATTTGGGTCCCACTAATCAGATGTCCTTGCACAGAGCTTGAATTTAGAAAGTTAATATGGAAGAGGAACGGGTATGAAGTATGCATTCTATCAGCACAGTTCAAAACTGGAGTCACATGGCACTAGAGCCAGCGGTTCTGATCCTCAAATTACAATTAAGGTAGTATGTTCTCGGAGCCACCATTTTTAGCAGTAGCTTCCTGACTGTGGCAGAAGTAGACATTCTCTGGTCAAGCTTCTGGGATACAGCTCTGGAAGTCATTCTTGGAGGCCCAGCCTGAAGCCTGCTCCTTGTAAGCATCTAATTCTCTGTATTAAATCTCTTTCTGCTTAGATTACTACAGTGATTTCTGTTATCTACACAGAACCCTGCCTGATACACATGGGAAAGTGCTTCTAGAACTATAAACTGCTATGCAAATGTGAGTTGTGGTTACTCATCAAAGTCCCAGAGCTACCATTTTGAAAGGGGCATGGGAATAGCCATCAGCCATTAAATGTGCAGTTTCAAGAAGAGCAGATAAGTGGCCACACTCTTGAAACAGTCTCCCCGGTAAAATAGCCATTTTAAAACCAGAATCCACACCTGAAACAGAGGTGTCTCTAAGTGTCATTTGGAATCCAGTTTCCCTTCTCAGTCTTGTTTTCCCTTACCTGAAAAACAAGAACAGTCTGGAATTTGCATTGTGTGGCATTTGGGGAGGATTTTCTAGAGTTGATCATCTCCTAAAGCATGTCCAGGAAGGGCTGACATTCCTTTATCAGGTGGAAATCTCATGAGTCATTCTAAATGGCTCATACATATCACTCTCACTTTGGCAAGTCTATCCATATTCTTGATGCTTTCTCATTCTGCAGTCATTTCCAACCCATGGAGGGAGCAAGAGGCTTGGGGTACTGCTCCCCTCACATTCTTTTTACCACACAGGGCAGACCATCTCAGCACCTGGTCTTGCTAGGCCTGGCTCAAGCTATTGGAGTGAATCCTAATAGGATCAGAGCATGAAGGTCTTGCTTCTTCAGCATACTTTTCCTCCAGCTGTCTACAAACACTGGTTCAGCTACAGAGAGCTCAGCTGAAATGCCCTGGGTGTGGCATTCATGAATTTGAATGAAAAAACCTGAAGCTCAGTAGGATAATGGGTAAGACAGTGCAAACATCATCTAAAGCAGCTTTGAGGCCTCTGATTATATCTCCATCTCATTTTACCACTCTATAAAGGCTTGTGCCGGGATGAAAGCAGCTCAGCTAAAGGATCTATTATTTATTTATTTATTTATTGTGTGTGTGTGTGTGTGTGTGTGTGTGTGTGTGTGTGTGTGTGTGTGTGTGTGTCAGAGACAGAGAGAGGGACAGATAGGGAGAGACAGGAAGGGAAAGAAATGAGAAGCATCAATTCTTTATTGTGGCACCTTAGTTGTTCATTGATTGCTTTATCATATGTGCCTTGACCGGGGGGGGGGGCTACAGCAGAGCAAGTGACCCCTTGCTCAAGCCAGCAACCTTTGGCTTGAGCTGGTGAGCCTTGCTCAAACCAGATGAGCCCACACTCAAGCCAGGGACCTCGGGGTTTCGAACTTGGGTCCTCCGCATCCTAGTCCAACGTTCTATCCACTGTGGCTCTGCCTGGTCAGGCTCAGCTAAAGGGTCTAACAAAGAAGAAGGAATGAGTGACAGATTAAACATGCAGAGCTTTGTAGATGTGACTAAAGAGAAGTGGCAAAGGGAGAGAGGAAAAAAAATCACCACCAGATAAAATTGTGTTTCTTGCTGGCCTGTATAAAAATTAACTTGCAAACTTTCTGGGTGGGAAATGTCCCTTTTGGATGGGATAGGAAAGTCATCTGTGTTCTGGGTGACACTGGTGTTTTGGGAGTTCCTCCTCAGAGCTCACAGCCCAGCTGTCTTTGGGGAAGATGTGGCTATAGGAATCCCCACATTCACCCTGTTTTCATCTAGAGCATCTCGAGCCATATTTGTTTTACATGTTGGGCTTCTAGAATGATTTCATTTAAAGAAAAGAATATATGTGGTTTAAAGAAAGAAGAAGAGCTGAAAAGTTGCTGGTCTAGGGAAGAAGCATAGGCTGGGAATCAGGAAGCCTGGTTCTATCACTAGTTTCCTAGGCAACTTTAGTAAGTTATTCACCTCCCTGGGCTTTAGCTTCTTCATCCAGATAAAGGAGAAGTACAAGCTCATACGTTTAATGCAAAGGTTCTTTGGGGGAAGGGGTCAAATCCTACAGCCCATGCCTACCTGCAGCATATCATTACTGAGAGGTCTCCTGAAAAGAACCCACCCTAACACAGAAAGTTAAGCAAATGTAACTTGGACCGGTGATGGTACTTCAGAAATCAAGGGTACAGTCCCAATGGACTCTGTAAAGCCAGAAGCCAGGGCCACTATCACAACAGCCCAGCTCATGCAGGTTCACATTGGATTCGGACAGTCGGTAAAGAAACAACGGAGCCAAAAACTGATGGGCTGTCATCTTTTAATTCTAGCTTGCACCCGGCAGGCAAGCAAAAATACACACTGGGCTCCAAAACCCAATCACATTCAGTGCTCACAAAGCCACTGACTTATCCGAGTTTCCTAGAATCAAAGGTTTCCAGCTCACCAGCCTTATTCTCCTCAGTTCCCCATCTCCTTCCTTATCCCAGATACAAACTCTACACAAACTGGCATCTCACTCAGCACTCCGCCATATTGGCTGCTTTCCTGGCCTCCTCCACGTGGCCTCCTTCCGCTGCTGGCTCTACTCTCTCTGCTCTCTCATGCTAATCATCCCAAGAACCAAGAGCGCAAGCTCCCGTTATGCCCCTATTTTATATTGTAGCTTCACAACCTCTAATCCAATATACAAAATAGGGAAGTCTCTAATACAAAGTTACTTCTCTGAGGCATGATTGGATTGTACCACCCCACATCAAAAAGGGTGGGAAAGGCTTAATCCCAAAACCAAGCCCCAGGCTACAAGGATTCTCAACACACATTAATATCACCTGGGCGACGGCCTCCATCTTTAACAAAGTGAGCATAATACATTTTATCTGCCCAACAGCCATTTTCTTTAATTCTAGCTTGCACCCGGCGGGCAAGTAAAAATACACACTGGGCTCCAAAACCCACTCACATTCAGTGCTCACAAAGCCACTGACTTATCCGAGTTTCCTAGGATCAAAGGTTTCTAGCTCACCAGCCTTATTCTCCTCAGTTCCCCATCTCCTTCCTTATCCCAGATATAAACTCTGCACAAACTGGCATCTCACTCAGCACTCTGCCATCTTGGCTGCTTCTCCTGGCCACATGGCCTCTTTCTGCTCTCTGCTCTGCTCCCTCTGCTTTCTCATGCTAATCATCCCAGGAACCAAGAGCGCAAGCTCCCTTCTGCCCCCATTTTATAGTGTAGAAATCCAAACCTTTAATCCAATATACAAAATAGGGACGTCTCTAATACAAAGTCACTTCTCTGAGGCATGATTGGATTGCACCGCCCCACATCAAAAAGGGTAGGAAAGGCTTAATCCCAAAACCAAGCCCCAGGCTACAAGGATTCTACCTGCCCACAGAGACACACATTAATATCACCTGGGCGACGGCCTCCTCGTGGGCAGTGCCGTCTTTAACAAAGTGAGCATAATATATTTTATCTTCCCAAGAGACTCCCAGCTGCATTCCAAGAGAAGGAGATAGCAAATAAAATGAAAAGAGCTATGGAGCTAAAAACCCATAAGCCATTGGGAACAAAGCCCTATTGCTCTAGACCCACGAAACAACAGAGGTGAAGATCAGGAGCTTCCCCCAACTCAGCTGAGAGACCAGCTCAGGTCAGCCCACTGAGGGGCTCCCACAGTGTGAGCAGAAGAGGCAGGGCAGTCTCAGCTCAGTGTGGGCCTGGGCTCTGGCAGGCAGCGTGTTGAGCAAATGAGTTTGTAAAATCTGTTTTTCTGGTTTTGCTCACTTTCATTGTTAAAAATGGCCACTGCTCACATGATGATGCTGTCAGATGATACAGCTAATTACCTTCCTGCTTGGGAAGGGGCTTGGTTATGCTGATGTGTGCTGGAGGAGGGGTTTTGCACCAAAAAGTTTTAAAAAGGAAGAAGGAGGCAAAGGGAGGAGGCCATTTTTGCAGAGACCATGTTGCAGAGGGAAGAGGCAGCCAAGATGGCGGAGTGCTGAAGGAGAAGCCAGTTTGTGCAGAGTTTGTGCAGAGAGAAGGAGATGGGAATCAGAGGGGACTGAGCTAGTGGGGCCTTTGATTCTAGGAAAACCAGGAGAAAGTCAGTGGCTTTAGGAGCCCTGAATGGAAACGGAAGTGTTTTCCTGCTGTGTGTATTTACTCACCAGCCAGTTGCGAGGCTAGAATAAAGGTAATGGCCCACCATTTCTTGACTCCACAGTTTCATTCCCGTCTGTCCGAATTCATGGGAACCTGCACCTGCACGGCCACGGTGATGGCCGTGACTACTGGCTGTACACAGCGGCGGCGGCAAGTTCCCACACCTGCACGGCCACGGTGATGGCCGTGACTACTGGCTGTACACAGCGGCGGCGGCAAGTTCCCACACCTGCACGGCCACGGTGATGGCCGTGACTACTGGCTGTACACAGCGGCGGCGGCAAGTTCCCACACCTGCACGGCCACGGTGATGGCCGTGACTACTGGCTGTACACAGCGGCAGTGGCAAGTTCCCAGAGCTGTGTGAGCATCAGGCACTGAGTGTCAGGGAGCCCTCACCACTGGTCCTGGTCAGTACAGGAGGGAGGGCGAGTGTTCAGGGCCACACTTGGGCTACCCTGGCGAGTCTTGGAACTGACGTGGATGAACTCAAGGGAGGCAGAAGGACCTGCCTCAGCCAGTGAGGACAAAGCCTGAGAAATACAATACTGATTGTTACTTTCCTTTGAAAGCCTCAGATATTTGTGGCTTGGCAAATGCAGGTAACAAACACAGGTGCAGGTAGTGATTTAAGGGAAGACTATGAAAACGATCCAGGGCAGTAGATGGTTAATGCTGTGCCTTCCCCAAGTTACAGAGATCTGAGTACTGTCCTGACACACACTTTCCCTGGGGTAGACAGGGAGGCTGCACGGGGGAGGTAAGTTCTGGCTGGGCCTTGCAGGGTGAGAAGAATTGAAAAGCTTCCAGGCAAAGAACTGGCATGAGCAAAAAGCCCCAAGACAGAAACACCGGAGGCACTTTTTAAAGGAAAAGTTACAGGCCTAGCCAGCAAATCAGCCAATAAAATGGGTATGTTACCCAATTTTTAAAAATTAATTTTAAATGCTGGAAGAGTTTAGGTTTAGAGGGTACAGAAGCCACATTTAAGGCTGTTCTACAAAGCTCAAGCATATCAAAGGGTTTTGCTTCATCCTCAGGTATTTCCTCCACCCTTGGGCTGTTTCCACAGAAGTGCCTCGTCACCAATGTCTGTCTTCGCAACTGCTGGCCAGGGCTGCCCATTCTCTTTGCAGCTCCCATTCTCTCTCCCTCTCTCTCTCTCTCTCTCTCTCAAACATGATCGAAGAAGTGGAACCTTCCAGAATTCTGGAGAACTCTGAGTGGCTGTACCTTGGGAGAGCTCCCGAATGCACCTGTCAGGCTATTTCCCACTGCCAAAGGAAGGAAAAGGGGGGCACTGGAACCCAGAAACCATCACTCCACATAAATGGAAATGGAAGCATTGCAAAGCAAATAGCTGCAAATTTCAGAAGTGTCACTCTCCATTCACAAAGACTGTTTTTAGACAACATAATCATCCACTACAACGTTTACTCTGTCTGCAAGATTATTACTGCACAATTTTACCTTTCCATCTTCCACACCACAGTGTGATTTCTTTAATAGTTATTCTTTGTCTTTCCCAAGTTTGGGGGTCAGACTAGTCCAAATGATAACCTGGAGATATGGGAGGGGAGTGGTTGGCAGCCTGAAAACTCATGCGATGACTCTCGTACCTTCAGTGTTCCCACGCAATTTCAAGTTACTGCTCTCTAACCAGCCTCTTCGTTGGCAGGACCTAAATTGGTATGACCTAGGATTACATATTTACTGTGTTCTGTCTCAGGCATGGAATATCTTCCCTCTACCCACCTCCTAAGAAAGTTCTAGTTCTTCTAGGTAGCTTTGCTTGACCACAGCAATTTACATTGGTCTTTCTCATTTAATTCTCTATGGTGTCATTCAATGGGAGTTAATTGGGCCCCTATTGTGAGCCACCTTGTTGAGATAGAAGGAATGCAGTCTGCTCAATCAGATTATTATGAAGTGGGGGTGGGGGGTTGTTACTGTGAGAATAAATAAGAGGTAAGGACAGAGACAGGGATGTCACAGAATCTGATTTATACTGAGCTATGATACAGCATCCCTCATGGGATGGAAAATAAAGCTTCAGGGTGTTCCGGACTAGAGGTGTCTTTAGCAACATCAGCAACAGAAGGTCTGAAGCTGCCCACTGCTCCTCCCCTACCATTAACAGAGCTGTTACTCTCTAGGCCTCTGCCTCTTTCTACATCTCCACCACCTGCCTCCCCTCTTCATTCACAGTTTTACTGGCTTTTAACTTCAGTGATTTATCCATAATTTGGTTGGCTAGGGTCCTGGAACTACCATCTAGCATCCTTTGACAATTTCCCCCCACTACCAACTGGCAATTTATTTCAGTGTTTTGAACTTCAAATTCCAAATAAGAACAGTTGATTTGCCCAGTTAAACTTCTTGGGCTTAAGGCTAGGCCATATAGGTTGTTAAGCCTAATCCGGAGGGACCAGAAACATTGAAGACACGAACAAAGTCCATCGATTACACACCAAAGCTTTATTGTCTAGCTTGGCCAAGCGGCGGCAACTCCGACAGAAATCTGAGGGAGAGCGCGCTGGCCCTTTTGTTCTACCTAGTTTTTATAGTTTTGCAAGTGGGAAGTACAGAAGCAAAAATTGCAATTAGGTACCTTTTACCACTATTGGTTATAGTCATATGTCCTTTAACATGATAGGACCACGTTTAATTTGCAAGCCATACATCATTTTGGAGAAAACAAAATTTACAAGTCACCACAATGGTAGAAAGATGTCTCTTTACATATTAAAAGGCATTCCTATATTCTCTAATGTTTATCCACCATCTCTCTGTCCAGACTAGAGTCACACACATTAACCACATGCATTCACATAGGAGAGGTAGTTTCCGTGGGGACAAATACCCGCAAATGGCTCATTGCTATAAGAAAAGGTTTATTTTGGCTTTTCTCTCCCTGCACCTGGCTAGCCATTCACCCCTTTCCCCACAAGTGTGGTGGAATGTCAGGGAATTCATGTTTTCCTTCCCTTTGCATTTACAATACAATGCCAAGGGCCATCCTAGTTATGCCAATCACACAGCACAGAGATTATTCTCACAATTTCTCTGCACACCTTAACCCAAATTAATAAAATGTTCTTCAAGCCTCTTAAAATATTAATATTAATTCTGCAGCTTTTGGTACTTTACAACACCTGCGACTGAAGTGGCGCAGTGGCTCCTCAAGGTCATAAGCAACCAATGACTTAGTTGATTTTAGGTCAAATGGCCCATCACTAGCTTGTATATGCCAAGAGATTCTCCATGTAGAGACCCATCAAGAATTTGATGAAAACTCTGAAATTATGTTTGACCTGCAAGTTCTAGGGATGGTTATTTCTGGTAGCAATTATAGGCTAGTTATCTGCATGGGTCTTCTTTACCCTAAAAACCAGACTGGGGGTAAGACTGGAAAAGTCTCCTAACAGCCCCTCAAAAATAGCCAAAGAGCCATTTGAAAAAAGCCCATTTCTGGTAAGTAACCTGGAGGGGACTTGTGCTATTTGCATTTGATGTATAAAACAGGACATATACCAGACGACTTCCCAGAGAAGGCACAGGCTGATAAGGCTAGAAACTTACAGACATGGGTTACACATAGATAACCAAGACTTCACTCTTAATGTCGTAGAGTTGGTATTAGCCAGGCTTCTCCAGGGAAATAGAACCAATAACATATATAAATAGACAGATACATATAAGAGGATTTTTATTATAGGAATTGGCTCATGCAATTATGGAAGCCAAGAAGTCCCATAATCTGCCATCTGCAAGCTGGAGACCCAGGAAAGCCTCTGGAATAATTCAGTCCTGCCCAAAGGCTTGAGAACTAGGGGAGCTAATACTGTATGTCCCAGGCTGAGTCCAAAGGCTCAAGAACCAGGAGCGCCGATATCCAAAAGCCAGAAAAGATCAATGTCCCAGCTCAGGCAAAAACAAATTCCCTTCTCTTCCACCCTTTTGTTCTATTCAAGCCCTCCATAGTTTGGATGATGCCCACCCACTTTTTGAGGGCTATCTTCTTTACTCAGTTTACCAATTCAAATGCTAATGCTAATCTCTTCTGGCAACACCTCTGCAAACATACCCCCAAATGATGGTTTACCAACATCCCTTAGCCCAGTCAAGATGACACATAAAATTAACCAGCAGAGAGCCCCAGGTAGGAGGGAATATTGATACATAAAGAAATCTGTTTCAAAACAGTACAAGGCATTGAGATAATTAATAAGAGAAAGAATGACTAATCCTCTAAGGAAAAGATTCCTTGAAGAAGCAAAGTTGTGAATAAAAAGTGGTAGACAAGGAAAGCAAAACGTCCCAGGCAGAAGTATCAGCAGGGAGGAAGGCAGAAGAGCTGAAGTGCAGCACGCTCCGGTCAGAGTCATTATAAAATACTAATGGGGGAAGCAGAAATTGAGGCTGGCAAGCTGTACACAGGGACCAGATCATGAAGATGTTTTCTCAAAAAGGAACTGGTAGAGTTTCAAGAAGGAGAGACGTAGGGGGAAAGAATTTCCTTTTAGAACAATTACTGCAGCAGAAATGTGGAGGACATACTAAGTTGAGGAGAGATTAGAGGCAGGAAATGAGGAGAACATACTGAGTTAAGGAGAGATTTGTTGTGATGCTGTTAGACTTGCACCTGGCATTGGCAGCGGAAATAAAGAGGAGGATGCGGATCTGGAAGATCAAGAATTGGGGTGAGGGGAGATAACGAATGTAGTTTGGAACGTGCTGAGTTTAAGATGCATCAGAGCCACCTGGGTAGACATTTTCAATATAGGTTTTTGGACAGATGGTCCTGAAGTTAAGAAGAAAAATCATAGCTGGAGATAAAAAAAATTTGCGAGTCCTATTCATCTACATGGAGGTAAAAGCCATGGGCTTGAAGGAAATCATTGAGGACGGAGGATAAGGAGCAAAAAAGAAGAAATAGGAGAACGGAATACTGGTAAATGCTGCAATGGATTATATATTATCTTGTAATATTTTCTGAATACTTCTCTTTCAAACTCAATTCAATTCCTCCTCTATTGTTACCCCTTTCTTTTCAGCCTTCCCCATCCCAGGCCACTATGAGCCTACTCTGTGTCTTTGTACAAGTTAAAAGAAGGCACACCCTCTGGGCACCTGGCTTGGCAATCTAGCTATGTGTAATTAGAAATAAAATGCCCTTCCTTTGGGCTGAGGCTGCCTCAGTTCAGTATAGAGCCAAGTAAGTAGATCCAGGCTTCATTCACTGCCTCAGCCTGGGTCTTTGTACAATGCACAAGGTGCTCAACCTTATCGGTCACTTCTGACAAAGTCTATACAACAATATTCCGAGTAAGACCCATAAGAAGTACTTGTAGCCTGACCTGTTATAGCACAGTGGATAAAGCATCAACCTGGAATGCTGAGGTCGCCAGTTCAAAACCCCGGGCTTGCCTGGTCAAGACACATAGGAGAAACAACTGCTGTAAGTCGATGCTCCCCTCTTCTCTCTCTTCATTCCACCCCCCCCCATTTTTCTCTCTCCTCTCTCTAAGAAAATCAATAAAGAAAATATTTTAAAAGAAGTACTTATAGATGACTATTTAATATCCTTGTGATTTAAAAAATATTTTTGAGAGAGATAAACAAGAAGGGAGAGATATGAGAAGCATCAATTTGTAGTTGCTTCACTTTAGTTGTTCATTGATTGCTTCTCCTATGTGACCCCTTGCTCAAGCAAGTGACCTTTGGGTTCAAGCCAGCAACCTTGGGATTATGTCGATGATCCCACACTCAAGCTAGCAATCCCGCGCTTAAGCTGGTGAGTCTGCGCTCAAGCCAGCGACCTTGGGGTTTCAAACCTGGGACTTCAGCATCCCAGGTTGACGCTCTGTCTACTGCACCACCACCAGTCAGGTGTAATTCAAATTTCTTAAAGTAGCATCTTATTTCCTCTCTTTGTATCAAGTTGTGATCTGGCAAGTTTTGTTAATGATGGCTCTTCAAAACTGTCCCCCAGTTCTTACAAAGCTGAGAAATAAAAACATCAGACCAGTCTCTCTCTCACACACACACACGCAGCTGCTGCTCCTCGTCCCTGAGTCTAGTGAAGAAAGGTCACAGAATCCCCCCTTTCCAAGGGCGGCCGCTCTCGGATGCCAGCATCTTCATCCCCCAGGGCTTCAGCGTGGCCTGCTCCCAGTCACACGCTATGCCCACCCTGAGTCTCTTTCAAGCCTTTCTTCAAAACAGCCTTCTTCTTGCTTTTGTTCTCTGTCCTTTGGGGATGATCTCTTTATGAAAATTGACTTATATTATTATTGAACATAATTAAAGAATTCTCTATCTTTGTGATCCAACACTCATCGAAAGGGATTTATTCATGCTGTGTATCAACATGAAGTATGCACGTTATAACCCTTCAGGCAAGGTCCATAATTCTGCAGATGCTTCGCCATATTTAAAATCATGGTGTAAATAATTACAGGTTTCATTTCACTGATTTTTTTTGTGTGTGACAGAGACAGAGAGAGAGACAGACAGATAGGAAAGGAGAAAGATGAGAAGCATCAATTCTTCATTGCGGCTCCTTAGTTGTTCATTAATTGCTTTCTCATATGTGCCTTGATTGGGGGGGTCACCTTAGCAGAGCGAGTAGTGTCTTGCTCAAGCTAGCAACCTTGGGCTCAAGCCAGCGACCTTGGGCTTCAAGTCAGTGACCTTTGGACTCAAGTCAGTGACCATGGGATCATGTCTATGATCCCACACTCAAGTCAGCTACCCCTGTGCTCAAGCTGGTGAGCCTGCACTCAAGCCAGATGAGCCCACGCTCAAGCCAGCGATGGGTTTTAAACTGCGTCCCAGTCCAACACTCTATCTACTGTGGCACCTCCTGCTCAGGCATTCATTTCACTGATATTAATAATAAATTTCTGAAAAAAAAATAATAAATTTCTGATGTGAAATAGATTCTCAATTGCCAGGGGTGGTTTTGAATGAAAAAGAGAAAATTAGTGAGAACTTCAAAAAAGAAAAAAAAAAGGCTGTCAGTTCACAGTATCTGGACCCCAGTTCATTTTATTGGTTTTTCTCATTACATCTGGCCCAAATAAAAGAAACTCACCCACAGTTCTACCGGTCACCAAATTCAATTATTTCATATTTCTGTGTTCCCTTCTAATCTCTGTGTGTATGTGTGTGCACGTACACGTGTGAGTATTGAGTTCAAGTTTTAGTCACAAATCACGGCAAATTTCACTAGATTTCAAACTCTATGACATGGAATTGAATTCAAGTCAGTAGGTGTGAAATGAGCACTTACTATCATTTAAATCTCATCCATGGGAAGGCTACCAGGCAAGTGTTGCCTTGTAGACTTATTATCTCCTACACAGCCGTGCCAGAGAGCAAAGCAAGACAAAATGCAGAGGAGGCAGCTGCTAGGAGAAAACACTAGCATTAGGAATCAGAAATGTGGGTTCTAATTATTCCTCTGGCACTAACCAGCTATGGTCGTAGGCAAGGCTGCCTCTCAGGGTGGATCAGTCTCCACATCTGTAAAATGAAGGGACTGGACTTGACCAATGAGATGCAAGAAGGTGCTGGAGCAGGGGCTGCGGTGCTCCAGGACTGATCAGAGGAGTTCCATGTTTGTCTGTTTTTCATGCTGAGCACGCGAGTCCAATGTGTCTGACAACAGGACAGATCATGTGCATTCAGGGTATTTCAGAGAAGCGAGAACATAATGTCAGCCTGGTTATCAACAATACAGGCAACCAGAGTTCAGAGAAGGAGGTCAGGGAAGCAAGAGCAGACGGGCAAAGCCTCATGGAGGAGGCAGGGCTTGGGCAGACCTTGAGGGAAGATGGTATTTGGAAAGACAGAGGGAAGAGGGAAACATGGACATTCAAAGAAAGGCCCAGGGACATGTTCGGGCACCCAGAAGACAAGACCCACTTAGGCTGGAGCTGGGCCTGTGGAGCAGAGGAGAAGGCTGTAGAGGAAGACAGAAATAAGGGCCTGAGTACTTGAAAGCAAGTAGATAAATACAAGTTTCATGGGATAAGCTACAAGATCTCGGGAAGATTTCTGAGCAAGAGATTGGCAGGTTAAAATTGGTGCATAAGAAAGATTAGTCTATCAGGTTGTCACAAAGCAAACATTTCTTGATGCTTATGAGGTCCGCGTAGGCACTGAGAATGCAGAGCTGCTGTGGAGGAGCCTGGCGGAGGGGAACGCAGAATGGGATGTCGCAGAGGAGAGCGGGAGTTGAGACTGGATTAAGAAAGTGGCAGGAAGCCTGACCAGACAGTGGCACAGTGGATAGAGCATGGGACTGGGATGCAGAGGACCCAGGTTCGAAACCCCAAAGTCGTCAGCTTGAGTGCGGGCTCATCTGGTTTGAGTAAGTCTCACCAGCTTGGACCCAAGGTCACTCGGTCTGCTGTGGCCCCCTGGTCAAGGCACATGTGAGAAAGCAATCAGTGAACAACTAAGGTGCCACAACAAAGAATTGATGCTTCTCATCTCTCTCCTTTCCTATCTGTCCTCTCTCTGTCTCTCTCTGACTCTGTCACACACACACACACACACACACACAAAGGAAGAAAGAAAGTGGCAGGGAGAAGAAAGGAGAAGAGATGAGAGCCATCGCAAGATAAAAACGAACAGGACTTTGTGGTTGACTGAAGTAACTCAAGGAGAGGAATAAATAACAAATGACTACACTTTTTCATTCTGGAGCTCAACCGTAGCTTCCTCTTCCTCTGGGGTCACAGCCAGAACACCTTCCCAGCCTCCCTTGCAGTTGGGTGTGCCATGTCACTGAGCTCTAAGCAAAGACTGAGCAGAAGTCTTGTGTTCCCCATTTAGGCCTGGTCTGTGAAAGTCCCCCATATGTGCTCTCCACTTTTCTTCCCATCTCCTGATAACCTAAGAGGGTTCTGTCCTGAAAGAGGTCAGATCCACAAGGCTGAAAAAGACCTGGGTCCCTGAATGACTACCTGAAGGCCACCTGCCAAACAGGAACACCACTTGGGTCTCACATGGCTCACTGTGGTAAGCTACTAACATTCTGGATTCATTTGTTATGATGGTTATCTTTTCCATAGATTGAAACAATAGTTATGCCATTTTAACAATAAATACAGAAAATTGAGATGGGTTTAGAGAATGAATAAATTCAGTGTTTCATTTGGGGTTGTTTTACTTGGAGGTAATATAAAACCTGACCAAACTAATTTAAAGGGGGATAAAGAGTTATTGACAACACTTCTGACTTTAGACATAGTTTAGAAGGTAGCCTTTCCCAGTTATGAGTTTCACTCTGATTGGTCCAACTTAGGTCGTGTGTTCCACCTAGGAACCAATCAGAAAAGCCAAGAAGTATGATGCTCTGGTTGACTTGGGTGTAGTAGCATACTCTGCCCTTGTACTGGAAGAACAATAAACTCTACCCAGAGCAAGGGTAAGGGTAATTCCCCAGAGGGAAATCATGGTGCCACAACCAGAGAAAGGGAAATGAATGTCAGATATTTAAAAGCAGTAAAAGTGCTTTACTTTCTGATTTGAACATGCCCAATTATTTGAAATATCCAAATGGAGAGGGCTTTGAAAATGGTTTGAAATATAAAATAGAAACCTAGGTAGAATAGAACTAGACATGCAATATAATCCAAGTTGTGTGAAAAAGAGTTCCTTCCCTTTTCTGACTCCCCAAATTGGAAAAGAGAAAAAGTAAAAGAATTCCTTTTGGGAATCCCATTTGATAATGTGGCTTCACTGTGTCCCTTGCCTGCCCTTTCTAATGGTCTTTATCTGAGAAGTTTGGGAAGGTAAAGAACATATTTTAGGGACACAGTTGAGGAATACAAAAGAGAGAAAATATACTTTTGGAGATTACACTGAAAACCTCACACTATGATAGACTTTTTAAAAAATAGCATTTTTAGAGTCAACCAGTGAGGGCTGCCAAATTGAGTCACACAACTCCAGGAAGCAGCTTTTACTGAGAATTCAGAGAAATATGCCCTTTGGAGTTGTGCAATATACTGGATTCAGGAATTCTTCACATAAGAAAAGTCTTTACCTGGACTTAGAAAATCTCACTATGGTCTGAAACCTACTTCCACAGCTTGGAGTATTCTAAAGCCTTCCCCATCCTATTCTACTTACTTTCTTCTGGATCTTACTACGTCCTCTTAATATTCCATGCCCCCCCCCCAGCTCCTCTCCTTCCTCTGCACCTGCCATCTTGGTTCTACCCTCTGTGGCTTTCTATGAAATTTTTGCTTAAACCAAGCATCCTCTGAGCTTAACAACTTTACTGAAGATTTAAGGTTGTCATTGCAGAATAATTACATCACATACCAGACAGAAGGTAAATTCATAAAAATCCCCATTAGATTTTTCTGTTCTCCTCACAAGTCGCTTTTTAGAAGCTCAAAGCCACTATCTGACCCTCTTCCTTAGAGCTTTTCCGTGCCAATCCTTCTTCAGTATCTTCAATCTAGACTCTCTTTACAGTAGAGCCATGCCATCCTGATCACTGTAACTTTACAATAAGTCTCAAAATTAAGTCATATAGATCTTTCAATTTTGCTCTCCTTATCAATATTGGTCTGACTACTCTAACTCATTTGAATTTTCACTTTTAGTTTGTCAGTTTCTACTTCCCAAAAAATCTGATCAACTTTCCAACCCATGTGCACAGTATATATATCTCCACTTATGTAGGTCTTTCCAAATTCCTCTCAGCAGTATTTTATAATTTCCATGTTCAGATTATATACATACTTTGCTAAATTTAACCTGAAATATTTCATATTTTATGCTGTTGTAATTGATGTTTTTTAGATTTCTAGTTCAGATTGCTTATAGCTATCATATAGAAATAGAATTGATTTTTTTATTCTGCAACCTTGTTAATAGATGCAGAATGATATAGTCACCTTGGAAACAGCTTGGCAGTTTCTCATAGAGCGAAGCATAAACTTACCATATGACTTACAAGTTTCACTCTCAGGAAGTGGAAATATGTCCTCACAAAGACAGGCATACAAATGTTCATCCTAGTCAAAACTGGAAACAACCCAAATATGCATCAACAGGTGAGTGGATAAACAAATTGTGATATATCCCTATTAAAAACAACAACACTACTCAGCAACAAAAAGGAACTAACTAGTGATACATGCAATGACATGGATGAATCTCATGTATGAATTTCACACTGAGTGGAAGAAACCAGACAAAAGAGTGAATATTATATTATTCTTTTTATATAAAACTCTAGAAACGAAATGTAATATATAATGGCAGAAATGGTAGAATTCTCCAAAAGTTTACTAAGTTGTTAGCCTCTATACACGGTGTTGTCCAACAGAAATTTCTGATCTGTCCAACACAGAGCCACTAGGCATATATTAGGCATATATGGCTATCGAACACTTTAATGTGCTACTAAATTTTATACTTTATTTAATTTTAATGGTGCTTGTCTAGAACAAGGGTTAGAAGGAAGACTCACTGGGAAGGGGCATGAGGGAACACTTTGGAAAGATAGAAGAGTCCTGTACCCCGATAATGGTGGTGGCTACATTGTTGTTTACATCAGTCAGAACTACTAAATTGCACCTCAAAATGAATGCATTTGCACATTTTACCTCTTAACTGAAAAACTGAACTTGCTCAGGCTATCTTAGAAAACAAACAGCATGTATGCACCGAGAAACAAATGAACTTCAAAAGCAGCAGATAGGGCAGAGAAGAAGGGAAATTCTCCAAAAGTTTACTAAGTTGTTAGCCTCTATACACGGTGTTGTCCAACAGAAATTTCTGATCTGTCCAACACAGAGCCACTAGGCATATATTAGGCATATATGGCTATCGAACACTTTAATGTGCTACTAAATTTTATACTTTATTTAATTTTAATTAATTAAAATTTAAATAACTACAATACATATGGCTAGTGGCACTGTGTTGCACAGAGCAATGAGGATACGGAACGTGTCACCTATGTCTCTATGTGTCTATTACCTTATCTTAGGCCTAGTAATGGCTGTTCAATACAGGTTGAAAAAGGAAAAAACTGAAATAAAATAAGCCCTGACCTGTGGTGATAGAGTGGATAAAGCATCAACCTGGAACACTGAAGTTGCTGGTTCAAAAACCTGGGCTTGCCTGGTCAAGGCGCATATGGAAAGCAACTACTACGACTTGATGCTTCCCATTTCTCACCCCTCTTTCTCTCGCTCTTTCTAAAATAATAATAATAATGATAGTATCCAAATAACTCAGTGTATATACATTAGTAGTGTCAAGCAGTATGGTGGACAGAACACCAGACTGGGTCCTTTGGTTCCTTCTCTGTTAAAATGGGGCATTTACTAGCTACAAACTGTCACTGTGAGGCTAAAATGAGAAAATGCAAGTAAGAAGACTAACCTTAAACTGCAAAGTATCGTGCAAATGGAAGGTACTAGATGTATTAGCAATGTGGTGGCGACATCTGGCACCACCGTATGATTTTAAATGGAAGGATCACGAGCGTCATGCTCAGGCCCTCCCTGGGACGCAGGAAGAGACCGGCTGCATCTGCACCTGGCTTGGTTCTGTTTTAGCTTTGACATGCTAATACTGCAATCTCTGTGGAGGACAAACCACCTGCGCCTCAAAAACCTTTTCATTTACATATACACGAGTGACCTTTCCTATCCTGGGACCACTTTACCAGTATCGATCACTGATTTGCAAACGGGAGCACACTTTGCAACCGCACGGGAAATGATGATTGCAGCAGCGGTGGTCTGCAAGGATAAAAGAGGTGGCGCTCACTGCTGAGAAACAAAGGAAAATCCCACGGTGAGTCCAGGAACAGAACCTGGAGTCCTTGTTTGACTCTCCTTGGTTCAAAAGTTCTGCTATCTCCAGTAACTGCTCGCTCCTCCCTCCGCGGCTGTCTTTTGTCTTTGAAAGCTAGAGAACGACAATGGATTATTATCTGTGCATGCAGGTGGTGTTGAAGAGACCAATTTGTGAACAAGGGCCCTTCCCACGTTGTCCAAACAGAAAGATTGCTCCGCAGCTGTTATTTGCAGAACCTGTCACCGTTCGCTGCGCTGTGGCTGAGCTGCCAGCTGTCCCTGAGCACGGCTTCTGCGGGCGCCGCCCACCGCTGACAGCGCCGCCCAGCCCTCCCAGCGCGGTTGCCCAAAGTGGCCTGCGAGCTCCTCGCTGCCTGCTCCACCCACCAGGCCTCCCAGCCGTGGTCCTGGCCTTCGCCCGCAGGCTGGCCAAGATTCCCCAAGCTCAAGCCTCAGGATTCTCCCTTTCCATTCCATATTTATTGGGGCATGAAAGCAGTCATTGGACAGAGTTCCTTTGCAAGCCTGATAGAACACAAGTTTAAAGAATAAATATTCATTTGGACATATATAAATACATATATATGTATATTTTTATTCAGTGAAAGGAGGGGAGGCAGAGACAGACTGCCGCATGTGTCTCAACTGGGATCCACCCAGCAAGCCCACTAGGGGGCGATGCTCTGCCTATCTGGGGCCCCTGCTCCATTGCAACCAGAGCCATTTTTTAGCCCGAGGCACAAGCCATGGAGCCATCTTCAGCGCTGGGGGCCACTCTTTCCAATAGAGCCATGGCTGCGGGGGTGGGGGGTGGGGGAGAAGCAAATGGTTGCTCGCTTCTCCTGTGTGCTCTGACCAGGAATTGAACCTGGTTCATCCACATGCCAGGCTGATGCTCTACCACTGAGCCAACTGACCAGGGAGGGCCATTTGGCCATAATTTTAAAGATGTGACCCAGATGTCAGGTGCTGAAGATCTGGTTGAAGCACTCTTGAACTCACCAATTCTAGAGTCTAGGAAGGTTCAAAGACCTCCCCCAAGAATCCTACTAATTCCCAAGAGGTCTGATGTCCTCCTACACCTGAATCTACACCCTGATCTTTTTTAGTTCCCTCACCAACAGAATGCAAAATGTAGCCTTTTCACTGGTTCCCAAAATAAATTCTGCTGTCATGAAGCAGTTCCTGAGAGATATCACTGAAAACAAGCAGCGGGTTTCCACAAGTAGAAGGGACTCATCCTTCTACTTCTATGTGTCTCAACTGGGAAAGCAGCCCTGTTTTCTTCCTGGTACAAAGACCTTCAGTTCCAGCTGGTTTCTTGCTGGTGTCAGCATGTCTGCTGGGCTTCGAGTTTCTCAAAAAGTTCACTGGCTCCTGCACTCCATTTGTTTCATGTTGTGAGAATTCACATAGAGAAGATGGGGAGCTACTCAAGTAGCAGGATTTCATAATAGCTTTCAACCTGGAACTTCCAACAATGGTCTTAAAAACATCAACTGCTGAGTAGCCATGCTTCCTGCAATATATACTTAGGTTGACATATTTATACAAGCTGAATTCAATCTGCCTTAGTCTTCTCCAAATCCCTGACAGGTGACTTCAGTCTTTCTCAAGCCTGTCCATGCATTTGTGTGCCTATTTCCAGATTATAGACATGAGCATTTAGTATTGCTTAGGTTACAGGGAAAGAATATTTTGAGTCTGAGCTACAAATATTTCCTAAATTTATTCACACACTAATTTCTAAGACATCTGCCTTCCTCAAGTATGGAGCCATAAAATAAATTGTATAGTCCCAGACCTCTTCTTAACCCTGTTTTATGCTAATTATAATGTACTCTAGGCCTGACCTGTGGTGGCGCAGTGGATAAAGTGTCAACCTGGAATGCTGAGGTTGCTGGTTCAAAACCCTGGGCTTACCTGGTCAAGGCACATATGGGAGTTGATGCTTCCTGCTCCTCCTCCCTTCCCTCTCTTTCTCTCTCCCTTCTCTAAAATGAATAAATAAAGTGTGAAAAAAAATAATGTACTCTAAAATGACTAGTCATGTGCTTTATGGAGTAAACTTAGGCCTACTTTTCTAATTTGTAGTTAAAGAAATAAAATGTATATTAAAAGCATAAAATACTCTATGATTCCTTCTTCCTTCACTTTTTACCAGGAAAGGAGACATGGACCAATTCACAACAAAAAACTTTTTAATTCATAATAATGTTTCCTGGTTTGTTTTGGTATATTAAAGGCCTGAAGAAAAAAGAAATCATCAGCCCTGGCCGGTTGGCTCAGCGGTAGAGCGTCGGCCTGGCGTGCGGGGGACCCAGGTTCGATTCCCGGCCAGGGCACATAGGAGAAGCGCTCATTTGCTTCTCCACCCCCCCTCCTTCCTCTCTGTCTCTCTCTTCCCCTCCCGCAGCCAAGGCTCCATTGGAGCAAAGATGGCCCGGGCACTGGGGATGGCTCCTTGGCCTCTGCCCCAGGCACTAGAGTGGCTCTGGTCTCGGCAGAGCAAGGCCCCAGAGGGGCAGAGCATCGCCCCCTGGTGGGCAGAGCGTCGCCCCCTGGTGGGCAGAGCTTCGACCCTGGTGGGCGTGCCAGATGGATCCCGGTCCGGCGCATGCGAGAGTCTGTCTGACTGTCTCTCCCCATTTCCAGCTTCAGAAAAATACAAAAAGAAATCATTTTTTTAATTTTTTAATATTGATTTTAGAAAGAGGGGGAAGTAAGAGAAAGAGAAACATCAATTTGTTGTTCCACTTATTTATGCGTTCATTGGTTGATTCTTGTGTATGCCCTGACCTGGCATATCAGGACAATACTCTAACCAGCTGAACTATCCAGCTAGGAAAAAAGACATTTTTTTTAAAACTTCAGATCAGATCCTCAGAAAGAACACTGAGAACTCAAGAGATCTCTCAGGAGTCTTGAGAACTATGTTCACTGCACCAGAATTCTTTTACTTTTTTTTTAATTTGAGAGAATGACAGGAAGGGGGGGAGAAAGAGAGAGAGGAGAGATACGAAGCATCAGCTCGTAGTTGCGTCACTTTAGTTTTTCATTGATTACTTCTCATACATGCCTTGACCAGAGCTGGCTTAAGCCAAGCCACGGACCGTTTGCTCAAGCCAGCAACCATTAAGCTCAAGCCAGTGACTTAGGGATCATGTTGATGATCCTGTGCTCAAGCCAATGACCCGGGCTCAAGCTGGTGACCTCAGGGTTTCAAACCGGAGACCTCAACCTTCCAGGTTGACACTCTATCCACTGTGCCACTACTGATCAGACAAGCAACTTCTCAGGAGGCTTGAGAATTATGTTCACTGCACCTGAATTCTACAACACCTGGGCAGCAATACAGAGTCACACAGGAGAAGAGATGGGGTTTCCTGCACGCAAGGCAAAACTCATCTAGTTCACGTTGGTCCACTCAGCAGTATGTGGTTGCTTGGAACAGCAACGAGCCGGCACCTGCACCCAAGTTCTAGGCTGGGTAAGTGGCTGCTGCCCAAGCACTTGTCTCCGAGGCAAGTTAGACCATCACCATTTTCTGAACAGGAAAGCAGTTCTGTGCATGTTAACAAGCTCAGCGAAAGAAGGCAAACTCTTACCTCAGCACCACATTAGGCTATGGAAATACAAACTGGACGCCACGCAAATATTTATTTTTGGGGACTTCTGAGAGGCCTCTGGGTCCAAGAAAATAAATCTCTACACATGTTTACTCATAATGATTTCCAACAGGCCCATCTAAATACAAGTCCAAGATTTCATTAAACAGACTTCCTCAATGGCCACAGAGCTATGTAAACACATTATAAATAAAGGCACAGATCCTCTTTTCTGGGTGGTTGGGGGTATAATGTTTGAAGACATGATCCCTGCCTCCCAAACTGATCCCTTCCCTGAGGGCCCAGGAAGCAAGGCGTTCACAGAAGAATTTTATATTCTTTTTCAATAGAGTTGTTTGTAGAGGAACTTCCATTTTAACGGAGCATATGCTCATTTTTACAGTTTCATAAAAACAGAAATTTCAAGAAAGGAAAAAGACCTTATTTAAGGATTTAGTGTACTCATGCTCACTGTTGATTTATCAAAGGAAGGAGATGGGATTAGTAAGCTAAGAACATTCATTGGACATGATTTGAAAAATGACTTCCACAGGATCTGTTTCCTTATCTGGCTGGAACAACAAAGCTAATAGTGGACTCTGAGTTTGACTCCAAGAAGGGAAAGAGCATGACCTCAGTGCACCCTCCCACAGCAAGGGCCCCAGGTGATGCTGAGGAAGCATTTGCCTTTGGACAAGGCTCGAGCATGTACATATACGCAGGCACACACACACACGCTCCTTCCACACAATGACTTGGTATAAAGAAGGCAGGGAAATGGCTCTCCAGGCTAAAGATTCTCCCTTATTAATCACCTTTTCCTCCTCCTCCCAGCTCTTACTGGCAGCTGGGCCGGGCAATGACTCAGGAAGGCAGGTAGTAGGGAGAAGCCGGTTCATCATTGTGGCTTAAAAAAATACTGAGACCCTTACAAGTATAAGTTACTCATAAGCTTACTAGTCATCTGGGAGGAGAAGAAGGGGGCCAATGAAAGGCTGCAGGTATGTGTTCAGAGAAAGGTGGGAGAAGAGAGGCATTAGGACAATAGTAGAAAAATGACAGACCCAATCTTCACGAAGAGGGCTCCTGTAAGCCAGGAGTAACATTCTGGTAACCTCTGCATACTTCTCCACCAGCGGTTCTGCTGTGGGGATTTCTTCAGTGCTCAACAAAGCCCCCATGTCACTGATGCAACCATTAGCAACACACACTACCTCCTGGAAGATGTCAGCAGTGTCATGGAGCATAACAAGACCTCTAGAGGAAAAGGACAGTTGGGAGCACTAGTGTGAAATTCAGACCCAAGCCAACAGTGTGCGAGCTGAGTGCCAGCACATACCAAGGCCAGGCGGGGGGGAAAGACTTCCAAACCGCAGCATCTCTGGGACTAAAAGAATTCTCCTTGAACATTGTGGGTCCTCTTGCTGAGTACCTCTAATGGAACATCTTGAGGGATGACACAGGCCCAGGAAACCCAACCTAGCAGCATCGACTGTGTTTGGGGGTGGTACTCGTTCTCTTCTGTTTTTGTGCATAATGCAAAATGTCTCCGCCCTCCATCTTCACTGCTTAACAGGCAACAGCTTATTCCCTGATCACCCCACGATAATCACAGCATAGAAAGACCTCAAAGTGTTTGCCACCCCGACCCTTGCCTGTGCCTTGCTGTCACAGCTGGCCTCTCACACCAGCCATGATGACGGGATGCACCACAATAGCTCCAAAAGTGAACATTAGGGAGGACACCATCCCGAGAGTCTCAACACTTAATCACACGCCCCCCAGTCCTAATGTTCCGGGCTATTAGCGCTCCCATTAGCGTGATTTGTAACTGAATTTTTAACCAAACCCACTGTTTCTGGCTCTCGTTCAAGCCCAAATACAAAGGAATGAGTAAAAGCCGTTTTCCCCACAGCAGCAGCTCGCCTCCTTGGCAGGTGGAGAGGGGGGTGTATGGAGCAGCTAGCGTCTCCTCCTCCTCCTTGGGAAGGAATGCAGCAGGCAGCACCCTGTGCCAAGCCGCCAGCCAGCTGACCGTCCGCGGGCGGCAGTCGCTGAGCTGTGGGGCCTGCCCCCGGCGCCAGGCCCAGGAGAACAGGCCCGACAAGGCAGAGGGCCACTGCACTGGCTCTGCTCTCTCTAGGAGTCCCAATCGGTGGCTCAGGGTCTATGCTCCAGCCCCCAAAGCAAGCCTCCTCAATCCTTATGTGTAGTCAATTATACTAAAATGTCACTGGATCTTTCTCTGAATGCCCTTTCTAAAAGCCTACTTGTTCCATTAAAGCTGCCCTTTACCCGTATTTCCTCTGTTATTATACAGACATCAGCGCATTCTGATAGGCACACAGCTGGCTGCACGATGTTAACAGAATCTTTCTTCCAAAACCTGAGTCGGTGCTCTAAGCTCTTGTGGCCCCTGTGCAGGGAGAGGCTGCTCACAATAGGTCTCTCAGGCACTTTTCATCATCGGGCCCCATAGTGACCCTCAAGGTTTTAGCACGGGGGCCTGGGCTTCAGTTTGACTGCAGGAACAGGACTCGTGTGGTGCTGGTTCTGCAGAGCGTGTGCCCTGTGTTGACTCCGACTTAACGTCGATGTGAAGAAGTTTAGAGCAGGAGTTCACGAAACTGTGAGAAGCCCCAAACCTGGCCTCCACCCTGGAGCTGCAGCTCATCAGCCCCAGTGTAGCCACTGATTGCGATTACAGGAAGCCCCCAAAACTAGGAGCCTCGGAGGCTAGCCCCCCAGCTTTCTGCTTTAAAAAGAGACATGTAAGCTATCCCATTTCCATGGTATAGGAAAGTTTTAAGTGAGATCGTTCTGACAAACATGGGAGGCAAAGGAAAGACTGAACTACTATGTGGATGTGGCAATAAACCCTGTCATTAACTAGGCAGTTACTAACTAACACACACTCTCTAAATGCTTTGACTACACTATCTCATTTAACCCTCACTACAACCTTTGAGGTAAACATCACTATCAACCCCATTTTAGAGGGGAGGACACTGAGCCTCAGTCCCAAGATCCAACAATAAGCAAGCAACAGTTCCAGGCTTTGAACCCAGGTCTGTCTGACTATAAAGTTGCCCTTGTCACTAGAGCCTGTCATATCTCCCAATGGCATTATCTTCACATTGGATTTCTGATTTCACACCCTGTTATCAGCTCTCAGAACAATAAAACACTTTGATGCCACCTCTCAGCAGGAAGCATGAGGGTCATTTCCCAAGTCAGGAATGTACAACAAACAGCTCACTGCCCCCAATAAATGATATTAAACTAGGTTATCAGACAATTGGTGAAAGCGAGTAAAATTGGTCCTCTGAAAAGAAAACGCTCATTTGAGAAGGGGACATTTTTTGTGTACGGCCATACCACCCTGAACGCACCCGATCTCTTCTGATCTCGGAAGCTAAGCAGGGTCGGGCCTGGTTAGTACTTGGATGGGAGAGAAGGGGACATTTTCACTGCCCAATGAGGAAGGAATGCTTAATCAGGTGATCAGCTCCTTTCTGGTTCCACACACACTTCTTGAGGAAGGAGCTCCTGATGTCACTTCATCATTATAAGCTACCACAAAAAGGAAAGAAAAGAAAGGAAAGGAAGGGAAGGGAAGGAAGGGAAGGAAAGGGAAGAGAGAGAGAGAGAGAGAGAGAGAGAGAGAGAGAGAGAGAGAGAAAGAAAGAAAGAAAGAAAGAAAGAAAGAAAGAAAGAAAGAAAGAAGAAAGGGTGCCAGGAAATGCATGAACCCTACTATCTTCCTGGAATTGCTACTTCACTCCAGCTCATCACCAGGCCCTATGGAACTAGGGTGGCCAGATTTAGAAAAAAAACAAACAAAACATAATAAGTTTAATTTAAATATCAGATAAATAATTTTTAGTGTCTATCCCATGCAACATTTGTGAATAGTTACTTTTAAAAATTAAATTTGCTTATCTTAAATTCAGATTTAATCAGGGTCCTGTATTTTTATCTGACAACCCTACTATAGCTCCCAAGATAGCACTACTCTCTTCAAAATTAAGGTGTTAATAAAGGGCAGAGACTATCACAGATGGTGACCAAGTCATCTAGGCCCTCAGGGAATCCTTACTGCACCCACCCCAGAAGCCCTCCCTTGAGGTTTGATGAGAGTATCTTCCCACTAGGAAGGGCCTGAGCTAAGTAATCGGGATCCCTAAATACTCCTAGAGAGCTGAAGGAGTCAACGGGACATTGATCTCTTTTGTTGCAAATGCATACACAATTTCTTTCTCCTCAGTTCCAGTTCATGAGTAAATGTCCATGTAACACGCCTCTGCTGGAGACAGAGAAAACCCTTCCTTCTCCCACCCGAAGCACATTTTTAACAAAGCAGCTAAGATCTCCCAGCTGGAACTCCTCTTTCACAAGGCTTTGCTTGGGGGAGCAGATGGGAAGAATGGCGGTTACATAGCCAAAAAAAATTACACTGGATGCCAGAGCAAGTTCACACTTGAAAACACCAGCTCTGTCCAATGTTTTCAGTTTTCAAGTGCAAGCATGTTGCTGAAATCTAGATGCCACTTTAAAACAAGATTCTGAAAGAGCAGCGAATGGGTTTCACTGGCCCCAAATTCTTTTCCTTCTTTCCTGCTCTACAGGGAAACAAAACTCGATGTTTCCACATCACCATCTACGGAAAGCCTCTTTCATTCTCCCTGAGAAATGCAGGGCCCAACCTACCACAGGAACAGGCTCCCCAACTTCCTGATGTAGTTCTGAAATCAAAGTTCTGTATGGCCTCCCCTACCTGGCTCTTATCTCTAAGTCATCTGTACCACACACCCACAGAACAGGGACACCTGGTTTTGCAAGAACTTTGGACCAGCAGCTTGAATTCAGCTTCCTCTGGACAAGCCAAAACCCCCCGGGTGAGCCACATCTGTGAGAGGCAGTCCATACCAGTTTCTTAACAGCTTGGCTGTGTGTCAGCTCCATTCCTAGGGGAAGATGAGAGTGACCTGTGACCTTGGCTATCCCTATGGCAATGACAGTTACTCTCGTCTGGGTCCAGGACCAAGGATTCTTGGCAGGAGGTTTAGAAGGGAGAGCCTGTCCCCAAGAGGAGCTTAATGAGAATATCCAGGAGGATGCTTTATTCAAAAAAAAGCATAATTAGTAGTATGCTATTTTATATCAAAAAAATATTGTTTTTGTAGTATAAACAACAGAGTGTGGAGGACATTTTGCCTAATGAAATCAGTTTTTCCAACGTGAACGGCTATAGCAGAAGGAGGGTAAATTACCTACTTCTGGTCAATAATGATATCCAAGTCTCCATTTCTGTAAAAAGAACATACATCCCTAATATAGGCTTGGCTTTGAATCTTCAGTTCTGTCTGACAATCTAAATCTTATTGCTTGGGAATGAGCTTTGCTTTTTATATATTTGATATATCAAAGACACTTTGGTTTAACTGATTTGGATCATGTGTTTTATTATTAAGTGAGACCTGGTGGCTAAAGATGACATTTGTGCAAATAAATGGGGAAATTTTTGATTCACCAAGTTTAAGAGTTATATATGTGCAACGGTGTTACACTGCAAATGCTATGAGTAATACGGTTTGACATACTGTGTGCATTTCAAGTAATGTTTGTTATGTCAGTCAAACCGTGTAAAAATTGTGATGTGCAATTTGAAACAGGAGCCAAAGTTTAGCAGAGTATGACAAGATCAAACAGCAATTTAGAAAAGAGAGAGCGATAGGAAGAAATAGATTGTTTTGATGGATTCTATTTCTAAAGTTAGCTAATCAAAAGCCGACCCAGCTTTTTACAAAACCCTACCTAAGGTAAGTTACAATGAAGACTGGCCAGCAGGCCTCTAACATACCCTAGAGAAATGCATTATGATTCAGGAATGTTAAATAAATACACTACTCAGCAAGAATATCTTTGCTCTCTTATAGATTAGCAAATTGAGCATGTTCACGGCCATTAAGGATAGCCCAGAGCAAAATAAAAGAAAGTAAATCCTGGTACTGTTGAGCTTAGAGACATCCTCCTCCTTTCAAACAAAAGGCAAATGTAAAAAAG
Source organism: Saccopteryx leptura (assembly GCF_036850995.1). Lineage (NCBI taxonomy): Eukaryota > Metazoa > Chordata > Mammalia > Chiroptera > Emballonuridae > Saccopteryx > Saccopteryx leptura. Next base: position 58,257,818 of record NC_089509.1, on the reverse strand, counting down.
AAAAAACGAGTTGTCATTTGTACTTTGGCCCTGGAGTAAATACGGAGGTGGCTTGCTTTATCCCTCTCTCCCGTGCTGGGTAGGGTGGTTATGAAGAGCAGGGCTCACTTGGAGGGTGGCAGGGCTGCAGCCCTGACAGAGACTGGGTAGCGGGGTTGGAGGGGGGCAAGGGATGACAGAGCCCAGCAAAGCAGGAATGGAGTGACCGACTATCCTGTTAGCCCAAGACTGAGTGGTTTCCTGAGACTCAAGACTTCCAATGTTGAAACCAGGAAGGTCTCAGGCAAACTGGAATGGTTGGTCACCCTAACAGGCTGGAGGAACCAGCAGAGTGGCTCTTGGGGGGAACTACGCAGGTCAGGGGTTTACCACCCCAAGCTGTCTGGAGACCAGGACCGTGGTTCTTGGCTTGGTCCCCCAGGCATCTGTGACATAGATGGGCTCTCCAAGGAAATCTGCTCAACTATTCCTCTTACTTGCAGTTACCATGGAAGAACATAACACACACAGACACAGAGAGAGACACACACGCACAAGCAGACGCACATACACACACATTGTATTTTTTTTTGCTATAAATATATTTATATGCTAGAAAATAAAAGAGCAAGTTACAGGACATATGTAAGTATGGGAAAGTAAAAGGACCGAGAATTTTATTTCTTAGACACTGGATCAAATTTATTTTGATTAAAAATAATTTTTTAATTACAAAAGTAATATCCTCATTAAAGAAAAAAAAAGTTATAGAAAAAAAATTAAAAGAGCCAACTCCGATTCTATTTAGAGACAACCACTCAGTACCTAGGACACATCCTTGGCCGCACACTATAATAACCTGGGAAGCTTCTTAAAAATAGTGAAGCCTGGAACACACCCCCAGAGATTCTGTTTCATTGGTCTGGTCTAATTTCATTGTTTTACCATCAGTGTTGTTTAAAGGTTTTTCCAGGGATTCTAAGATTCATGGAAAGTTGGGAACCACTGCTCTGGGCCCTTTTCAATGTGTGTATCCTCTCCCTGAACACAGATGCATACACACACACACACACACACACACACACACACACACACACGCACGCACATGCACATGGCATAAACACATGTTTATATCGTATCTGGTATACTATTTTATTTCTTGCTTTTCTCACTCAATAACATATTGTGAATAGCTTTCCCATATCAATAAATCAGTTTTGCAATACTTTACATGGTGGCATGGTGTTGCAATGTGTGATTTAATTCATTTAACCAATTCCTGTTGTTGAATATTTTTGTTTCCAAATTTTGCTCTCACATCATAATGATTAAAATTCTAGACTTGGGAGTTGGACTGCTTTGGTTTGAGTCCCAGATACTTGTTCATTGCAAATGACATCAGACGAGTCTCTTTAAGCCTCTCTGAGCCTCAGGTTTCTCATCTGATAAATGGGGTAATAGGGGTACGTAGCTTTTCAATGAGGTAATACTATATATAAAGCACTAACTATGAGCTTAAGAAGTATTAGTTATTATATTAATATTAATCTTTGCCCACTTCCCATGTTATTTTCTTAGGATAAATACCCAAAATTTCAGCTCTGGCCGGTTGGCTCAGTGGTAGAGCGTCGGCCTGGTGTGCAGAGTCCCAGGTTTGATTCCCGGCCAAGGCACATAGGAGAAGCGCCCATCTGCTTCTCCACCCCTCCCCCTCTCCTTCCTCTCTGTCTCTCTCTTCCTCTCCCACAGCCCAGGCTCCACTGGAGCAAAGTTGGCCCGGGCGCTGAGGATGGCTCTGTGGCCTCTGCCTCAGGCACTAGAATGACTCTGGTTGCAGCAGAGCGATGCCCCAGATGGGCAGAGCATTGGCCCCTGGTGGGCGTGCCGGGTGGATCCCGGTCGGGCGCATGCAGGAGTCTGTCTGACTGCCACCCCGTTTCCAACTTCAAAAAAATACAAAAAAAACCCCAAAAACCCAAAATATCAATTTGGAGTCCATGTGTCTTTTTACTGTTGAACTGTAAGAGTTCTTTACATATTCTGGACACTAGACCATTATCAGATACATGACTCAAAAACATTTCCTCCCGTTCTATAGTCTGTCTTATCACTTTCTTAATAGCATTCTAAGAAGAACCAAACTTTTTAGTATTTATGAAGCCCAGTTTTTCCTTTGGTTGCTTGGGGTGTTGTGTAAGAACCTGTGGCTGAGCAGCCTTAATGACCACAGCAGTACAAGTGTTGTGGCAAAATGTGCCCTGGCAGTGAGCTTCCACCTGGATGTTTCCATGCACTACTGATGCTCGCACTTCATCGGCCATGAATGTCTTGTGGTTTCAATGAATTCAAGGGGACACAGAGGTACAGTCTTACCATGTGTCTGAAAAATGTGGAAAATCAGAAATATCTGGTAAACAGCACTACTGACCACTATGATTTAACTTACACTTGAGAAACAACAAATTTGGGATTACCAGAAAAACAACATATGTGTTGTATGTTAAAACCAAAAGATCTGTCTTCATTGAAATAAACCAGATTTTATGTCCTTGCCTTTCACATACATGAGAAATAGTCACATAAAAAAAGTTTTAAATAATTAACATCTTCAGCAAGTTTGGGCCAAACTATGTTGTTAGTTATGTTACTTGATGGCTTTTACATAAGAAAATACATGTAATTCTTCTTAGAACTTAGTTAGCAGGAAAACCTTTATTTCTAGATAAACTTATGTGCTTCCCTTTTGTTTTGGAGTGAGAAATATGTTTCTATTTTTACTTTTGTTGCTAGGAAGCTCCAAGCTGAAATTAATGACTACTTCTTTTCCTCCCGGTATAGCTAACACTTTTTCCAATGAAATATTTTTTCTAAATGTTTATTTTAGCTGACTTGTATCATGTCTTTTTATTTTTCTGAACTACCTCATTTTTTTGCCAGGCAGTTAAAAGATAAATTATAAATAATTACATATTTTTTCCCAAATATAGTACTTGGGAAAGTGTTATGCTTAATTTTCTAATTTTATAGACCTTTCTGCTTTGTGCATCAAAACTACAATAATGAACTGATGACATTAAATTGGTGCAACATGAGTAAGGGTTTTAGAAAATGGATGAAGGCAACTTTTTACTCTTATAATGGACACTTTGTTAACTGCATGATACCCTCAACTTACGCTTTTGCAGGAGGGTAGTGTAGAAATTAAATCACAAGCCTCAAAAAAAATTTAAAATATGCAAAAGGCTTGAATAAACATTTCTCCAGAGGAGATATACATATGGCCAATCACACGTGAAAAGATGCTCAACATCATTAGTCATGAGGGAAATGCAAATCAAAACCACTTCGCATCCACTAGGATGGCTATAATCAAAAATAGAGATAATAACAAGAATTGAGGAGGACCTGGAGAAATCAGAATCTTTGGGCAGTGTTGGTAGGAATGTAAATGGTGCAGCCACTGTGCCAAACTATTTAGCAGTTCTTCAAAAAGTTAAACATAAAGTTATCTTATGATCCAGCCACTTTATTCCTTAGGTATGCACTCAAGAGAATAAAAATTATGCGTTCACACAAAACTTATATAAGACTGTTTATAGCAGTATTATTCACAATAGCCAAACAGTAGAAACAACCCAAATGTCCATCAACTGATGAATGGATAAACAAAATGTGGTACTATATTATCCATACATCCAAAGGAATATTATTCAGCAATAAAAAGGAACGAAGTTCTGATACATGCTACAACATGAATGAACCTTGGAAACATTGTGTGAGTTAAAAGAAGCCAGACACAAAAGGCCACATATTGTATGATTCTGTTCATATGAAATGTCCAGAATAGGTAAATCCACAGAAAACATATTAGTGGTTGCCAAGGGCTGAGAGTGTAGGAAAATAGAGACTGACTGCCAATTGGTACTGGGATCGGGATGATGAAAAAGCTCTGGGATTAGGTAGTGGTGATGACTGTACAAATGTAAGAATATACTAAAAATTAAAAAACACTGAATTATATACTTTTAAATGGCATGTTGTGGTGGTATGTGAATTCTATCTCAGTAAAAAAAAAAATTGTTTAAGAATGTTAACATGTTGAGTTCAATGACTGATATTTTAAAAATATTGCTGTATAAGTTCACCTATACTTACTGATATAAAAACCATATTGCTTTTAAAAGGAATTAGTTTGTATAAACTCCAAAGTTAATTTAAATTATTTTCATTATTATGTTACTTAGACATATGCAAATATAATTTCAGTTTAAGGTCCTTAGGCTTATATACACAAACAACAATAAAGACAAAACCAGCTTACAGATTAAATGCATAGAAAGTTCAAATTCCCAACATCAAATCAATGTGGTAGATGCTGCTGTTTGCTGAAAGTGAATCACACTCATAGACACTGACTGCTAGGGCACAGGTCTCTCCTGCATATAGTGTCATCCATATAACACCTCAATTCTCCATCACTTTTCTAGGCTCCTACAACAATTCACCCAGTCTTCACTTAGCATAAATGCTTCTCTGTAGGGAATAACCTATCTGATCTTGGACCCTCTATAACTTGGATTTAAGGAACTTTAGTTAAAAAACCCTAAATGTGAATGGTGATGTGAATGTAATCCCCTGCTGCAAACACAGGGAAATAGGTTTCTTGGATGAAACCACAAGAAACTGTGTGAGTGTGTGACCTTTGTGCAAACACAAAGGAATGCATGTGAATGGGCTTTAGGAAATTAGCCTAGAGGTTTATAGATTGCCCTTTCCTTTGTGCTTGTTAATTAGCAAAAGAAAAAGAATGTACTGATTAAAACTAGCTCTTTTTCCTTATCAACAAGAAGTACATTAGTCATTCTTTCCCCTTAACACTTGATCTCCCTCCCCTGAAATCCTGTTACCTTTGTTCTGCCTCTGATCAATAAAAGCTCTGGGAGAAGGAGACTTGGGAGGTTAGTCTCTCTTGACTGCCTCTCCCTCTTCTCTTGACAACAGTTTGTGTCTTGAGCAGTCTTTCCACGTGACACTGGAAGTTCCCAGAGGGCTGGAGGACTACACTTCTCATTAATTAGTGATGACTAATTCTACATTATACCAACATAAAAGTAAATACATACAAATTATGGACAAAGAAATATTATGGCAGTGTTTATTTATAAACTGATAGTGTAGGTTACCTAGAATATATTTATATGAGCTTTTTTGGATTGTCATCATAATAAAACATATCATTTTTTTGTTCTTGTTGGTCAAATAAGTTTGTAAATATGATGTATGTTTGCTCACTTGTAGTTTGCATTAGGGGCTGGGCAACGCCAGGTATGGTGGTCTATGAGGTTGTGGGTTGCCTTCCTGATTGGGAGGGGCCCTTGTTATGCTAATGTTTATTGGAAGGGAGATTCTGCCCCACCACTGGGAGGTGCAGGAGGATTTCTTTTTTCTCCCCTCCCTGATCCCTTGCCCTCCATGGGAAAAGCAGGTTTTCTGCTTTTCCCTTGGCTTTTCTTGTGGCTTGCCTGTCTGGGTGAGACACCAATAAACAGATGGCCCACCATCCTCCAACTCCACTATTTCTTTATCGTCTTCCCAAATTTAATGAGAACTTGCCTGTGAATGGCCACAATGGCAATGGTGGCCTATAAAGCCAGTAGCCGCAGCCACCATCACAGCTGCCTGGCCCATGCAGGTTCACATTGGATTCGGACAGATGGTAATGAAACAACGGAGCCAAAAACTGATGGGCCATTGTTGGTCAAATAAGTTTGTAAATATGATATATATGTTTGCTCGCTTGTGACTTATATTGGGTGTGGGGGACAGGCTATAAGCAGGCCAGGTTGTTGTAGCCTAAGGTTTGGTTTTAGGACTAAGCTTTTCCCCACACCCTTGACTGATTGTATGATCTGGGTGGTGCACTCTCATGAGGAATCCAATTATGCCTTGGATAAGTGACTTTGTATCGGAGACTTCCTTGTTTGTATATTGGATTAAGGGATTTTGGTTTTCTACACTATAAAGTGGGACAGACCAGGAGCTGGCTCACGCAGTTCCTGCTATCACGATTGCAGGGGCTTCCCTGATCCCTTGCCCTTCATGGGAAAAGCTGGTTTTCTGCTTTTCCCTTGTCTTCTTTTGTGGTTTGCCTGTCTTGGTGAGACACCAATAAATAGGATGGCCCCCCATCCTCTGACTCCGCCATTTCTTTATCGTCTGCCCGAATCCAATGGGAACCTGCATGTGAATGGCCACGATGGCGGCTTCACAGCCATCATCTTTAATCCTAGCTTGCACCCGGCAGGCAAGTAAAAACACACACTGGGCTCCAAAACCCACTCATTCAGTGCTCACAAAGCTACTGACTTATCCGAGTTTCCTAGAATCAAAGGTTTCTAGTTCACCAGACTTATTCACCTCTGTTCCCCATCTCCTTCCTTCTCCCTGCACAAACTGGCTTCTCACTCAACACTCCACCATCTTGGCTGCTTCTCCTGGCCTCCTCCACGTGGCCTTTCTCTACTTTCTTCTCTAATGTTAATCTCAGGAACCGAGAGAGCAAGCTTCCGGTCTGCCCCCATTTTATAGTGTAGAAATCAAAACCTTTAATCCAATATACAAATAGGGAAGTCTCTAATACAAAGTCACTTATCTGAGGCATGATGGGATTCTTCATGAGAGTGCACCACCCTACATCAAAAAGGGTGGGAAAGGCTTAGTCCTAAAACCAAGCCCCAAGATACAAGGATCCTGCCTGCCCACAGCCCACCCCCAACACACATTAATATAATCACGCCCATCCCAAGCAATCACCTGGGTGACCAGCTTCCACGTGGGTAGCGACATCTGTAACAAAGTGAGCATAATATATTTTATCTGCCCAACACGGCCCCTGGCGATACAGTTCTCTTAGCATAATTTCATGTCTCCAAGAATATATTTGCTGACCATAGCAGCTTTATGGCTCTCAGTTTAAGAAGCACTGCTATAAGCCAGACCACTGGTTTTCAAATTTGACTTGCATCAGAATCACATGGGAAGCTTTGTGAAAACAGGGTTGCTGGATCTCACCTTCAGAGTTTCTGATCCAGTAGGTCTTGGATGGGGCCCAAGAATTTGCATTTCTAACAGTTCTAAGTGTAACTGGTATTTATGCTCCAAGGACCAGTCGTTGAGGTTGACTGCCCTCTAGCTGTTAAATACTAGGTGACTGATAACCATCAGTTCAAGACAGATTCCTATGGAAGAAGACAGACATCAATCAGTTCAGGGACGCACCTACTCTGATGGATGCCTACAAATCACATTCTGTAACAGTTAATTTTATGTGTCAATTTGACTGGGCCACAGGGTTCCCAGATATTTGATCAAGCAGAGTATGTCTGTGAAAGTGTCTTTGGATGAGATTAACATTTGAAATCAGTAGACTAATTAAAGCAGGTTTCCCTCCCTACTCTGAGCGGGTCTTATCTAATCAGTTAAAAGGCGTTTAACTGGTACAAAAACCCCTCCCCTTAGTAAGGAAGAGTTCTGCCTGACTGCCTTGACATAATTTTTTTTCCTATCTCTGGACTCAAACTGAAACTTGCCCTTTTTCTGGGTTTTGAGCCTACTGGCATTCATGTTGGACTATACCATTGCTCTCCTCAGTCCCCAGATTGTTGGTCAACCTCCATAATTATGTGACCCAATTCCTTAAAATAAATCTCTTTCTCAATCTCTATACATTCTACTGGTTCTGTTTCTCTGGAGAACCCTAACACAGAAACTAATGAGCCTTTCTTGGATTTTCACACAGACTGAGCCCAAAGGTAGAATGAGGAAATTCTCATTAATAAACCTTTGTGATCCGTTCACCTCCAGTCAAAGGTTTCTAGAGCAATCTGAGATCCTAAGCAAGGTTCAGGACACATTTTCACAAACTGCAGCTAGATACATGGAAATAAGTATTCCTTGTGATCAACCAAGAAAACAAGGACTAATAAAAGACTAGCCACCAGTGCCAGAGTTGAATTAATTTACCCAGATTTAAGACTACAGAACACAGGGCACACATACCTACTCTACCACATGATTACCTAATTTCTTGAGGTCAATAAAATGATCTCACACCATTACCACTATTTCATACATAAAAAATATTTTTCTTCCTTTTTATTAATTTCTCCAAACATTCTGAGAAGTCACAGTGTCACTTAGAATATCAATTCATTATTTGCAAGTTGTGATGACCTTGAACAGGTCACTTAACTGACGTAAGCCTTGGTTTGCTTATCTGTTCACTAGGAATAAGAATTCTAACCTGATCAGTCAGAGTCTAGCCAAAAAATACCACAAACAAACAGAGAAACCACTTCTAAGTATTTACAGTATAAAGAGTTCAAGGCAGGAAATTATTTCCACAGATGAAGGGGGAGCTGAGAGAGGAAGGAAGCCACTAACAACACTGTAGTGGAAGACCAAGAGAGCAGATGAACTGGTGGAAGTTCAGGGTCACCTCAGGAAGCTGGGTCTCTGAGGGCTTGTCTGGCAGTGGCCACTGGAGCAGCCACCTGAGGTAGAGGCGGATGCGATGGCTTCTCTGGCTTCTCCCTTCCCTTTTTACAGTGATTTGAGAGAGTGAGAGGGAGGGAGACAGAAAGGCATTGGTCAAATAAGTTTGTAAATATGATGTATATGTTTGCTAGCTTTGAGTTTGGGAGACAGGCTGTAGGCTGGCAAAGTCCTTATAGCCTAAGGCTTAGTTTTAAGACTAAGCCTTTCCCTCCCTTCTAATACTAAGATCTTCTCAACTCTAAGCTTTTCCCTACACCCTTGACTGTTTCATGATAGGGGGTGGTGCACTCTTTATGAGGAATCCCATTATGCCTCATATAAGTAGTTTTGTATCAGAGACTTCCTTATTTGTATATTGGCTTGTATATTGGCTTAAAGGCTTTAATTTTCTACACTATAAAATGAAGCAGACCAGGAGCTCTCGCTCTCTCTTGGTTCCTGCTATCAGCATTGCAGAGGCCTCCCTAGTCCCTTGCCCTCTATGGGAAAGGCAGGTTTTCTGCTTTTTTCTTGGCTTTTCTTGTGGCTTGCCTTTCTTGGTGAGACACCAATAAACAGAATGGCCCACCATCCTCCAACTCCACCATTTCTTTACTGTCTGCCTGAATTCAATGAGAACCTGCATGCGAATGGCCATGTTGGTGGCCCCTGGCCATACAGGCATCAATTTATTCCATTTAGTTGTGCACTCATTAATTTCCCCTCGTATGTGCCCTGACCAGGGGTCTCTGGTGTGTCTGGATGATGCTTTATCCACTGAGCAACCTGGCCAGGTCTCCTTCCTTCCCTTTCAAACCTACCAATGCCTTCCACTGGACACACCATCCAGACGCAGCCTGGGGAACGTATCCTACAAGTTGGCTTTTCTGTGACACAGAGAGCTACATGTGAGGACCACTGGGTCCAGGGCCAGCACAACACTGCAAGGATTAAGTGACAATACATGTAAAGTTCCTGGTCTGCTATAGCTGACAGGGTATTTTCAGTCACTTTTTCTTCACTCTCTTCAACAAATTTTCCACTCCTCACGGTTTCTCTTTGTCCTCCTACTCTCTCATCACCCCGTTCATTCCTCCCACTTCCCCACCTACACTCCAAAGCAGACAGTAAGTTGGCTGGCCCCCCAAAGAGACGACAGACTCGGTGAAATCCTAGGGATGGCAGTTCCATGGGTTAGCTGCTAGATCCAACGATGTCCTCCTCTTCTCAGAGCCTGAGCCCCCTGCCTCCACACACCAGCTGCACAGACATGACCACAAGTAAGGCAACGAGTCGTGTTGGCCTTTTGTCCTGATTTTCTCCTTCCACTCACACCCATCACCAGTTCTCACATTAGACTCTACAGTTTGCCACAGAGTCACCTCCTTTGGACACTCTGGGTGGGTCTAATTATCTAAAGAAGGGGAATATTGAAGAAGATGACATCTGAGACCACTTCTACCCCTATCATCCTATGATACTCCTGAGAACGTTGAAAGGGAACCACAAAATGGAGGCAACCACAGTGGCCCTCCCCATGCCCCAAATCCACACCTCAGTCAGCCTGCATTTACCAGAAACACCTCAGTCAAGGAAATGTAACACCAATCGCAATCCTCCAACTCGGCTCTAGCTAGCTTACCTTACCCTAGAAAATAAGACCTGCTGGTCCGAGGAGTAAATCCCTACCCTCCCAGCCAGTCACGCCCTGTTTCCTCTTTGCCTCTTCTAATTCACTGTAAAACGTGCTCTTGCCCCAGATTCCTTGGGGAAAGTGCTCCACTGCTCGTGAGGCACTGCACTTCCCTCCATGGGATGATTTCCCTTGACTAAAGGACATCAAACTCATTACTAAATTGTTTTGGTTTTGTCATTTGACGCTACTATGGTGTGCATTTCTGTAAGGCTGGGTTGTGGCATATTCCCTGCCTGCCTATGTTACATTCATCCAGAGGCAAAAGTCCCCAAATTCTTGAGACCTGATGCAGAGGGATTTTCTGTTAACTGAAGAGGCATTTAAGAATAAAAGACCCCAAGGTTTATCCTAGGAGCAGTAGAGAGTATAATATTCTCAAATTCAACCCTCCTTATGAATAAATTATTTATAGATTCAAACAGTTCAAGATTAAGAAGAAAAAATTAGGGCAAAAAAAATTATTCCATTGCACAAGGTCTATAATGAAACTTTTGTGCCAATTTCCATCTTTATCATTCTCAAAACCCTTACAGATTTTTCCTTCCTATCTCTTCCCTGAGGTATACAAAAGAATCATTCCTTTGTCATTATCTTTAACATTTGGAACCCAGATGTGAACTGAAGTCCATCAACTTGACCGACAAATACCAGTCTTCTTGTTAAGTTCAACTCGGAAATGGCTGGGCAAACACTCCACTTTTTTACTTTGTACCAGATCTGATACCAGTCAGGGTGGAGTTTTAGACTCTTTAACCAGTCCTGCTCTACCTGTGGTTCTCAGCACCATCAACATCATCTGAGAACCTTTAGGAACTGCAGATTCTCAGGCCCCATCCCAGTCCTACTAAAATAGGAACTCTGGAGGGTGGGGCTCTGCAATCTGTGTGTGTGGGGGGGGGTTGTTTTTGGTTTGTTTGTTTTTTAGGTAGAGGAGGGGAGATAGTGAGGCAGACTCCTGCATGTGCCCTGAGCAGATCCATACCCTGTATTCTTTTTAAATTTCTTATTTATTGATTTCAGAGAGACAGGAAGGGGAAGGGGGAGGGGAGGGAGAGGGAGAAGGGGAGAGAGAAGAAGAAGGAGATTGATTTGCTGTTCCACTTTATTTATGCATTCATTGGTTGGTACTTCTGTGTGCTCTGACCCAGGATTGAAACCCCAACCTTGCCTTATCAGGATGATGCTCTAACCAACTGATTACTTAGCCGGGGTTGTAATCTGTGTTTTAACAAGCCTTCCAAGTGATTCTGATGCATGTAAGGTCTGAGAAACCCCGTTCTAGGGTAAAAAAAAGAAAGAGAAAAAGCAGACAGAAATAGATGGATGCAAGTGAAATATATTCTTGGTCTTTTTCTAATTATCTGAATTTGAATTTAAATCCCAAATCTCCACACAACCTGAAATCTACAGTCTTTCTAATGCTTATTTTATTCAGTACTCTTCTATGGGAAGGCTCTTATTAAGGGAGGGTAATTTCATGTAAGAATGCAATAGGAATTAGAACACTGCTACTTTTGTCCTGTCAAAATGAACAAATCCCTCTCTACCAAACTGTCATTTTATGTTCGGGAGGAAAGGAAAGCTATATATATGCCTTTTCCAAACATACCTCACTTCAGCTGGTAAATGCTTCTTTCCTATAATTGGGTAAATGTGCACAAGTGCCCTCCTGTACCCACCAGGAAATAGCAGGTCCTGACATGGGAATGGAGCCATATTTCCTTGCTCTACCCGCCTCCCTCCCCAGCCTTGTAAAAGCTCTTCATCCTTTCCAAGTAGAGGAGAGTTTGGGCAAAGAATTCTCCCGGGTGACAAAAAGCACTTTCTTTTCACCTTTTTGTTGCGCTGTTAGATTTTTAAACCCTTTTGACCTGAGAACAATACACATAAAGTAACAACACAGAGTTACTTTGTGTCGCTGCTTTCTCCTGTGCTTTCTCCACCCTTAGAGTAATAGGCCGCCATTTTAAATCAGAGAACCTGCAGCTGGTGAATCCAAGTTTAATGTAAGTCAGACCTTAAGTACTATTACTCCTACTCTTAGCTAGAGTGCTTTAAGGGGTGTGGGTTTTTTTCATTAAAAAAAAAATGTGACACTCCAGTTAGAAGCCTAGTTAGCAGGAAACAAATGGACTCCCAAATCAACAGAATGCTAACCACCCCCTGGTGGGCGCACAACCCAGAAGGTAATTTAGGAAATTTAGGAAGTCAGACAAGATGACTAAATAAGAGAAAAACCAGCCAATTTCCTTTTTCCTTTTTATGAAGACTACAATTATAGACTGCAGTCTTGTTCTCATGACTAATGAAATGGAAGAAAGCAGAAGTTTAAAATAAATAGTAGTGTTAAATAACCCATAACTAAATGCATGGGCAGTATCAAACATATACGTCTCACAGGAAAATACAATGGGGGGCCTAGAAATTTGATGTAGGATTTTTTCTAAATACAACTCCCTAAAGAAAACTAAACAACAACAAAAACTCCTCTGGCATTACACCAGAAATATACTATATATTCCTAAGCATTTGCTCCCAGTGATATAAAACCAGCTCTAACTCCTATAGCCTCAAGTGAAATAAAGATTTGCTGGTTAGCTCAATAATTAGATTATTCTAGACAGTCAATCTGGGCAAATCATGTCCCAAAGCTAATGTTTCTCCTTGTAATTATCTATGTCTGTCTACAACCATCAAATTAACCAGATAATTGCAGTCTCCAACATGATGTGCAGACAAGCCGCAGAGCCTCTGCTGGGGCTTCTCCTCCTTCTGTTCCTTCTCCTTCCTTCATGCATTATTATTCACTCTTCCATGCTTTCCCCTTCAGAAGTTACTTGGGCTAATTAAAGAAAATAGGCCACCTGAGCCTACGATTTATAAAAGGATTTATTTGCAATGGCCCAAACCTGGCTTTTGTTTTAACTAATATTCACCTCTAATGGTTTCAAGCATTACACACACAAAAAAATGCTCACCCTTGAAAGAGTACAGAGAGCGGAGGTTGAGGCACAGACCCATGTTTCACAGCTTTCAAAGTGCTGTTTCACAGCTGCTTTGTCTCCTCTCACAGCCCGGTGAAGTGGCAGTTATTTTATAGGTATAAAAATGATCTCTTCTAGTGACTTTCTCAAGGTCAAAGGGATAATAAAAACCAAGATGCCCTAGAACTTAGTTAGATCTCCTTCTCTGAACATACTGAGACCAGGCTGAAATGCATTAATAGGAAGGAGTCAAATACCAAGGAAGATGGAATTCTGACTACCTTGGCGTGAAGGCAGAAGGACTCCTGCAGCAGGGTGGAAGTGGATGTGTCTGAACTTGAGCGAGGGTTTATGTTTCTAAACCAAAGCTCGTATCATTGACACCCCCTTGCCCAGGTCTCCAAAATGCTAGTAAGAATGACAAAATAAAAGATTTCAGTCCTCCAGGTATGGCTAAGAAGGTTGGCAACTGAAGAATCTCTCAGAGCCCGGAAACAATATTTATTACAGCTTAGTGATTACAATTTTTTAGATATGAGATTTGTTTTATTTCAGAAGACTTAAACCTTCACATATTTTGAGTTACGATGTTCCAGAATTAAGAAAATTTCTAGATTCTCCCTTCAGAATGCATGGAGACAATAAATCCAAGAAGTTAAAGAAGAAGTTTAGCCTAAATAAGACTAAGGTCTCACTGAGTATCATCTTGGCCAGTTTTCTCAGATTTGTGGATTGTTCAGAACTACACCAAACCTCAAAAATCAGCTAGCTTAACCATAGGAATTAAACCCATGGGAAACTGTTCATTCTATCCAAACTCTGTCAACACTATTTTTTATATAAGAGCTAATTTATTGAATTAAACTGGGTAAAACCTTTCCTAGACTAGATACACTTGTTCCAACAAGGACATACCTTTTAGACAGAGAGGATTTTTAGTGAGAGTGGCATTATTAAAAAAAGGTAGACATTTGAGAATGTTAGGACAAGTAATGTATGGAAAATTAAGGGTGGGATGGCTTCAATGCATAAAGCAAATAGAAAGTTCTTTTTAATGTAAAGGTAGCTGATAATTCAAGTAGAGAAATTTCTCAATATGCATGGAAAAAAGTCCAGAGGAGAGATATACTTAGAGCTGGAGCAAAAGAAATGGGATACTTTAGAGTAACCTCAAGACCAGCCACCTATAGCATCCCTTAAAGATAAAGAAAAATGGCCTGACCAGGCGGTGGCGCAGTGGATAGAGCGTCAAACTGGGATGCGGAGGACCCAGGTTCGAGACCTTGAGGTCGCCAGCTTGAGTGTAGGCTCATTTGATTTGAGCAAAGCTCACCAGCTTGGACCCAAGGTCACTGGCTCGAGCAAGAGGTTACTCGGTCTGCTAAAGGCCCACAGTCAAGGCACATATGAGAAAGCAATCAATGAACAACTAAGGTGTCACAACGAAAAACTAATGATTGATGCTTCTCATCTCTCTCCTTTCCTGTCTGTCTGTCCTTATCTATTCCTCTCTCTGACTCTCTCTCTGTCTCTGTAAAAAAAAGAAAGAAAAAAAAGAGAAAAATGGAAGCCAGTCAAGAGGCATTATCCCTGATCACATAGTTAATAGGCAAACAGGAACTAGTACTTATCCAGTGCTACTGTGAATCATTTAGAATGAATTTCATTGTAGGCCCTGGCTGGGTAGCTCAATCAGAGCATTGTTCTGACATGCCAAGGTTGTAGGCTTGATTCCTGGTCAGGGCACATACAAGAATCAACCAATAAATGCATAAATAAATAAAACAGCAAATCAAAGTCTCTCTCTCTCTCCCTCTTTCCCTCCCTTGCCTCCCACTCTCTCTAAAATAAATAAATAAAAATTTAAAAAATAGAAAAGATCCTGACCAGGTGGTGGCAGAGTGGGTAGACTTTCTGACTGGGATGCGGAGGACCCAGGTTTGAAACCTCGAGGTCACCGGCTTAAGTGTGGTGTCTCTGTCTTGAGCATGGGATCACAGACATTACCCCATGGTCACTGGCTTGAGCCCAAGTTTGCTGGCTTGAGCAAGGGGTCACTCGCTCTGCTATAGCAGTCAAGGCACATATGAGAAAGCAATCAATGAACTAAGGTGCCACAACAAAGAACTGATGCTTCTTATCTCTCTCCCTTCCTGTCTGTCTGTCCCTATCTATCCCTCTCTCTAACTCTCTGTCTCTGTCAAAAAAATTAAAAATAAAAGGGAATGCATTTCATTGTAAGAAACAAAAACTCAAAGCAAAACTGATTTATTGATCCCTAGAACTGGAAATCAGAGCTGGATTTGATTCAGTCACTTAACTACATTACCAGCGATCTATGTTCTACCATTCTTCCCGCTCTGATATGGTCGAGGAGCTCTGTTGGGGCTGTCAGCCAGAGCACAGACACATGGCCTGTCCATGTGCCCTCGACTTCTCATATGGTGGCTGGGTTCCTGGAGCGTATATCCCAAGACTGAGTATTCAAAGGGATTCAGGAGGAAGCTGCAAGGCTTTTCATGACCTACCCTTAGACGTCCCAGCATGTCATTTCTATAACATTCTGTTGGTCAAGCAAGTCACTAAAGCCAGCCCAGATGTACAGGGAAGGGGAGTAGACTCTACTTCCTGAAAAAAAAAAGAACAACAGGTATATTTATGTTCAGTACCACAATATAAAATGACTGAGCCTCATAGAGGCAGTCCCCTATTCAGAAACCTTTAATTAGCATCACTGGTTGAGTGCTGAAGAGCAAACTCCTGGCCTCTGAGACCCTCTGCCGAGCCCACTTCACTTTTCCAGGCTTATTTCCACTGTTCTCAGCCACTCGTTATTGCCTAAATCAGCCCTGTGTTTTTCCACCTGTGTGCTTTTGCTTATAACATTTCCTTTTCTGCAAAGGCCCTTCCCATTCACTGCCCATTCAAACCAAATCTTATCCTAGTAAGGCCCACATCAAATCCCTCCTGCCCCTGACCTGATTACCTCAAGCTTAGATTTCAAACCTTTCTGAATTTCTCCCACACCAACTATACCTTTCCCAGGAAGCAGTTCCTTGGGTACAATACCATCTGATAGCATGGCCAGAAAGGGAATGGAGAAGATTTGGGGGGCTTGTTTTGCAAGAGAGGAAGAGAGAGAGAGAGAGCGAGACAGGAAGGGAGAGAGATGAGAAGCATCAACTCATAGTTGAGCCATTTTATTTGTTCATTGCTTTTCACACGTGTCTTAACCAGGGGGCTCAATTGAGGCAGTGACCCCTTGCTTAAACCAATGACCTTGGGCTCAAGCCAGTGACCTTTGGATTCAAGCCAGTGACCATGGAGTCATGTCTATGATCTCATGCTCAGTGGTGGTTGCTCCTTACTTTCTTGGTTAATTTTTCACAATATGCATTGAATTTTATAATACAAAACAAACTTAAAATTTTAAGCGAGGGATAATAGAAATTCACTAGAACAATTGATAAGGGTTAGAATAATCTCTAAAGTTTCATAAAGAAAAATAGTTTACTCTGGGAATACTAAAAACACCTAAATGAAATTAGCTCATGGTTCTATCCACTGGTATGTTCCACTATCCCTAATGTGTTTTCCTCTGGTCTATCATTTTTATACTCCAATGTCTTCCCTGAGACTGTTTAACAAGAGTAAGGAACTGGGTGCGCCAGGAAGCTTTGAGAACTGGACCAAGCATGCCCTGCAACCTGCACAAAGCATTTGACAGTTGAGCCTGACCCTGGGCTCGCCACCTTCTCTTAACACAGAAACAAGGGTCAGACCTGAGTCAGACCACAGCCATGTTCCTCTTTAGGCTATTTCCCAATGTATAACCTTGAAAACTGCCATCCCAGAAGAGAAAATCTGCTCTTCCTCTGACTGTTTTTCACAATATAAGCTTTGTTTTTTCTTTGTTTGTTTTTTGTGACAGAGACAGAGAGAGTCAGAGAGAGGGACAGATAGGGACAGACAGACAGGAAGGGAGAGAGATGAGAAACATCCAGTCTTTGTTGCGACACCTTAGTTGTTCATTGATTGATTTCTCATATGTGCCCTGACCGAAGGCTACAGCAGAGCGAGCGACCCCTTGCTCAAACCAGATGAGCCCGCACTCAGGCTGGCACCCTCGAGGTTTCGAACCTAAGTCCTCTGTGTCCCAGTCCAACGCTCTTTTCACTGTGCCACTACCTGATCAGGCACAATATAAGCTCTATTAATACTCTTCTGTTACCTCAGCCTTTGCTCAATGTTGGCTTCCTTAAGCTAATAAACAAAACAAAAGACAGAAGGGAGCAGCCTCCACAGGAGGTCCTTCAAGCCTTCTAATGACTTTCAGACAGGAGTACACATTTCTAACTAATAATTTTTTTCCTCTTATACTAATCCATCCCCAAGCACGATATCACCTGGTACATCAAACTACCAGGATACACCCCCCTGAGGTTCCAATGAGGGAACAGGGAGAGGGACAGGGGTGGGTAAGCACAGCAGGCTGTAAGTCAGGGCTCCAACCTGCCTTCAACACTCTAAATCCTTCCAGCTGGTGTGGAAAGGGAGATGGCAGAAAGCTACAGAACTTTCTGAAATAAAAAATATTTTGCTGTCAAAATGAATCAGAGCTAACTTTCAGGGAAAGGTTGCAAGGCTCTACTGCCCTCATCTATTAACCTCTCCCATGTTTACTGAGGTGGGAAGCTCAGGGAGGGGGAGGTTGTGATGACCCTAGCAGCTGCCAACTGAGTGCACGGCCATTACATGGTTGTCTAGACTTTTACCCCTTGAGTTATGATGAAACAGATGGATAGAGCACACAGAGTTCCCTTACCAGTAAGTTCCTCTCAGAGAACTTTATTTGCAAAAATAGATTCATGTGCTGAAAAGGTGCATTAATTGGGGCTAAAAGAGCCAAGTGATTGGCAAGCTACTATGAACACAGTCACTGGTGGATCCAGACAAATGCATGACTTTCTAACAGCATTTAACTTGGGGCTCATTGAAAATGTGACATTTGAGGAAAACCTGAAGTGAAGGAGTGAGCTACAGGGGCATCAGGGTAAGGAGCTTTGCAGAAGGAAGGAATGGCCAGGCTAGAGGATCACAAGTAAATTTTCCTTTTCCACATTCTGGAATTATACCCCTGTGAGCAATGACAAAGGCCAGGATGAACCAGAGGCAGGAAGAAGAGAACAGGCCAACGTTAGCGAGGGAGGCCCCTGGTTACCCCTCAGGCCCTTGGGATGATGGCAGTCCCAAGGCTTGGGACTTCTTCCCTTTTTATCCCCACGTCCTCCATGAGTAAGCCCATCGACTCCTCCAGCCCAGACATTCCCCACGGTCACTCCTCAAAGATCCCACTTCCTGCTGGACATCTCCAGATGTACATCCCACAAGCATTTCAAAATCCACGTATCCCAAGTGGCCCTCAGCATCTTTCCCCAAAAGGCTTTCTTTCTCCTCCTAGATTCAGAAGTCCACCCTGTTACCCAACTCAGAAACCTGCTTGCCTCTTCTCTCTCCCTCATGACCTGTATCCAACAAAATGGACTCTCCTGGTAATTCTATCTGCATAATAGCTCCAGAATCCCTCTCTGTTTTCTATGCTATTGTCTTACTTCAGACATTGATCATATCCTAACCACTCTCTAACTAACCTGACCAAAAGGATTTTCTAAAACCAGATCTAACTGTGTCACTCCCTTTCCTAAAATTCTCCAATGGCTTTCCACAGTATAAAACCCTGATTTCTCGCCACATGCAAAAGAATGAAACTGGACTACAGTCTCTCCCCCTGTACAAAAATTAACTCAAAATGGATCAAAGATCTAAACATAAGACCTGAAACAATTAAGTACATAGAAGAAGACATAGGTACTCAACTCAGGGACCTGGGTTTTAAAGAGCATTTTATGAATTTGACTCCAACGGCAAGAGAAGTGAAGGCAAAAATTAATGAATGGGACTACATCAGACTAAGAAGTTTTTGCTCAGCAAGAGAAACTGATAACAAAATAAACAGAAAGCCAACTAAATGGGAAATGATTTTTTCAAACGACAGCTCAGATAAGGGCCTAATATCCAAAATATACAAAGAACTCATAAAACTCAACAACAAACAAACAAACAATCCAATAAAAAAATGGGAAGAAGATATGAATAGACACTTCTCCCAGGAAGAAATACAAATGGCCAACAGATATATGAAAAGATGCTCATCTTCTTTAGCTATTAGAGAAATGCAAATCAAAACGGCAATGAGATACCACCTCACACCTGTTCGATTAGCTGTTATTAGCAAGTCAGGTAACAGCAAATGTTGGAGAGGCTGTGGAGAAAAAGGAACCCTCATACACTGTTGGTGGGACTGTAAAGTAGTACAACCATTATGGAAGAAAGTATGGTGGTTCCTCAAAAAACTGAAAATAGAACTACCTTATGACCCAGCAATCCCTCTACTGGGTATATATCCCAAAAACTCAGAAACATTGATACGTAAAGACACATGCAGCCCCATGTTTATTGCAGCATTGTTCACAGTGGCCAGGACATGGAAACAACCAAAAAGCCCATCAATAGACGACTGGATAAAGAAGATGTGGCACATATACACTATGGAATACTACTCAGCCATAAGAAATGATGACATCGGAACATTTACAGCAAAATGGTGGGATCTTGATAACATGATACGAAGCGAAATAAGTAAATCAGAAAAAAACAGGAACTGTATTATTCCATACGTAGGTGGGACATAATAGTGAAACTAAGAGACATTGATAAGAGTGTGGTGGTTACGGGGGGGGAGGGGGGAATGGGAGAGAGATGGGGGTGGGGAGGGGCACAAAGAAAACAAGATAGAAGGTGACAGAGGACAATCTGACTTTGGGTGGTGGGTATGCAACATAATTGAACGACAAGATAACCTGGACTTGTTATCTTTGAATATATGTATCCTGATTTATTGATGTCACCCCATTAAAAAAATAAAATTATATATAAAAAAAAACACAACCCTGATTTCTCAAAATGCAATAGATTGCCCATAGGTTGTGGCCTCCACCTCATCTCTGACCATCCTCTTCGTAAACCCCGTGCCAGCCATCCGCTCCGTACCACTGGGGTCCCTTGAACCTGCCTTGTTGTCATCATCTCCTGCCTTTGCACGTGTTAGTTCTTTTATCTGGAATACCTTTCCCATTCTTCTTTGGCTTATTTTCGTTGATTCTCCAATTCTCAGCTGTGACATCACCTTCTGTGGGATTTGGGCAGACCGAACAGCTTCAACTTAGAGCATGAGACCTGGAGCTTCTGAATTAAAATGTGTGAAAATGAGTAAAATGGTTTTCATTAAAAGGTAATGTGTCAGTCGCCTGACCTGTGGTGGTGCAGTGGATAAAATGTCAACCTGGAATGCTGAGGTCACTGGTTTGAAGCCTCAGGCTTGCCTGGTCAAGGCACACACCAGAAGCAACTACTACAAATTGATGCTTCTCACTCCTCCCCACTCTAAAAATCAATAAATAAAATCTTTAAAATATATATATCCAATTTTTATATAGTGATGGAAAATGAGTTGACTTTGAATGGTGAGCACACAATGCAATTAACAGTTCAATTAACAGAGTTGTTCACCTGAAACCTGTGTATTCTTATTGATCAATGTCACCCTGTTAAATTTCTTTTTGTATTTTTCTGAAGTGAGAAGCAAGGAGGCAGAGATACAGACTCCCGCACGTGCCCAACCAGGACCCACTCAGCAAGCCCACTAGGGGGAGATGCCCTGTCCATCTGGGGCACGGAGCAACCAGAGCCATTCTAGTACCTGAGGCAGAGACCTTGGAGCCATCCTCAGCGCCTGGGCCTACTTTGCTCCAATGGAGCCTTGGCTGCAGGAGGGGAAGAGAGAGACAGAGAGGAAGGAGAGGGGGAGGGGTGGAGAAGCAGATGAGCACTTCTGCTGTGTACTGTGACTGGGAATCGAACCCGGGACAACCACATGCCAGGCTGACACTCTACCACTGAGCCAACTGGCCAGGGCTACCCCATTAAATTTAATTTTTAAATTTAAAAAAAAGGTAGTGTGTCAGAGATAAAATAGGCAGTAAGAATATTACAAATCCTAAATAAATAGAGTGAGAAAAAAACATCTAAAATGTTGTTTTGGCTATTAAAAATATCTTCTCTCGAAGCACAGGTTGCCGGTTCAATCCCCAGTCAGGGCGCATGCAGGAATAGCTCAGTGTTCCTGTGTGTCTGTCTCTCTCCTCCTCCTTCTCTCTAAAAAAAAAAAAAAAAAAAAAAAAATTATTTCTGGGAAGTGCTGTTTTCAGTGGAACACAAAATCATTTTTTTAAAATCACTGAACAAGTATCAGATTAATTGGGTTATAACTTTAACTAGTTAACAAAAGCAAAGTCTATATATGCAGGTAGATCATCACTGTTTATTGCACATACTGAAAGTGTTCTCAAAACTTTCAACAATGAGAGGTAAGACAAAATGTTCAAGAAGCAGAGGAAAGCAGACCTCTTGACCTCTTGACCTTGGCGCAGGACCATGACTGTCCTCACATGTGTCTTAGTCATAAACCAACCACGACTGCATTCGACGCCTTTCCTTACATCCACATTACATCCTTTCTTTTTATCCTTACATGACCCGACCCACCTCCCGTCCCATCTCCAAACCAAACTGTAACCTGAATCAAAATTCTTAGTGTTTTAGATAAACAAAACAGAGAACCAGGTATAAATGTTATAAAACTTTAAGTTACATTATTTTTAATTTATTGATTCTTAGAGAGGAAAGAAGAGAGATAAAGAGAGAGAAAGAGTGAGAGAGAGAAAACATCAATTTGTTTTCCACTTATTCATGCCATCATTGGTTGATTCTTGCATATGCCCTGACTAGGGATCAAACTGGCAATGTCGGTATGTCAGGACAATGCTCCAACCAACTGAGCTACCTGGCCAGGGCCTTAAAGTTACATTTCTATTTCAAAAGAAAAAAACTTAAACCTTTCCCTTTGTGAAATACGTTTTTGAAACTCAAAACAGTATTGCAGCAAGGCAAATAAATACAGTTTCACATGCTAATCTATTTGAGTCAATATTTCTTTTAGGAAACACATTCTAATAAGTCACCTACACATAAAAAAGCCCAAAGATTTCTTTTGGAGGCCTATGTAGGGGGGTGAATAAAAGTATTTTTTCATTGAAATTTAATCTTAATCTAACAATTAAATTTTCTCAATGGCCTTCTTGGGAGAGCTATGGTGGATTTTCTAGCTTCAAAATAAATAGTGTCTCTGGACAGATGCCCAGTTAGATGCAAACCTGATGGGCATGAAGACATGTACACTGTTCTTTGACACTCATCTGCCACACGATGCGCATGCCTCACTTTTCCTGGGAGTGAGGATGGACCTGCAGGGAGCCATTGCCACATTTCTGCTGCCATTCGTGGGATCAGGCAGGCTTTGGGATTCAATGTATGACCTTGAAACAGAGGCTTTTCCTATGTGTGTACTAACCATATATCTGGGAATTAAATCCATGAGTTTCAGTTTGTAGACACTAGAAAAACAATCCTATACTTAGCAGTGTGCTATGAATTATACCAGCCTAGAGAGTACAAATATCCCTAAACCAATTAACTAATCTGCAACCATTTATGAATGACCACCTACCACGTCCTGGACTCCGTGCTAAGTTCCTCACTTCATAGTGATGTCTAGAATTTCAAACCTCGAAGATCAATTAGCGTACATTAATTAGTTTTATGTACAAGTGGAACATGTTGAAGAACTTTAAAGTTCCGCTTAGACTTCTATCCTCCAGAGACCATCCCTGACCCTCCCACGTCGGGGTAGGTGTCCTTCCTCAGCATTGCTGCATGTGCAGATTTCTATCATGTTTTATAGTTCTCTTTGTGGCTCTGTCACTAAACTCAAACCTGACATCCACAAGCCTGACCAGGCTGTGGTACAGTGTATAGAGCATCGGACTGGGACACAGAGGACCCGGGTTTGAAACCCCAAGGTCACCAGGCTCATCTGGTTTGAGCACAGCTCACTAGCTTGAATCCAAGGTCACTGGCTTGAACAAGGGGTCACTTGGTCTGCTATAGCCCTCTAGTCAAGGCACATATGAGAAAGCAATCAGTGAACAACTAAGGTGGCGCAACGAAGAATTGATGCTTCTCATCTCTCTCCCTTCCTGTCTGTCCCTCTTTGTCCCTCTCTCTGTCTCTGTCACACACACACACACACACACACACACACAACCTGACATCCACGAGGGCAAAAGACCACTAACAAAACCTCACAGTTCTATGTTTTTCCATTAAGTTTAATTTACTAGCTATTCATATTTATTGTCAGAAAAAGAGTAACATATACCAAAGAGTTAATAAACTTACAGACAGCAAGCTTTCACCAGAAAGAACTGAATCCATTTTCTGTTACCTGAGAACTGAGTGTCCCAATTTGATTTCAGTAGAAAAATACCACAGGGTTCTTCTTCACATAGCAGATTACTGCGGAGTGGTTAAAGTTAAAGATTAAGGTACGTACTCAAATGTTAGAGTGTCACACCTACTGGAAAGACATCACACTATCGCTCAGTTCTATTAAACATTAAAGAACACACAAAAGAATCAAAACAGAAGCAACAGTGTTAGTTTGAGACGTTTCTGTTCCTCAACATGCAAACCCTCTTCCTATCTGGGTAGAATTCTCCCAGTAAGGAGCCCCAACATCTACTCCAGAAGCTAGCTGGAGAGACCCTCCTATCTCTAATTTTGGCCTCAGATAGGATCACAGTTGATTTTGAAACTTCGATAAGAGACCCCAGGAAGAAGGGGTAGGTAAACTAGGGCTGCAGCTGTGGGAAAACCCAGCAGTGGTATCTGGAACAGGAATAGAATGTTTCGCTCAGGTTATTTCTGCTGCCTGGTTCCCCTTAGCTCCTACCTATTTTCAGCATCTGCTTTTGCAAACTTCCTATCTCTTTGGTGTACTAGCCAACATCTTACCAATAACTGATTTTTCCACTTAAAGTAGCCAGAATAAGTTTCTGCTGCTTAAAAGCAAGAAAAGCAAGAATCCAGGCTGATATACCATCTAGCGGTTATTGAGTGCCTTCTCTGTAACAGACACTGTGCTAAGCCTCACACATGCTTTATCTCATTTAGTCCTCCCCCAACAAACCCTTTGAGGTAAGAATAGAGGAGGAACTGGAGGCAAAAAGACTAAATTGCCCAAGTCATTCAAAAAGTTTGGCAGAGCCAGGATACAAAATCAGCCAGTTTGATGCTAGAATTAATTCTCTTAGTGATTTCACTACCTCACAAAGAACATATCCTGGGGCTTTTGAAAGTATGAAATTGTAGGATAAACTTGAGACATACTCCTAAGGTCTTATGGGTACTGTGAGTTAACAAATTGTAGAGAGATATCCTGAAAAGGTATAAGGAAAATGAAATATTAAAGTAAGACTAGAGAGAGTTTGGAAGCAAATAAAGCTTAAGTGCCATTTGCTTTCAAGGGGCTCCTTCCAAAGCCGTAAATTTAATTTGGCATTTATAAATTTGTACCCTTCTTAAGGAAGGCTCCTCAAAAGTGGTATAATCTTCAGATGCCACGATACCTGGATCCATTCCTGGATGAGACCATGAATTTGTCAGATTAGAGTCCCCTTTTCTAGCCCCACAGGCAACCTTTGAACCCCTCCCACTCCCCTGTGCCCAAGGGAGAAAGAGGAAGAGTTAGGAGTGGTTTCTTACCACTCCAGACAGGATTCAGGGCATACTTAGGAACCCAGCTTTCCCCAGAAAGTTGGCTCTCCTCTCATTCAACAAGAGGAAAGACAAAATCTGTGCATCCAGCAGGTTCAACAGCAGCAGCCAAGACTGTGTGAGTCTTCTTGTCTCAGACTCAGACAGTCATCAGGCTCCCCTTCTTACAGAACCAGCTGGATGTAGTGCCGACTCTCCGGAAAAGAAGACAGACACCCAGGGATACTGTATTTAAAAGAACAGATTGGAGCCCTATAACTACGATATACAGAGGAAACCACAAAGAACTGGTAGGAGGGGTGAGACACGAAATGGGCTAAACCCATACCCACGTGTGGCAGTTAGAAATTGGGAGGGACATCTTGGCTGTGGAGGTCCCCTCTGAAGAGCAAGGGGTTCCATCCCCACACCAGGCCTCCTGGCTCAGAGTATCAGAACCAAGAAGAGAAGCCCTCCTAAGTATTGGCTGTGAAAACCAGCAGGGATTGTGGCTTAGTGAGAGAGACAAAGGGCTGCTGGAGTCCCAGGCATTCCTTTTAAAGAGCTTGAGCATGAACTTACTCGCTGACTGACTCACCCATTCTGAGCTCCACTGCTGAGACAGCAGCTCGAAAGGTGCCAGGGTCTGAATTATCTGGCTTTGAGGGCCAGTTTCTCCCAGACAGAGGGTTGGTAGAAGCCATTGTTCTTCTGTTGAGCCCTTCCCCCACAGGTGTAGAAGGGTACTATATTTGGGCCTCCATCAACCTGGTTAACACTGTTTACCCTCTGCTGCTGATTCCCTGAGACTCTGCCCCTCCCAACTTTTGGGCCCACCCCACTTGCTTCCAGTGGCTTTTCCATACAAACAGCCTATCTTGGCTCATGCTACAGACTTTCCTAAAATCTCTCAAAGGTTCAAAAACCCCAAACAAGCAGCATCTGGCCTTGGCATGCCCCACACCTCTTGCCAAGCAACCCCAAGGCTGTCACTAGTGCCAGCTGACCTCAGTTCACAGCTTAGCCTTCCTCAGGTACCTCCTAGCACAAGTGGCAACCAACTGCAGATCGCTTTGTGCAGCTCATAACAATTGGCCCCAGCCAGGGCACGAGCAGGGCACAGGCTGTGGCTGACTTTGGCCTGAACTTCCCAAGAGGCCCCACAGCAATATACCTGGTTGCCAGCTTCAAATCACACCACAGCACCACCCAACCACCTCCACAAATGACACAATCAAAGGTGTGAGTTGGCAGGCACCAGAGCCTGCTAAAGTGAATCCTGCTCTATAGTGTCAGCCCCTGTACGACAGCCCCTCCACTGTATTCATGGCCAATCCTCACAACCAATCAGCCTGAGGGTCAATCCCTCCTACTGACATGCCAACAGCAATCAAGCTATAGCAGGAAGGCACACACAATCTACACAAGGGACACACCTGGAGCACCCTGCTCAGGTGACCAGGGAGACACTGCCACTAGGCCCTACAGGACACCTACTGCACAAAGCCACTCCACCAAGACTGGAAGATGTAACAGCTCTACCTAACACATACATCAACCACTGGAAGGCAGCCAAATGAGGAAACAAAGAAACATGTCCCAAATGAAAGAACAGAACAAAATTCCAGAGAAAGAATGAAATCACAGAGACAAGCAATCTAACAGATGCAGAGTTCAAGCACCAGTTACAAGGGTACTCTGTGAACTTAGGGAAAGAATAGATGATTTCAGTGAGAACCTCTTTGTTGAGATAATAAACACAAAAAAGAACCAGTCAAAAATGGAGAATATAATACCTGAAATGAAGATACATTAGAGGGAATCAACAGTAGATTAGATAAAGCACAGAGAGTCCCAAACAAGATGAACCCAAAGAGACCCAGGCCAAGGTGCAATATAATTAAAATGCAAAAGGTTAAAGACCAAGAGAGAATCTGAAAAGCAGCAAGAGAAAAGCAGTTAGTTACTTACAAGGGGGCTCCCATAAGATGGTCAGTTGATTTCTCAACAGAAACTTTGCAGGCCAGAAGAGACTGGCAAGAAATATTCAAAGTGATGAAAAGCAAGGACCAACAACCAAGATTACTCTACTCAGCAGAGCTATCATTTAGAATCAAAGGACAGATAAAGCGCTTTCCAGACAAAATATGAATAAGGCCCTGGTTGGTTGGCTTAGTAATAAAGCACTGGCCTAGCATGTGGATGTCCTGGGTTCAATTCCTGGTCAGGGCACACAGGAGAAGAGACCGTCTGCATCCCCACCTATCCCCTTCCCCTTTCGCTCTCTATCTCTCTCTCTTCCCCTCCTTCAGCCATGGTTTGATCAGTCCAAGCGCATCGGCCCCAGGGGTTGATGATGGCTCCGTGGATCCTCTGCCTCAGGTGCTAAAAATAGCTCAGTTGCGAGTATTGCCCCAGATGGGCAGAGTATTAACCCCAGAAGGGGGTGCTGGGTGGGGTTCCAGTCAGAGCACATGTGGGAGTCTATCTATCTTCCCTCTTCTCACTTGGATAAGAAGAAAAAATATATGTGAATAATAGGCTCTGGCTCAGTAGTTCAGTGGGTTAGAGCAGTGGTCCCCAACCCCCAGGCTGAGGACCAGTACCGGTCCGTGGGCCATTTGGTACCAATCCACAGAGAAAGAATAAATAACTTACATTATTTCCGTTTTATTTATATTTAAGTCTGAACAATGTTTTATTTTTAAAAAATGACCAGATTCCCTCTGTTACATTCGTCTAAGACTCACTCTTGATGCTTGTCTCGGTCATGTGATACATTTATCCGTCCCACCCTAAAGGCCGGTCCGTGAAAATATTTTCTGACATTAAACTGGTCCATGGCCCAAAAAAAGTTGGGGACCACTGGGTTAGAGCATCATCCCAATGCACCAAGAATGCAGGTTCAATTACTGGTGGGCAGGGCACATTCAGGAATCAACCAATGAATGCACAATTGGGTGGGACAAAAAATCGATTTCTCTCTCTCTCTCTCTCTCTCTCTCTCTCTCTCCTTTCTTTTCTCTCTAAAAATCAATCAATAATAAAAATATGAATAATAAAATGCAATAACTATATATCCATCAGCAATTATTTGAAGTATAAATGCATTAAATGCTGCAATCAAAAGACATAGAGTGGCTAAATAGAAAATAAGACCCTTACATATGCTGTCTACAAGAAAGTCACTATACATAGAAAGACACATACAGACTGAAAGTAAAAGGTTAGAAAAATATATTTTATGAAATTGGAGGCAAAAAAAAAGCTGAGGTAGCAATATTTATACCAGACAAAATAGACTTTCAATATTTTTTCTGATATATCTCCTCAAGCAAAGAAAAAAACTTTTTTCTTTTTTAATTCAGTGAGAGAAGGGGATACAAAGACAGACTCCTGCATGTGCCCCAACTGGGATCCACCCAGCAAGCCCACTAGAGGGCAGTACTCTGCCCATCTAGTGGGCTTGCTCCATTGGTGTTGCTCCATTGCTCAGCAACTAAGCTCTTCTTAGCACCTGAGGTGGAGGCCAACAAGCCATCCTCAGCACCCAGGGCCAACTCACTCCAACTGAGCTATGGTTGTAAGAGGGGAAGAGAGAGAGAGACAGAGAGAAAGAAGGGGGAGGGGTGGAGAAGCAGATGGTCACTTCTCCTGTGTGCCCTCACCAGGAATCTGGGACATCACAAAGCCAGGCTAATACTCTACCACTGAGCCAACCAGCCAGGGCCAGAAAAAATACTTTTAAATGGGACTATATTGAACTAAAAAGTTTTCACACAGCAAAGTAAATAATCAACAAAAAAGACAACCCACTAAATGAAAGGAAATATTCGCCAATAACATACCCAGTAAGAGATTAATATCAAAACATTTATAAAGAACTCAAATATCCTGACTGGGCGGTGGCACAGTGGATAAAGTGTCGAACTGGGATGTGAAGGACCCAGGTTCGAGACCCCAAGGTCACCAGCTTGAGCGTGAACTCATCTGGTTTGAGCAAAGCCTACCATCTTGGACCCACAGTCATTGGCTTGAGCAAGGGGTTACTCGGTCTGCTGCAGCCCCACGGTCAAGGCACATATGAGAAAGCAACTAATGAACAACTAAGGTGTCGCAACAAAAAACTAATGATTGATGCTTCTCATCTCTCCCTGTTTCTGTCTGTCTGTCTCCATCTATCCCTCTCTCTGTCACTGTAAAGAAAAAAAAAAACCTCAAATAAATGCCAAAAAATTTCAATTAAAAAATGGACAGAGGACCTGAATAGACACTTTTTCAAAAAAGGTATACAGGTGACCAATAGACAAAAGAAATGACGCTCAACATCACTAAGCCTCAAAAAAAATGCAAATTAAAATCAAAATAAGATATCACCTCACACCTATCAGAATAGCTATTATCAATAAATCAATAAATAAGTCTTGGTAAGAATGTAGAGAAAAGGGAACCCTCATTCTCTGTTTGTGGGAATGCAGACTGGTGCAACCACTTTGGAAAACAGTATGGAATTTTCTCAAAAAATTAAAAATGAAACTACTGTTTGACCCAGTGATCCTACTTTTAGGAATATATCCAAAGAAACCCAAAACACTAATGTGAAAAAAATATATGCACTCATATGTTCACTGCAGTGTTATTTACAATAGCCAAGATCTGGAAACAGCCCAAGTGCCTATCAATAGATGAGTGGATAAAAAAAATCTGTGGTACATTTACACAATAAAATACTACTCAGCCATTAAAAAAAAAAAAAAAAGGAAATCTTACCATTTGCAACAATATAGATGGACATGGAGATTATTATACTAAGTGAAATAAGCCGGTCAGAGAAAGACAAATATCATATGGTTTCACTTATCTGTGGAATCTAATAAACAAAATAAACTGGCAAAACAGAAACAGGCATGGATACATTGGAACAAACTGTCAGAGGAGAGGGGTTTGGGGGGCTAGATGAAAGAAGGTGAAAGGGTTAAGCAAACACACACACATATATAACGCATAGACACACAGCAATATGGTGATAGCGAGAGGGAAGGGGGGTTAGGTAGGCAAAGGGGGAATAAATGGAAATGGAAAGAGACTGTCGGGGCGATGGAATATGACGCAGTGGGCAGGCGTTTTGTTGAGCTCTACACTTGAAACCTGTATAGTTTTATGAACCAACATCACCCCAATAAATTCAATTTAAAAAAGGAAATACAAATTGGTAGTTACAACACAGTGATGGGGATATAAAATAGAGCACAGATGTACAGTCAATAATATCTTACTGACTATGATGATGCCAAGTGGGTACTGGAAATGTGTGGGGGGCATCACTTGTAAAGGACATGTTGTCTAACCATTGTGCTGAACACTTGAAACTAATATTTTGTTCATCATTGATTTTTTTAAATAAATTTTTATTTTTAATTGCATTAAAATAGTATTTATCTTGATTAGTGAGGTTTTTTTCTCTCCCTCTTTAAATTTTGCACCTAAGGTGAGTGCCTTCTCGCCTTACCCTCATTCCGGCTGTAACTAGGCCTATAAAGAATCTCCAGACAAGCAAAGGCTGGCGTTTCCTCCCAAAATAGCAATCATTCATCTAGTCATTCACCTATATTTCTAATACAGATCTGCCACCTAAATTCAAACTGCTTACTGTAATCTGAATGCATCATCCATCTTTATATCTAAGTCTTACAAGCCTGTATTAAGGGTTAGGCAAGAAAAACCCAAATCTCATTACCAAGAAATATGGTTTGAAGGATTCTTGGCCCTAGGGCAGGACTGTCCTACCAAGACAAACAAGGCTTAGGCGGGTGGTTCTTTGCCCTGGGACATATTAAAATCAGTTGGAGAGCTTTACAAAATTCCAGTGCCATCCATAGCCGGACAACTTGGTTGGTCAGAGCATCGTCCCAAAGTGGAGAAGTTGCTGGTTTGATCCCTGGTCAGAGCACATACAGGAACAGATCAGTGTTCCTGTCTCTCTATATATAATTAAAATAACTAATTAATTTTTTTTTAAATTCCAGTGACAGAATCCTACTTCCAGAGATTCTGATTTAATTAGTCTGAAGGGACATCCAGGCAGGTTTTTTAAAAAGAGCTTTACTGGGGTATAATTTACATACCATAACATTCATCCACTATGAGTTCAATGTTTTTTTTAATTTTAAGATTTTATTTATTGATTTGTTTTTTAGAGAGAGAACCAGGGGGTGGGAAGGAGCGGGAAGCATCACCTCATCATAGTAGTTGCTTCTCCTATGTGCCTTGACTGGGCAAGCCGAGTTTCAAACTGGCGACCTCAGCATTTCCAGGCCGATGCTTTATCCACTGCGCCACCACAGGTCAGGCAGTTCAATGATGTTTTAGTAATATGTATGACGGTGCAGCTACCACCACAACCCAGTGTACAACCTTGCTTTCTCACCCAAAAGATTCCCAGAGACAGCTTGTAGTCGGTCGCTGTCCTGCCCCAAGCCCGGACACTACTGGCCGGCTTCCCGTCTTTCTAGATTTCAAGCACTGGTAATTTTTAAAAGCTTCCCAAGTGATTCTAGTGCGTAGACACGGTGAAGAACTACCATTCTAAATACCAGAATGCTAAACTCTCTCTTTAGTCCTGCCTCACAAAATTTAGATATTTCCTGTTAGAATTTTCTCCTGTGGAGAAATAAATCTCTGGTTTCATATCAAGAAGTCTTGGGGAACTGGAATACGTTTTGTGACAAATAGCCTGTAGTCAATTTTACTGAAATACCACTAAGTGAAAAATGTCTGCATGTATGTGTATCTGCACCCCTAGTACGTATGAAATGCCACATTGTAATCAGGTCTAGAATACAGAGTTTTTCTGTTTTGTGGTAAAATTAAAAGTCTACTGTGCTACCTTCAAAGTCATATCCATTGCCTTGAAAATTAACAAGAAAACATTTACCTCAGACTGAAAAATTATGAAGATTACAAAACTATTGTCTTTAGATGTTCAAAAAATCCTCAGGGGAAATATTCTAGAGAAGTAAAAAATATCTTTATCATTGTGTTTCACAAACATGGAAATGATAACACACTAATGCAGGGAAATCCTAGAGAAAAGTCACTGACAAGTTATCCCGGGGAGCTGATGTCCTTCTGTCACTGTTAAGCATGCAAGGCAAGCAGGCACTTGTAAAGAGGTGAGCCAGAGGGACAGGAATGAACTTGAAAGAATTCAGAGAAATGCCAGCCCCAGAGGTCTATAAATGCATGAGTCTGCTGGGTGAGTTCATGCTTTCCCAAGGCAAGCAATTCTGCCTTCATTGGGCAGGACAGCGAACCGCAGACAGCACCAGCTATCAACACAGCCAGGACACGGGAAATGTTATGGGGTGCAGCTGGAACGTGACCCCACCCAGACCACTCCTTAAAGTTACAAAGTTTAAAACAGAGTCCTCGGCCAAGGAGGTGCTGTCTTTGGTTAGGCCACCAAAGTTCTCCAGCAGCAAGGTTGCCAGGAGTCAACAGAGCAGCTTGTGAGGGAAAGCGGCCCCTTGGATAAAGAAAGTATGGATAAAGAAAGTTTGGATTTAAGTCAAGCGGATGGTTCAAAACCATGCTTTCTTTGTATTAAGGTTTTAAATTCCCAGTATCTATTAAGATACTGGCAGGCAAAATTTAAACTATCTCCTTCTCTGATTATCAATTCTGAATTCTTAGTCCACAAGGAAACCTCAAGTGACTTTGTAAAAATGCACCTAAGAAGATTGGATAAAAAAGGCTGATATGTTCCAACCAACCTTTCCGACAGCTCCAAATCATGAGAAATGACAGAAAATGGTTTTAAGTGAACAAGTCAAAACAATGAAGGTAAGCAAAGAAAGCCAGTTTCTGTGGTCAGTAATAATGAGTCATATCTGAAAAACACATGGAATCAGATTAATAAACCTGAAGCATATACAGGACAAGACAGTGGTGAGATAGTTGCCAAGGGTCCTAAATTACAGACAGAAGATACTGAGAGCCTGTGTAGACAAAGGCATTCTGGGTCACTATCAGGACCAGCTGGGTCATCTAAGCAGGAACAGCCTGTACACACACACACACACACACACACACACACACACACACACACACAGCTCTGCGGGAGCAGCAAGCCCAAGAGGCATATTTTGAGCCAGCATCAGGCCAGAGAATCAAGGTAACGCTTCCCGAAGCTGGCCTCACCCAGGACGAATGGAAGCGTCTTGGCCAGGAGAGTCTCCTGACTCACCCTGCCCATCCCCACATCCTGCTCCTGCCCATCCACCAGAGGATAGCACATTCTCAGACACAGCATCCGGGCCTCTCAGCTCAGAAAGAAACACAATCACAAACCACCAAACATTTGAAGAAAACCCTTACTGTGACCAAGAAACACCAATTACTACTAAAGAAATAGCTAACTCTCAAAAAAATTAAAATAAAAAAAACCAGACTTCAAAACCCCAGTAATTAGACTGAACAACAGAACGAACATAGCAGAAAACAGACTTAGAAATCTGACAGGTGAAGTAGAGAAATTCTCCCAAAAACAATAATAGGATAAAGAATTGAAAAGTATGATAGAAACATGGAGGGTACTTGCAGAAGAGAGAGAATTTAAGAAATGAACCCCTCAAAGAAATGATAGATTTGCCAGACCTGCAATATTATCTTAAAGCTAAAATTAAGATTACTTTTATTTTCTTTAAACTTTTTGTGTTTTTCTAATTTTATTCAATGAGCATACATTTAATTCAAAATGAAAATTTTTAATTACTGAAAAGGTCTAAAAAGAGGAAATAAAAGGAACATCCTTAAACCACATGATGAGCTTCCTAAGAGAGAAGAAGGGGAAATCAATTAGAACTTTGCTGAAGGGAAAGCTATCATAAGTAAAAATTAGTCACCAAATAAAGGTCACAGAAATTTTGCTAGGCATCCTTGAAAATAAGAATGTTGCCTGACCAGGTGGTGGCGCAGTGGATAGAGCGTCGGACTGGGATGCGGAGGACCCAGGTTTGAGACCCCGAGGTTGCCAGCTTGAGTGTGGGCTCATCTGGTTTGAGCAAAGCTCACCACCCAAAGTCGCTGGCTTGAGCAAGGGGTTACTTGGTCTGCTTCAGCTCCACAGTCAAGGCACATATGAGAAAGCAATCAATGAACAACTAAGGTGTCACAACAAAAAATTGATGCTTCTCATCTCTCTTCCTTCCTGTCTGTCTGTCCATCAATCCCTCTCTCTGACTCTATCTGTCTCTGTCAAAAAAGAAGAATGCTGATCCTGCCCCTGTAGGACTAGAAAATGGATTATCCTATAGCTTCTAGACCTACCATCATAACCATATCTTAGAACCAGAGTCAGAGCTGGCCTTGGGAGGCCTTGAAAACCCACATTAAGGTGTTGGAGTGTCCAAAAAATGATAAAAAGCCAAAGACAGATTGTGTGACATGTTTTAGGCAGAACTGCCATCATCCAGGGAGGAGGAGGAGGTGATAACCCAGAACAAAAACCAAAGGAGAAATGTTTGCTTAACAGAGGCCTCAAAGGCTGCTACTTACATCTGTGTCTAGAAATAAACAGAACCTTCTTCTCAGAGCACATTCCTGTACTCCAAACCAAACCCACACGAGCCTCTCTGAGCCCTTTTGGCTCCAGACGCCCCCAGGAGGTAAAATTGTGCCACTGTATTTGTAATTGAAGGTTCTTCCTTATGTTGGAGAGATGCTCAGGAGAGTTTCCAAGCTCTAAAAATATATCATGGCAGGATGGAGAGTGTGCCCAACCCCTTGCATGACAAGATGCTATCTTCTGAGGTCTTTTTACATTTACTTTTTTCCTTTGTCCTCTGACATTAAAATTTACAAAACAGTCTGAGCAGGTGGTGGTACATAGGATATAGGCCTGGGATGCTGAGGACCCAGGTTCAAAACTCCGAGGTCACCGGCTTGAGTGTGAGGTTGCCAGCTTGAGCGTGGAATTATAGACATGACCCCATGGTCGCTGGCTTGAGACCAGAAAGGTAGCTGGCTTGAAACTTGTTGGGCAAACAAGTGCGTTAGGCTTGCTCACTTGTACTTTGACTGATTGGTGCATGAGAACCACATGGGTACAGTCTATGGAAGGCTGCAGGTGCTTGCTCTCAGGGCAGCAGATTGTAGATTGTGGATTACTTGCCGCCATTGGGAGGGGCCATTATTTTGCTATTGTTTTCAGGAGAAGGGGTTTTTCTCCTGGTCTGTTTGCCCATCAGCCCTGAGAAAGGGAAGTGGTTTTCCCTGCCTGCTTGTTCATCCACTGTTGCGAGACTCTAATAAACGAAACAGCCCACCTTTTTCAGGATCCACACTTCCTTTACCATCTGCCCAAATCCAATGTGAACCTCCATAGTCACTACACCAGCCTTACAAAGCCCAAGGTCACTGGTTCAACTGGAGCCCACCAATCAAGGCAGATATGAAAAAGCAATCAATGAACAACTAAGGTGCTGCCAACTATGAGTTGATGTTTCTCATCTCTCTCCCTTCCGGTATGTCTGTCCCTGTCTGTCCCTCTCTCTCTCTCTCTTTCTATTAAAAAAAAAAAGAATTTACAAAACTGTTTATAGACTTACATACGACCTGTCCTTGTGTAGATATTTCCCCTAGGATCTCACAGTTTTAAATCGATTAGGAGACTAAGGAAGGGAGGAGTTTCCCTTTAAAAATATAAATCTATGCCCTGGCCAGGTAGCTCAATTGGTTAGAGTGCTGTCCTAATATGCCAAGGGTGTGGGTTCAGTCCCCAGTCAGGGTACATACATGAATCAACCAATAAATGCACAGCTAAGTGGAACAACAAATCAATGCTTCTCCCTCTCTCTAAAGTCAATAGATAAAATCAATAAAAAAATATTTTTTTTTCTTTTTGTATTTTTCTGAAGCTGGAAACGGGGAGAGACAGTCAGACAGACTCCTGTATGCGCCCGACCAGGATCCACCCGGCACGCCCACCAGGGGCGACGCTCTGCCCACCAGGGGGCGACACTCTGCCCCTCCGGGGCGTCGCCCCGCCGTGACCAGAGCCACTCCAGCACCTGGGGCAGAGGCCAAGGAGCCATCCCCAGGACCCGGGCCATCCCCGCTCCAATGGAGCCCCGGCTGCGGGAGGGGAAGAGAGAGAAAGAGAGGAAGGAGGGGGGGGGTGGAGAAGCAAATGGGCGCCTCTCCTATGTGCCCTGGCCAGGAATCGAACCCGGGTCCCCCGCACGCCAGGCCGATGCTCTACCGCTGAGCCAACCGGCCAGGGCCAAAAAATATTTTTTTTTAATGTTAAAGCATCACCAGAACTCAAACACCAACAAAGTGAACAAATACAGTGACTCTCCCCCCAAAAATAGTAGTGATTTCATTGTAAAAATTAGATCCAAGTCCTTGCAACAGATCTTGACCTAGACAGAGTCATATTTGCAACAAGCATATTAAACACCTACTATGGACCAGGTATCATAATAGCTGCTAAGAATACAGTGCCTTTTGAGCCTTGAAAGGAGAAGTGGAAGAGTCTGGTATGGGAGGAGACAAAGCCTACCTATCCCAGCACCTACAAGAAAAGGCCTCCTAGAATGTCCAGGTCCCGTGAGGGAGACAATGGGCAGTTGGCACATGCAGCAGAGGGGAGAGACCCCTTTGCACAGGGATTACCAGAGACCACCCCACAATGGTGGCCTTAGAGCAAGTCTTTTTTTATTTTGTGACAGAGACAGAGAGAGAGTCAGAGAGAGGGATAGACAGGGACAGACAGACAGGAACAGAGAGAGATAAGAAGCATCAATTCTTCGTTGCAGCTCCTTAGTTGTTCATTGATTGCTTTCTCATATGTGCTTGACTGGGGGGCTACAGCGGACCGAGTGACCCCTTGCTCAAGCCAGCAATCTTAGGATCAAGCTGGTGAGCCTTGCTCAAACCAGATGAGCCCGTGCTCAAGTCAGAGACCTTGGGGTTTCTAACCTGGGTCCTCTGTGTCCCAGTCCAATGCTCTATCCACTGCGCCACTGCCTGGTCAGGCTTAGAGCCAGATCTTGAAGGATAAAAATTGCTATAAGCAAAGCCACAGGAAGGCAATGAAAGACAGAGAGAGAAGTCTGAGGAAAAACAAGAGGGAAGATACTTTCTGGTCTTAAATTGTAGTTCCAAAGTCATCAAAATTCTGTAGCCATTTATCTGGCCAGAAGAGTCCAGTGCAGGGGTAGTCAACCTTTTTATACCTACCACCCACTTTTGTATCTCTGTTTGTTAGTAGTAAAATTTTCTAACTGCCCACCAGTTCCACAGTAATGGTGATTTATAAAGTAGGGAAGTAACTTTACTTTATAAAATTTATAAAGAAGATACAGCAAGTTAAAGCATATAATAATAATTACTTACCAAGTACTTTATGTCAGATTTTCGCTAAGTTTGGCAGAATAAATCTGTATAAAACAACTCACTATAGTTAAATCTATCTTTTTATTTATACTTTGGTTGCTCCGCTACCGCCCACCATGAAAGCTGGAACACCCACTAGTGGGCGGTAGGGACCAGGTTGACTGTCACTGCTCCAGGGGCTAGAGCAGTTTTAAAATACTTAAAGTAGTCTTTCTTTTGAAATTGAAGTTGAAGGGAGTAAAGCAGGAAGGGGTTTGGGGGAGAAATATCAGGAGGAAGAGGCTGGAGATTAGGAGAGCCTAAAGCATTTTCTCAGACAGTTAAAAATGGGTCCTTTGTTCATTTGCCTCTAAGCTGCCCTCTTGACCTGTCCGGTCACCGTCCCTCCAACCCAGCCTGCCTTTCAGTACTGCGTGGTAACTCAGCAGCAAGAAGCAAACACAGGAGGAATTACATCTGATATGAGCATTTTCAAACCATATGCAAATTAATGTAATTACCTGTGATTGACAATAAACCAGAAATTTGAGGCCTGACCTGTGGTGGTGCAGTGGATAAAGCGTCGACCTGGAATGCTGAGGTCGCCGGTTCGAAACCCTGGGCTTGCCTGGTCAAGGCACATATGGGAGTTGATGTTTCCAGCTCCTCCCCCCTTCTCTCTTTCTGTCTCTCTCTCCTCTCTCTCCCTCTCTGTCTCTCTCTCCTCTCTAAAAATGAATAAATAAAATAAAATAATAAAAAAAAATTAAAAAAAAGAATGGTGCTGCATTTATGAAAAAAAAAAAAAAAACAGGGAATTTGTGCTGATGTTTGCAAACCGTTATTGGACACAAAGCCTAGTGGGCTGGAGAACGGAAGCAACTCAGGAATCCTCTAAAAATAGTGTCAGTCCTGTTCTGTGTTGTTATAAGCTAAAGAGGAAGTCATGACACCCTTGCAATTTCTCAGACACCTGCCAAACCAATCAACAAGGGGCCTCTCTCCTGGTTAACCACAGGGAGGGGAGTGGGCGGGGCAGTAATAGGACCAAATTCTGGCTCTAGCTTAGTTAGCCCTGCAGGAATCTTGCTCCCTCTGGGAAATCCCTGAGGGCAACACTGCTTCTGCTGCATCCACCTTTAGTGGGCAAGGCCTGGCCCACTCCGAGGACAAGTCTTCCAGCCACACCAGGTCTCCCATAGGCAGGAGAGACCAAAGAGTAATGCTTTGCAAAGTACCTTAAAATCCTCTGATGAGAGAGGGGATGGGCTACACATCTATACTATGGGAAATTGTGCAGTTGTTAAGAGGAAAAGGAGTTTTAGTTGTACTGACAAAGGAAGATCTACAAGAGACCATACTAGAAA
The DNA here is from genome assembly GCF_036850995.1 of Saccopteryx leptura. Classification (NCBI taxonomy): domain Eukaryota; kingdom Metazoa; phylum Chordata; class Mammalia; order Chiroptera; family Emballonuridae; genus Saccopteryx; species Saccopteryx leptura. The sequence goes on along the minus strand of NC_089509.1, from coordinate 58,219,107 downwards.
GCAAGTTGCAGAACAGATGTCTACAATCATCCCATGTGTTTATATGACAATATACATAAATTCTTGCAAGTACATGGGAAGGTTCTGCAATGATATAAAAGAAACTATTTTTTTCACTTTTATATCCTTTTGTGCTACTTTAATAATTTTAAAAATAGTTTGAAACCTTTCTGGCCCTGGCCAGTGGTTCAGTGGATAGAGCATTGGCCAGTCATATGGACATCCTGGGTTCAATTCCCAGTCAGGGCACACAGGAGAAGCAACCATCAGCTTCTGCCCCCTCCCTTCTCTCCCTTTTCCCCTCCCATAGCCAGTGGCTCAATTGGTTCAAGCATGACCCCAGAGCTGAGGATAGCTCCATAAGAGTACATCAGCCTCAGGCACTAAATATAGCTCAGTACATGAGCATTGGCCCAAGATAGGGTTGCCAGGTGGATCCTGGTCAGAGCACATGCAGGACTTGGTTTCACTATCTCCCCTTCTCTCACTAAAATAAAATCCAAAAAATATTTCTATATTATATGATGAAAGAGGGCAAGAAAAACTATTATAAATATAATATCTCTGTGCATACTAAAACAAAAAATACTTATTATTTTGATCTCTCTGACATACATTTCTGTATTAATACCTCATCCTTGCTTGGCTTATCAAAGTGCTGCTTCAGTTCAATGGAGCTTAAGCTTTATAGTGAAATAAAAAAATTAAATGTGAGCACATGTATAAGTTATATTTATGGAGCGAAACAAACCACTGAACAGATCTGTAGCTAATACATTCATACTTCATCTAAAGGCCTTTGTAGTGTTGGTGAGGCCTGTTTAGCATCCCTTTACTCTGTCTAGTTCATGGGAACCTGGTAGGTTGCCTATCATGATGTCTCAATCCTCCCCCTGCCAAAGAGAGGTGCTTACAACCCTAGCTAGCCCATCAGAGTACCCCATAATCCTAGTCATAATTATTTATTCAAGGATAGGTAAGTGTCCTAAGCAGACCAATCAGCATCTTCCCTAAGATTTGACATGTGGGCACTAGGAAAGAAATGTTGTCTCTTACTCTAGGGTCGTGAGCTGTAAAGACTATGAAGTCCTTAATAAAGCCAAACAGAGTTGAAAATTTAAAGAGTGAAAGAGCTGATGGAATCACTTCAATTTCTAGATTCAGCTACGTTTGAAGCCACAATTACCCCTACCCCCTTTGTACTTCCCATTTGTATAAATCGGTAAATTCCTCTGTGGCTTAAGCGGGATTTTGTTGGTTTTCTCTCTTAATACCTAAAGGGTCCTAGATTAATTAATATCTCCGTTCTTACATTGGAGGCTTAACAATCCTCTCCATGACTGTGACAATCAGCCACATTCAAGATGCAAAATTAAAGTCTATATTCTAATATCTGAATGTCATTGTTAAGTAGGATATCCTATTTACTCTTCAGGAAAAAAGGGCACAAAGAACTTTCTATATAAAATTTCCCCCAAGGTCATACAATTCATCCAAACCCACGTCCAGAGCAGAAATAATTTCTCCGGCCTTAAAAAAAAAAAAAAAAAAAAAAAAGCTTTACTCTACATCAAAAGGAATGAGCTATCTGCCAAATCTATTAGGAAAAGGAAAAGAGAGATGGATTCTATTCTGATGATGTCTTAAAACAAGGGACAGCAAGGACCAAAGCAAACCAACCTCAAATTCTTCAAATTCCCAGCCAGCTGAGATTTATCAGACTAAGTAACCTTGCTTATTTCTTATCCAAAAAGATACTCAAGAACTGATGCCTGTAGAAGGTGTGCAGATCCAATTAAGTGGGTTTTGTTGTTGTTTTTTTTGTTTTTGTTTTTGTTTTTTTTCTTTTTGTATTTTTCCGAAGCTGGAAACGGGGAGAGACAGTCAGACAGACTCCCGCATGCGCCCAACCAGGACCCACCCGGCACGCCCACCAGGGGCGACGCTCTGCCCACCAGGGGGCGATGCTCTGCCCCTCCGGGGGGTCGCTCTGCCGCGACCAGAGCCACTCTAGCGCCTGGGGCAGAGGCCAAGGAGCCATCCCCAGCGCCCGGGCCATCTTTGCTCCAATGGAGCCTTGGCTGCGGGAGGGGAAGAGAGAGACAGAGAAGAAGGAGGGGGGGGGTGGAGAAGCAAATGGGCGCTTCTCCTATGTGCCCTGGCCGGGAATCGAACCCGGGTCCCCCGCACGCCAGGCCAATTAAGTGTTTTTAACTGTACTTATCTTCAAGCTAATTAGTTAATAGACACAAAAACATTCCTAACATTTGTCTGAAGCAGGGGTCCCCAAACTTTTTACACAGGGGCCAGTTCACTGTCCCTCAGATCGTTGGAGGGCCGCCACATACAGTGCTCCTCTCACTGACCACCAATGAAAGAGGTGCCCCTTCTGGAAGTGCGGCGGGGGCAGGGGGGGGCAGATAAATGGTCTCAGGGGGCCGCATGCAGCCCACCAGCCGTAGTTTGGGGACGCCTGGTAAAGCATTGTTTTATAGTGTAAATGAAAACCCTTATGGAGAAAAATTCACAATACTTTCTGCTTTCTCAATGAGAAGTAAAATAAAAGCCTGATGAGTATCTGAGGCAAAACCCAGCATAAAATAGGTTAAACTCTTTGTAGCAGGAGAATGGTAAATAAGAAAGGAAGTTCACAAAGGAACCTTCTCAGTGCAGATGTAAACCTAGAGGGAGAAGAGAAGAACCTATATGCGGAGCTGAGATTTCCTCCTCAGCCAAATATCTGACACAGTCATGGTTTTAAACAACTGTGCCCCATTCCAAAATTCTGTAATCACAGTTAGTCAAGGTCAACTCACCTAAAAACTGGCATTAAAGAAAGAATGTATAATTCAGATAATGGGCAACAAAAAAACTAATATGAGTCCCATGCCACCTCATGCAGCTGAGGTGTGATTCTTGGGCAGAGCACATAAGATCTCTGAGCCTCAACTTCCCTCCTGGGAAAGGAAGGGACTATATTAGATGGCCTCTAACCTCCATTCTAGACACACAAATAATACCACTTATAGTTTCCAACTCTGATCCATATTTTTTTTTTAAAGGAAAATTGCAATTTTTAGTCTGTCAGCTAAGTAATACCATATGAAAACTGTAAAGAACTGGATTGTTCACTTGCTTCTTCCTTTATGTCAAAAAAGGATGAATACTAAAAAAAAAAAAAAAAAAGGATGAATACCTCCCAAAAAGTTATGAAAAGCAGGCACAGACTCTGTAGGGTCCTGGCACTAGAGATTAACTGATCATGTGCAAAAAGATAGTTAGGGACAGGCTAGCTCCATCCTGAAGCTAGATACATATTCTCCTTGCTTTGTAGTGTATTGTACACTTACAGAAATGGCTAAATTAGAAGACAAGTAAAGGGGAGACATGCATTTTTTATTTATTTATTTACTTACTTATTTATTTATTTTAGAGAGAGAGAGAGACAGGAAGGGAGAGAGATAAGAAGCATCAATTCATAGGTGCAGCACCTTAGTTGTTCATTGATTGCTTTCTCATATGTGTCTTGATGGGGGGACGGGGGCTCCAGCCTAGCCAGAGACCTTTGCGCTCAAGCCAGTGACTTTGGTTAGGCTTCAAGCCAGCAACCATAGGATCATGTCTATGATCCCACACTCAAACCTGTGACCCAGGGGTTTGGAACCTGGGTTCTCAGTGTCCCAGGTGGATGCTCTATCCACTGCGCCATCTCCTGGTCCAGTGAGGGACATGCATATTAATACTACTTCCTTACAACAGTGAAAAATTAGATTCTACCTAAACATCCTATAACCAGTGCTGGTTAAACACATGATGTTACTTATACAATAAAAAAATTATTCAACAATTAAAATCATGTTTAAAAAATATTTGATACCTTGAGAAAAATTCCCATAGAATATTGTTATATTTTTAAAAGTAGGTTACAGAATATAAATAGTATAAATATAACATTTATATATATATATCATTGTTTATTACTAAGTGGTAGAATTATAGATGATTTTTATTTTCTTCTTTATATCTTTATACATTTCCAATTTTCTTACAATACATAATTTTTGTGAACAAGGGTGAAATGTTAATTTTTTTAAAGATAAATTACTTGCTTGACTTCAAATAATATATTTTCCCAATGGAAAAAATAATATTGCCTCTCTTTTATTCAAGCTTACAGTAAGCTCTTCGTTTTACCTGGGTCTCTTTGGAGAGATTGCTAGACTAAAACCAGGGAGCATCTGGACACAACAGTTAGGGCAGTAAGTTCTCTCTAAACAAACAGAAAACCCAGCAGCTATAAAGTAAGAGACTGATAAATTTTAAACTATAAGTATTAAAATTTATGAATGATAAATACTAAAAGTTAAAAAACTGATTAGTTATGATAGCCAAAGATCTAATTTTTTTATTATATCAAAAGCATTTGCAGCCTGACCTGTGGTGGCGCAGTGGGATAAAGCGTCGACCTGGAACACTGAGGTCACCGGTTCGAAACCTTGGGCTTGCCTGGTCAAGGCACATATGGGAGGTGATGCTTCCTGCTCCTCCCCCTTCTCTCTCTCTCTGTCTCTCTCTCTCTCACTCCTCTCTCTCTAAAAAATCAATAAATAAAAAATATTTTTAAAAAAAGTTTAAAAAAAAAAAAGCATTTGCAATCCCTAAGAAAATGCCCCCAATTCCAATATTAGTAGGCAAAGGATATGAACCATCTGCTCATAGACTTCAAATAACTTTCTGCATGTGAAAAAGAATAAACCTCACTCAAAATTTAAAAGATGCAAATTAAAACAATGACATGCTACTTTTAAATCTTTCACACTGGCAAATATTTTAAAAGCTCAACAGAGTGTTCACAGGTGGGGGATGGGGAGCAGTCACTGATGAGAGTATGACTTGGTAGTACCTTTAATTGGCAAGATCTGTAAAATTAAAAATGTAAATATTCTCCATTGAGACAATTCCACTTCTAAGGATTTATCCTATGGACACAGTTGCATACATAGCCCAAGTCACATACACACAGTTATTCACTGCAGAATTGTCTGTAATAGCAAAAGACTGGAAACAACCTCAGTATCCTTTCAATAGAGGGCTGATTGAATAATAACGGTGTGCCGCATAACAGAACACCAGGCAGCCCTTCTAAAAGAATGCCAGGATCCACATGTAACGAGATGAGGCCATCTTCGTGATATATTATAATGGGGAGAGGGACACCAAATGACCTAATTTTTCCATGTAGATGAGTATTTTTAAAAAGCTATCTATATACTGTGTTGTGGAATAAATTTTTTAAAAAGTATTAGCAGTGAGCAGCTACCTCCGAGAAGGAGACTTGGGGCCATGTAAAAAGGGAGAGAGGCTTCTGTACTGCTTAAATTTTCTATCATATGTATTGATTATTTTTCTATTTTAAAAACTAGCTCGTTGCTTTAAATAAACATTAAATGCATATTTAAGCAGGGCAGGGGAATCCGTGGTGCTTTGAGCTCTGCTGTAAGGAGGAAGGAGATTCCACATTCCACCCAAGCAATGAGCATCTGTGAAAAGTCAAGTGCTGAGGGAAGAAGCAAGGCAGACATTTTTTAAATAAATTTTTTTTTTTTTTTTTTAAGTGAGAGGAGGGAGACAGAGAGAGTCCCATAAGCAAGCCACCCTGCAATCAATCCCGTCTGGGGCAATCAATCCCTTCTGGGACTGATGCTCGCGATGCTCTAATTAGTCTAGCTACTTTTAATGCCTGAGGCTGAAGCTGGGACCAACCTGCCATCCTCACATCCTCAGAGCCCCCGACAACGCTGGAAAGAATGGAGTCACTGACTGGGGGGTGGGAAGAAGGGAAAGAGTCGCTTCTCTTTTGTGTCCTGACCCGGAATGGAGCCCAGGACGTCCATTGCCTGGCCGACGCTGTTTGCAGAACCAGCCAGCCAGGGCCTAAAACAAAATATGACATTTTAAACACGGTGTAGATCTAAAGAAAATTAAAACAATGCACGAAGGCAATAGAGTGGCACTTTCGGCCAGCATACAGCTAATCAGAAGAGTCAGAATAAGGGTGGCCTTGCCCAAGGACCATCAGCTTCCCTGACCTCCCTAGCCCTCTCTCCTCGGGGACCACTCTTTAGTGTCAACCGAGGGGGCAACAAATCCAGGCAGCAAACTCCCTGGAGACTAGGGACACCTGAGGCGGCTGGAACTCGCACCCTTCCCGGAGGGCTGGCAAGGTCCGACCTCTGCGATATACTGTCAAGAGCAAACTTTGCTGGAGGTCAGAAAAGCCTTTCGTCCGACGCAGACCCCGAAGGCTCGCGGCCGTGCGGAGTGTCCCCAACCTGGTGCCGCTACCTCTGCCCCCGGCGAGCCCAGCCGCTCCCGAGCGCCCCTGCCCAGCCCAGGCTTGCATTAGTAGGGCCACAGTGCGACCCAGCGGGCCGCGGGGAAACTGCGCCAGCGGCCACCTCGCGACCAGTGCGACGAAAACCCGGAGAGAATCACCGAGCGCCTCCCACCTGTGACAGTCTTCTAGGAAAGACTGACACGGAGGCAGTCTCCTTCCTCCTTTGTGAATGGAGGGAATCGATCAGTTTGCCAAAACAAGTTGCTAAACTTCATTAATCTTTCTTACTCAGGCATTTCACTCACAGTGTAGGTGAAAATCACTTTGCTAGAAAATTCTGGTTTGAGAGACTTGGGGGTTTTATCTTCGGAATTCCAGACAATTGGTAACACTGGGGAACAAAATTTTTGTTGCATCCACAAAAACACTTGTTCTTACCTAATTCGAGTGTGCTGATCTCAAATCTGACATTAGTTTTTCTCTGTAAGCTATAGGGGTTTTTTGCAATTCAAGATTTTAGGTTTTCACCTTATTGTAAATTTTTCAACATTTAGTTTAACATAATGAAGTAGAATGTCTTCTTGGGCATCATCTTTGTGAAAATATAATAATTTATATAAGGTCTATCGGAAAGTTCTGTCCGTTTTTGGAATAAAACAAAATACAAATTTTTCTTACTGTCAATAAACTTTATTAAATGATATAATTGCCATTATTATTAATGATTTCTTGCCAGCGTGAGGGCAATTTGTATATCCCATTTTCGAAAAATGTTTTATCTTTTGATGCAAAAAATTGAACCAGTGCTTGTTTGATATCTTCTTCATTTTTGAATTTTTTGCCCTTCAAAAAATTTTGTAAGGACAAAAACAAGTGACGGTCGGAGGGTGCTAAGTCCGGGGAATATGGTGGATGCGACAGACATGCTTCTGTAGCATTTCTTCCTTGTTGAAATTGGTAAAAATTACAGTGGCATAAATGAACTTTATCAGTAGCCATGGGTACACTATTGCTTCACACATAAGACTAATGTGAATCAACTTTGTTTTAGTTAATTTGCTACATCAGTATGTATACATTAAGTGATAAAAATAGAGAGACACACATGCGCCAAATAAACATGTGCTTACGTGTCGAAACTTGTTGTGATAGAAACGGACAGAACTTTTCGATAGACCTTATATAATGCAGTAAATACACTAATACACTAAAAGATATAATTGCATCAGAATTTGTCTACAATTTTGAAATAGAACATATTAAAATACTTATTTTAATCATAAAATTTGCGCAAAACTTATTTAAATTTTATTCAGGCAAAAATTTGCGTTTGTAGCTTTTGCATTTGTGTACTTGTTGAGGGCAATCTCATTTGATGTTCCAGCAGTAGTCTGCTCATCACTAACAGCTCCAAGATTTTCAGGAAACTTATCAATCAAGGTGACTGTTCAGGAAGTCATTTTATCAGATAATAATTTTTTACATTTAAAAATAACTACAATTATGTAAAAGTGATGTTTGTAAAACATTAATTGCCTTGTGGTTATGTTCAATCCAAGAGTCATTGCCCTTTAACTCCAATTTAAAAACCAATGCATGCCATTAACTGTAACAAAAAGAAATTAAAATTGCATAAAAACTAGAGCATGCATCGAAAAACAAATTTCAGATTTGGAATCAGTGATGCAGAAATATATAGAAACAGTTCTAAAACCTCATGCAACGGAAAATGAAAAAAAAATTGTTCCCCAGTGTTATTTGTGAAGTCCAAGGAAGGAACTATTCCTTTTTATCTGAAGTATGACTCTAAAGATCCAGTAAAATCTGGATAGTAGGACTGGCTCTAAGCAGGCTCATCCAAAACGCCACCTCCTTTCTGAAATCAGACTCTGCCGAGTGTAAGTGTCCCTTTACTTACCTGCTGTCATGGCCTGTGGGCTCTGCTATGAGTCGGATCTGCACATCGTCCTCCCTACTGGGCCCTAACAAACTCCCTAAGGCAGAGACTACATATTACTCATCTGTGTTAGGGGCAGGGGGAAAGACAGACAGATACAGGAATGAAAACAAAAGGAAGAAGCTATGTCACACAGCAACAATGCCTCATCGATTTTGTCATTTAAATAGCTTCCTGAACACCAAATTGCTATCTATTTTGCTGATCCTTGATTCAATAGGCCAGTTCTCAATAGTCCGCTTTTGCACATTAGTTTCAGGCCATATTAATACCATACAACTTAAATTCAGGTAACTCTGAGTACATGACACTGTCACTGGATATTTTTAATACCATGCCATAAATACATAAATTCAGGGTTTTCTTTCAAATTTGTGCTATAGTTTTAAATTTGTGATCTCTTTGATATATTCACAACTATTTTGCTTTTTAATCATTGCTTATTTACATACACATGCAAGTGCTTACATAGGGAGACCATATTCATCAGTAAGAGTGTAGCTGCAGAGAATTTTTTCCGGCTAGTTTAACCAAGAAATGTGTTGCAGGGCTTCATATAACTTCCAGAATCACTAAAGTGGGGGTTAGGGAAAGGGTTTGACCAGAGACAGACTCAGGCCCCCTTCCAGGAATAATTCCAAAGCCACAGAAGAGGACTGGCCAGAGAACACAACAAAGCACAAGTCACATCGGGTCCTGCCACTGCACCGGGCAACACTATGCCGCCCAGCTACGCTGAGAGGCGCCGCTGCCCATCACCTCAGCTATCGTCCACAAACCGTCCTGCTTCCCAAATCTGGAACTACTTGAGCAGCAAACAGAATAACCAGGTAATAGTGATAATGGCGCAGTGGATAAAGCGTTGACCTGGAAATGCTGAGGTCGCTGGTTCGAAACCCTGGGCTTGCCTGGTCAAGGCACATATGGGAGTTGATGCTTCCGGCTCCTCCCCCCCTTCTCTCTCTCTGTCTTTCTCTCCTCTCTCTTGGTCTCTCTCTCTCCTCTCTAAAAATGAATAAATAAAAAAATGAAAAAAAAAAAAAAAAAAAAAAAAAAAAAAAAAAAAAAAAAAAAAAAAAAAAAGAAATAACCCATGGTCCCTGGGGATACTCAAAAGAGAGAGAAAGAGAGATTTTCCTTACAGAAGAATGTCAACTAATAAATATAGAAGGAATAATAGGATTAGAAAATGGCCATTTTGTAACCTGTGATGTAATTATCAATTCAGGCAGTGGATACTAAAACTACAAGAGAACAGCATATTCACATGGACTTAAAGTATCACTCCACAGAGGACTGACTAATTATAAAGGGGGAAATGGAAGGGTGGGGGACACCTCCTAATAGGCGATCACAGAGTAACCAGAGCGAGCAACACATTCTGTGCCTCGTGGTCTGATGCAAAAAGAGACACAATCTCCCTTATGTAGTATTTTTGCCCCAAATGTTTCCCTAAAAGAAATCAAGAGAAAATCATCCGACAAATGCAGAGTATGATACATTCTACAAGCCAAAGGGCCTGGTCTCTTCAAAAATCCAGTGTCATGAGGAAAAAAGGGAGGGGGCAACTAACTATTCTACATTAAATGATACAAAAGACATAACAACTCAATGGAATGCGTCAATGACTCTTGTTTGGATCCCAGATTGAAAAGTAGTCATAAAAAGACATTTAGAGGAAACTGAATACAAATGATATATCAGAATTATTGCTAATTTTCTTAGGAGTGATCATGGTATTGTGGTTATGTAGGGGAAAAGTCATTCTAAAGAGATCCACGTTGAAGTGTCACAATATCTGCAACTTTCAAATGTTAACAACAATACATACGTTTAAGTGAGGACAAGTGTTAATGATGGCATTACCCTTTCAACTTTCTTATAAAAACTTCTCAACCAAAATGTAGATAGTTAAGACTTGAATATGGTCTCAATATTTTGGGGCTTTTTGCCCCTTCATGACCCTGGGCGGTAAAGCATTCCCTATGTCAGAGGTCGGGAACCTATGGTTCGCGAGCCAGATGTGGCTCTTTTGATTGCTGCATCTGGCTCGCAGATAAATCTTTAATTAAAAAAATAATAACGTTAAAAATATAAAACATTCTCATGTATTACAATCCATTCATTTCCTACTGCTCATGTTCATAGTTGCAGGTGGCTGGAGCCAATCACAGCTGTCGTCAGGGTCAACACTAAATTTTTATTGGATAATGCGGAACATACATGGTCGTTGTATGGCTCTCACAGAATTACATTTTAAAATATGTGGCGTTCGTGGCTCTCTCAGCCAAAAAGTTTCCCGACCCCTGCCCTATGTCTTTGTAGATTATCTTTGGTTTCAAAGGCCTTCTACTCTGACCCTCCTAAAACGCTCAAACCTGAACACACACCTATTCCAAGCAGGTGTTTTTCCCACTACCAGGAAGTGTGCAGTTTCCCTCTTCACAGCTGTACCACTAGAAGCATTTATCTGCATCAGCATCTCACGTTTGTCCTTTTCTCATGAGCGTGCGCAGCTTTAGGACTCTGCCACAGTCTCTTGTGACTTATCATTCTCCCATTCTCTAGAGCAAAAAACACCACCTGTGTCTCTCATTGCTGTATAGCAAGAGGAGGCCATGCCCAGAGTCCTCTGTACGGATCACTAGTGGATTCCAGTAGTGGCTTTTGAAGTTTATAACAGATACCAAGGTGCGCAGGTAACACTACTGGACTAAAAATGGGGAATCTCCTTGGAAAAGTCCTTTCACCTCTAAGTGCTTCCGTTCATTCCTTATTTAAAGAGTGTAGTTAGAATGCCTGTTTTAAAAAGTTCCCTTCAAGCTCTAGTAGTTTATTCTTCAAATCTCCGCTTCCTGAGACATATCTATCACCACGGCCCAGAAGGCAAAGCTGGGGGTAAGCCTTCTACCTTAAGAACTGTCCTCAAACTCCTGTCATTCCCATGGGGAAGGAAGTAGCACCCTCAGCTCTTCTCCCAGCAAAAATGGAAACATCTCTTAAGACCTAACCCATCTCCACACCTGGCTTATCCTTACCTTCCTCTGGAAACAAATGTGTCAGTTGGCAACTTGTAAAGCCTCAAAAGGAAAATTAATTTCATATGTTCTTGGCATACCATATAAAGAGAGCATCAAAGGAGGGTACTCTGCAAAATCTGGTTATCCACTTCCTTTATTCTCTAAAGCTGAACATTGTCTGTTAGCAATAGGACCCCTTAGAAAATTCTGACAGGGCATAAAGAAAGAAAATGATGGAAGATCTGGGCAGAAATTGTAAAGGAAATCAGTAATTTTCATCCAGGGCAAATAAAGAATTAAGAGTATAAGAGATCAGTAGTAAATGGAGAAGAAAACACATGTTAGCAAACAGCACACTGCAGACTGATTCATCTCCACATTCGGCTCAGCACCCTTACGCTTCCATGGCACTTTCTATCCTGTACACTTTTATCATAAACAATGATGCAAAAATACAGGATGGGGCGAAAGTAAGTTTACCGTTTTGAGTATGCGAAACACAGTTTCTTCTTGTATTATTGTTTACTAATTCTTGTATTAACTTCCATATGAACAACTACAAACCTACTTCTGCCTCACCCTGCATTTAAACTAAATCTCTCCTTAGTTAACCACTCAAGCCAAACACAGGTCCACAAAGCCTCTAGAATCAAGAACTGCTGCGTTCTTATGATTAGCTGGCAGAGCTCAGACTTGGCTAACATGATTCCCAGAAGTGGGCCTGCCCTACCTAGGGGACACAGGCCAAATCAAACCTTCTGTCTCTGGGTGACATATATAAGAATGCATTTAAACAAAGTAAAAAGAAAAGAAAGATTTTCTTTTGAGGGAGTACTGCTTGGGCAACTCTGATCTCCATAACCTAACCGAGAGCTCAGGTGATTTATGGTGCCTTTATTTGCATATTTTCCTAGTTAATTTATATTGATCATTCATGACTTATTCAACAAATTATCTTTAATCAGTATATGTGTAGTCAAAAACATGTGTGGGTACTTCACAGTGCTAGACAGGGGCCTGTCAGGGAGCTTTCTCACAGAAGAGAAAAAGGCCATTTTTCTTGGATCTGTATAAGCTCTATTTAAGTAAATAATTGTTTTGTTTATTCTGTTAACATCTATCTCTTCCATTCAAATGTAAATTCCATAAAGGTGGGGACCACATCTTTGGTTTGTTTGTTTTTTTCAATACTGAATCCCCAGCCGGTAGCATGTAGTGAAAATGCAATAAGCAGTTTATAAAGGAAGATATAAAAAGAACTTCTGCAATCAGAGAAAAACAGCTTGGTATGGTTCTCCATTAATTCATATCTTTGAAAATCTCAGATTTTTTTTAGTTTTCTTTATATAGGTCCCACAGCACACTTCTCATTAAGGCTATTCCTGTGTATTTTGTGTTTTGTTTTTAAAAATGAAATCTCTCTTTCTGCCCCCTCTTATTTTATGTATAGATTTTTTTTTTATTCAGTGAGAGAAAGGGAGGCAGAGACAGACTCCCTCATGTGCCCCAACTGGGATCCACCTGGCAAGCCTGCTAGGGGCGATGCTCTGCCCATCTGGGGCGTTGCTCCATTGCTCAGCATCCGAGCTCTTCTTAGCGTCTGAGGCAGAGGCCATGGAGCCATCCTCAGTGCCTGGGGCCAACTTGCTCTAATCAAGCCATGGCTGCAGGAGGAGAAGATAGAGAGAGAGAGAAAGGAGAGGGGGAAGGGTAGAGAAGCAGATGGGCGCTTCTCCTGTGTGTCCTGACCAGGAATCAAACCTGGGACATCCACATGCCAGCCTACGCTCTACCACTGAGCCAACCAGCCAAGGCCCTTATTATATTTTAAAAACCCATCAGTGCTGGCATGTGGGAAAGCTTTTAATTTGAGTATATCTATCCTGCTTGCAGCCAACACACTACACTCTCTTATTAAATCCAATAGTTGGGGGTTCAATTTGCTTGATTCTCTTAGTAAGCTAGGTATAAAATCATATCATCTGCAAATAATAAAATGTTGTCTTTTCTTTTCCAATGATCTAAATCTTATTTCTGTTTCATCTTTAATTACACTAGCTACAAACTGGGAAAGACATCAAATGATAATGGTAATGGTGGGTGTTCTGGTAATCCATTCATGGTTCTAATGAGAAGGCCTCTGGTAAGCTTCCTCCTTCTGATTTTCACAACTGGAGCCCAGCAACCTCTTATGTGCTCACTTCCCTTCACTTTATTCTTATTATGGACCACTTAAAATAATCCTAATGTAATAATGTAAGTAAGTCTTAATAATACCAGGATGGTTAGCTCTCAAAGAAGTTTCCTTTCTGTCCTTAAACCACAATGTGAGAGCATTCCTTTGCCTCTGTTAAATACACACACACACACACACACACACACACACACACACACACACACCAGATGTAGCATGTCCGAGCCATGCTAGCCTCGAGCTCTGGGGGCTGGGGAGGGTGCTGAGCAATGCGGAGGGCTCCAGAGCCCCAGCGCATCCACAGCACTTGTGGTCAGGGCAGCGCTTTGCAGCTGTGGAGACATCCTTGACACAAACACGCACATTCCCACGGAGTGTCCATATATTTACATGAGTAAATGGACAGTGGCTATGAATAGATGGACAGTAACTATGTGTTTGTCCTCGCCAATATTAGAAGTGAACAGAGTATTGAAATGATATAAAAAAAAAAAGAATTACTTTACTTCTGTCCCAGACAGTGACTCTAGTGAATTCTGCCTCTTTCCCTTGGCCCCTCCACCAAAGCAAATTCCTTTTCTGTGCCCTCTACTTGATTCAAAACAGGCTGAGGCTGGACACCCTTGTGGAGCTCATGGAGATTCACTACCCTCCTATGGTCTCACACATTGCTTCCCTCCCCCCGCACACTTCTCCTCATGTTCAGAACCAAAGTCTCCACTGGCTGCCCCTGGGTGATGGAGACCATGGTCACAAATACAAGGGCATACACTGTCAAGGTAAAAGGCCCCAGGACCTAAGTCCTGGACAAGAGGTCTTCTATAGAGATTGCATCCTCCTCATTCCACTGTCCAAGCTTTGTGCTGTCAGAACAGCCATAAGAGATTGGTGTCACCTCCACCAACCTGGAACCCAAGACTACTCCCAAGACTCCTCTTGGTTTTCCAAACTCCGGTGGCAAGAGAACCATTGTGAGGAGGAGACCAGGGAGACAGATGACAAGAGCAGTTTTATTTTCCCTTCAACCAGCCTTTGGCACTGGCTCTACTGCCGCCACCACTCCCAACCCATATTTGAATAACTCAGAAACTTCCTTCCCCTTCCTAGCCCCCTCCATGTCAACAGGCACCCTGGTTTAGTGAGGGGAGGCAGGAACACATACACGTGCCCATATCAGTGTTCATGGATTGGGGCAGAAAAGAAGGGGGCCGCCTTTGTTTCCCACCCCCAGGTTCCCTCCCTGCTCCTCTCACTTGTCAATGAAAGTCTGCTGCTAGTGGTCTGGACCAAGCTATGTTCCAGCCAAACCTAACCCCAACTTTCCTATCTGTCTTCAATTCTCTGTTCCATTCCCTGGTTGTCTTCATGCCAGTCCCTAACCAGTGCTTATCCCTAATGCCCAGTCCAGCAGTCTGAGCCCTGGTATTGCTATACAGATATATAGTTAATCACTGTAGCTAATATTTGTGAGCTAGCACACACATACAGATTTAATCTTTAGGGCAAAGCTCTGAAATAGGTACTAATATTATTCCCCCTTTTACAGATAAGAAAACTGAGATTAGGTGACTTGCCCAAGGTCCTATAGTTTGTAAATAGCAGAGCTGAGACTTGAATCTTGGACCTGCAATCCTAACCTCTGAGCTTCTACCACCACTGAAAGTTGTAGCACCCCCGCCCCCAATCCAGCCTCAACCTCACCCTCAAATTCTCCAAATGTGATGGCAGTCTTAACTCCTTGACAATGTCGTTAGGTCCCACAGCCTGCCATCGGAGAGTCAGAAGGCAGAGTCTGCCCACCCTACCCCCAGCAGCGGCTTCCCTGACGTAGCCCATCCCATCCCCCAGACAGCAACAGAGCCCAAGTCAATGAGAAGCCAGTGCAGAGCCAGGCCAAGGTGGTCAGCTCCTGGAAGCCCTGGGGATACCAGGCGTCAAAGCATCCCAGCTTCTGATTAAAACGAGCTCCAGATACTAATGAAACCACCATGGCACCCCAGGCCCACCTTTCAGGGCTACAAAGGATGCTGCTCCAGCAAAGGCATTCCCGTGTTTGGAAATGCCTGTGGAATCTAGGGAGCGGGCAGTGGGAGAAGCCAGCGTGGGAAGCACAGAGGCCGGGGGAGGCTTTCACTTCCCCGGCAAGAAGCACAGTGGAAACCACACATTCCCGCCCCAGCGGAACTCTGGGCGTTGATTTCTCTGAGCTGTGTGCCAGCAACTCCAGAGTGCTGTTCCACAGCCTTCTGGACCAAATTCTGCTCTCCCAGTGTATGTGGCTTTCCCAGCAAACAGGTCTGATTTATTCTCAAATCGACTCAATATCTCTCAGCTCCATTTTGTCCCTATCTCCCAGCCGCACGCTTCTCGCACTTCCTAGGGCATTCATCACTATCAGTTAGCAATCATCAGATATACAATCTATTTAGTATTTACAGCAAACTCACTCATTTAGTTCTTTAAGGTAGGTATTACACTCATTTTACAGCTGGAAAAACTAAATCCTAAATTGCTTTGCTTCAGGGCAAGACATTGACCTAACTGCTTTAAGGGGGTCAGTATAAAAAAAAATAGTTGCACAATTCTTTTATTTATTTTATTTTATTTTTTAATTCAGTGATAGGAGGGGAGGCAGAGAGACAGACTTCTGCATGCGCCCCAACCGGGATATACCCAGCAAGCCCACTAGGGGGTGATGCTCTGCCCCTCCGAGTGTTGCTCCATTGCTCAGCAACTAAGCTCTTAGAGCCTAAGGCGGAGGCCATGGAGCCATCATCAGTGCTTGGGACCAACTCGCTTCAATCAAACCATGGCTGCAGGAGGGGAAGAGGGAGAGAGAGAAAGAGAGAGAGAGAGAGAGAGAAGCAAGAAGGGAAGGGGTGAAAAAGCAGACGGGCACTTCTCCTATTTGCCCTGACCAGAAAACAAACCCAGAACATCCACATGCCAGGCCAATGCTCCACCACTGAGCCAACCAGCCAGAACCCACAATGCTTTTATGGAGATTAGATAACTTTGCTTTTGGAAATGCTGAGCAGACAAAACAAAACTTACCCACTGGTTTTCCTTTGAGCCACCAGTTTAAGATGCTTAAGTTAAATAACTCAAATCAACCTGCCTGTTGGGGTCCGGGCTCTTGACACCCAGGCTATTACACTTCTCTATTATTTCCTTTGTTCTTTGTTAATCCACCAGACATCAACTGAGTTGTATGGAAACTGAGGCAAAGAACCAGTATTGAAGAATCCTCAATATGACTCAGAGTAAAATTCCCACCAACCTCTACCCTAATTCAAACAACTCAGATACAAGGCAGAACCTTGTAGTCCCCAATTTATGCATGGTGTGGGAGGAATAACCTGACCGAATTCTTTAAATTACAACATGGAACATTTCTAAAGAGTTAACAAAATTTGCTTTAAAAATAAGAAAAGCCGAAAATGTGCCTGACCAGGTTGAGACGTAGTCGATAGAATGTCAACCTTGGATGCTGAGGAACCAGGTTCAAAACCTCGATGTCACTGACTTGAGAGTGGGCTCACCAGCTTGAGCAGGGGGTTGGCGGCTTGAGTATAGGATTATAGACATGACTCCATCATTGCTGGCTTGAGCTCAAAGGTTGCTGGCTTGAGCAACGGGTCAATGGCTTGGCTGGAGCCCCTCTGTCAAAGCACATATGAGAAGCAATCAATGAACAACTAAAGTGCCACAACTATTAGTTGATGCTTCTCATCTCTCTCCCTTCCTGTCTCTCGCTCTCTCTTCCCCCCCCCCCAAAAAAAAAGGAAAAAAAAAGAAAGAATATGAAACAGATCTAGGGAAGTGGGCCATGGAATCTTCAGTCATGATTTTCAAGGGGTCCATGAACAACTTGGAAGTGCGTTCTAAATTTTGTATGTATATGTAATTTTTTTCTGGAAAGAAGTTTTCTAGCTATCATCAAGACACCCCCCCCCAAAAAAAAACACTAACTTATAGGTGAAATAAATATCTCTTATAATGCAACAGTATTTTCTCAAACCTGAAAATAGTGATCTGTCCCCCACTGGCACCATGAGGAACTGTGAACCCAGAACCTTGGTGACATCAGACCTGGCAGCCCACCTATCCTGCGCCTGCCTAGTGATGCTGGAACCCTCTGTAATAGAAGGCCAAGTATAAACCCATAGCATCCTAATTAAGCCAAACAGAAAACATTCAAAAGAGCTGAAAGGGATAGAGCAGGGGTCGCAAACTCAACTCAGCATGTGGGCCGCAGAGCAAGATCACAGCCGTTCGGCGGGCCGCACTAGGTCTACAAAAGGCAACTGTTACTCAACACTTTTCTCACTGCAGTTGAAAACAAAAAAAAATCAGTACAACAAGCACAATCGTACATGCAGTTTACTCAGTGTCACAAAACGACCAGAAACTGTAGTTCGCATCACAACTGCTGTTAACTAAGCTAATATCTAGCTAGGATGCTAGAGAAATGAAAAATACAAGTAGGCCCCTAGGCTTACTTAATTTTATCCAAAATATTTTGAACTTCGTGGATTAGTCTGCGGGCCACACAAAATTGTTCGGCGGGCCGCGAGTTTGAGACCCCTGGGATAGAGTATAGAAAATAAACATCCGGTCCCCGAGAGAACACAGCTTGAGTAGACTTTGGAATCACTAAGGGAAGGCCGGAAGGGCTGGTAAGGCTGGAATCACTCAGAGAAGCAGATGAGATTTCTGAAGTTTAAGGAGGAAGAGCATATTACATGGGTTGGGTTTGCAGGTGTAACAAGCACAGATCAGAGGCAGGAACAGATTAAAGCGACAGAGATGCTAGGAAGGAACAGATGGACTGGTCCAGGGCCAGGGAGGAAATGAAAGGCAAGATGAAGGCCATATCATCAAGCATCACTGAGAGATGAGGTTTGAACTTTTGTATGGAAGATGTCAAAGATTGGGCAGATTTCAATGGGGAAAGAGACCATGTGACCAGGCTCTAAAGGAAAAGAAGACTAACAAGTGGGGTTTAAATGCATGGAAAATAGAAGATATGATTACTGAGAAGAGAAATTGGCCAGCACAAGGCGTGTCAGGTAGTAATTTTGAAGGCACATGGTGGATGAATGGACTAGCCAGCAAGGGGCGTATCAGACCAGATGCAGGTGTGGATAAATGGGCTGACCTGGGTCAAAGAAGATAGAGGGATCCTCCCCACATGCCTGTAGCCTGCCTACAGGGGTCTGTCCCCCGCTCTAGTAACAGACTGCTAATGTAGAATTATCATAAGTACATGTGATGGTCTCAGCACCTATCCCTGCCCTTACCTCACCTGAGCAACTTTATTCTAACTGAGGAGCCAGGATTAAAGAAAAATATAAATTACAGCACAAGAAAGTTAAAAAAAAAAAAAAAAGACCAACAGTTTCCTAGTCAGTTCTAGAACAATTTCTACTCCCTGAACCTGGGGTTCATTCTGTTCCTTGATTTGTTGTTGTCATAGGAAACTGTGAAATTCTCAGTATTCTTTTTTTCTTTTTTTTTTTTTTTTTGACAAAGACAGAGAGTCAGAGAGAGGGATAGATAGGAACAGACAGACAGAAAGAGAGAGAGATGAGAAGCATCAATTTTACGCTGTGGCACTTTAGTTGTTCACTGATTGCTTACTCATATGTGCCTTGACTGTGGGGCTACAGCAGACCCTTGCTCAAGCCAGTGACCTTGGGTTCAAGCTGGTGAACTTTGCTCAAACTAGATGAGCCCGCGCTCAGGCTGGCGACCTCGGGGTCTCGAACCTGGGTCCTCCACATCCCAGTCCGACGCTCTATCCACTGCACCACCGCCTGGTCAGGCAAATTCTCAGTATTCTAATGGCCATCAGTGAATAACTGGTTAAACAGATTATGGTTTATATACACTCTGAAATACTATGCTGCTACTGAAAAGAATGAACTGTCTAGATGTGCTAACATGTAAAAATATCCAAGATGCCTCTCAGCAGGAAAGAAAACAAGTGGGAGATCATATGTATAATATGATTCCACTTGTTCAAATGTTCAACCTATGAATGCATAAATAAATAGAACAACAAATTTATGTATCTCTCTCTTTCTCTCTTCCTCTCTCTCTAAAATCAATCAGTAAAAAAAAAAAATAGTTTAAAAAAATATACAGGCCCTGGTCGGTTGGCTCAGCAGGAAAGCGTTGGCCTGGCATGTGGAAGTCCTGGGTTCAATTCCCAGTCAGGGCACACAGGAGAAGTGCCCATCTGCTTCTCCACCCTTCCCCCTCTCCTTCCTCTCTATCTCTCTCTTCCCCTCCCGCAGCCAAGGCTCCATTGGAGCAAAGTTGGCCCGGGCGCTGAGGACGGCTCCATGGTCTCCACCTCAGGTACTAGAATTGCTCCAGAGACAACGGAGCAATGCCCCAGATGGGCAGAGCATCACTGCCTGGTGGGCATACCAGGTGGATCCCAGTGGGGCGCATGCAGGAGTCTATCTGACTGCCTCCTCGCTTCTAACTTTGGAAAAATACAAAAATAAACAATAAGAAATAAATACAAATTAATATGTACAGTATAATTATGCTTGATATTTATCCATTCATTCAAGAAATATTATTGAGCACCTTCTGTGTATCAGGCACTATATAAAAATCTCTGCCTACACAGAACTTAACTAATTCCAGCAGGGGAGACAGATAATAAACAAGAGAAATAAGCAAAAGTTACCTGCACAATATAAGAAAAATGTTAAAGATAAAAAGAAATCAGGGAAGGAAAATAGAAGTATGGGATAGATGCAATATTCAACCACCTCTTGGAGGTGTCTTTGAGTAAAGAACAAAGGGAGGCCCTGGCCGGTTGGCTCAGTGGTGGAGCGTCGGCCTGGCGTGCGTGGGACCCTGGTTTGATTCCCGGCCAGGGCACACAGAAGAAGCACCCATTTGCTTCTCCACCCCCTCCCCCTCCTTCCTCTCTGTCTCTCTCTTCCCCTCCGGCAGCCGAGGCTCCTTGGAGCAGGGATGGCCCGGGCACTGGGGATGGCTCCTTGGCCTCTGCCCCAGGCGCTGGAGTGGCTCTGGTCGGGGCGGAGCGATGCCCCAGAGGGGCAGAGCATCGCCTTCTGGTGGGCAGAGCGTCGCCCCTGGTGGGCGTGCCGGGTGGATCCCGGTCGGGCGCATGCGGGAGTCTGTCTGACTGTCTCTCCCTGTTTCCAGCTTCAGAAAAATACAAAAAAAGAAAAAGAAAAAAAAAAGAACAAAGGGAAATGATGGAAGGAAGAGCCTGAGAAATAGAAGCGAAGGCTCTGAAGCAGTAGCATCCCTGAAGGGTTCCAGCTGGTGGGGAGAAGGGATGGACCAAGCAGGAGTTAAAGCACAGGGGGATAACAGGGCCTGCTGACCATGCAAAACACTGCTTTTACTCTGTGATGAATACACACGGAAAGCCTCTAGAAAGATGTTAATAGTGGTTAATTAAGAAATGGGATTAACAGCGGAGTGAACATTTTTTAATTTTCACATTATAAACTTTTATGCAGGTTTATATTTTCACCTTGAGTATCTATACCTTTTATTATTAATTTTTAAACTCATCTCCAGATTTCCATTTTTTTATTGAATTTATTGGGGTGACATTGGTTAATAAAATTATATAGGTTTCAGGAGCATAATTCTTTTTTGTGTGTGTGACAGAGACAGAGGAGACAGAGAGAGAGACAGATAGGGACAGAAAGTCAGGAAGGGAGAGAATGAGAAGCATCAATTCTTCCTTGCGGCACCTTAGCTGTTCATTGATGGCTTTCTCATATGTGCCTTGACCGGGGTGGGGCTACAGCAGAGCGAGTGACCCCTTGCTCAAGCCAGTGACCTTGAGCTTCAAGCCAGTGACCTTTACTCTCAAGTCAGTGACCATGGGGTCATGTCTATGATCCCACACTCAAGCCAGATGAGGAGCATAATTCTAGAATACATCATCTGGATATTGTGTTCACCACCCCAAGCCTCCTTCCATCATCTTTTATCACCCCTATATCCTCTTCTCCCTCCCCCCACTTCCCTTTCCCTCTGGCAATCACCACACTGTTATCTGTGTCTAAGAGTTTGGGGGGTTTTGCTTAATTTCTTCACATTTTTCACCCAGCCCTACAATCCCCCTCCCCTCTGACAGCTGTCAGTCTGTTCTCTATGAGTCTGTTTCTATTTTGTTTGTTAGTTTATTTTATTCATCAGATTCCACATATGAGTAAAATCATATGGTAGTTGTCTTTCTCTGACTGGCTTATTTCACATAGCATAATAATATCCAGATCCACCCATACCGTCACAAAGGGTAAGATTTTCTTCTTCTTATGGCCAAATAGTATTCCACTGAATAAATAAATGTACCACAGCTTTTTTATCCACTCATCTACTGATGAACCCTTGGACTGCTTCCAAATTGTGGCTACTGTAAATACTGCTGCAATGAACATAGGGGTGTATATGTTCTTTCTTTAAAAAAAAAACATTTATTTATTGATTTTAGCAAGAGCGGAAGGGAGAGAGAGACTAGAACATGGATCTGTTCCTGTATGTGGACCAGGGATCAAACTGGCGACCTCTGTGCTTCAGGATGATGCTCCAACCAACCAGGCTAGCTGGCCAGGGCAATATATTCTTTCAAACTAGTGTTCTGGGTTTCTTCAGATGTATTCCCAGAAGTGGAATCACTGGCTCATAAGGTAGTTCCATTTTTAATTTTCTAAGATAACTCCATACTGCTTTCCACAGTAGCTATACCAATCTGCATTCCCACTAACAGTGCTCAAAGGTTCCCTTTTTTCCACATCCTCGCCAACACTTGTTGTTTGTTGATTTATTGATGATAGTTATTCTAACGGGTATAATTTTAATGTTAAAAGTCATCATTCCAATAAATACATAAAGATGTTTTCTTAGATTCTATATTTGTCTACTTGGCATCTATTCATTACAGGGCCAAGTATATTAACTATATTTCCTTATTTTCTGTATTCTTGATACTCTGGCATTTGGAGACTTTAAAGATCCAGGGAGAGACTGCTCCTCCCAAGCTTGCTAATTCCTAAAATTAATAACAACTTATGCAAACCAACCAGCCCCCCAATCTACCCCCCCCCCAACTAGCTCCTTATCTAATTCTCACACAATCAAGCCAATATATCCCCTGCCCTAATCAAACCCAGGACCAGGTATTGGGTGACTAGGGAAAGCCTCTGTGCCCCTAAGGCCCAACAGAATTATTCAAACTAGCCAATTCTAAACTGCCAGAAACCCTAGTAAAGGCTCTGGTCTAATGATTTCCCCTCCCTCTGTCTTCTGCCTCCTAACTATCCTGGTATTTCCTAGGGGCCCCTGAGAGACTGGTATAAATCTTCATTCAACTGTGTTGACCTCTCCATGTCCTCACTTACTCATTACCTCTATAAATTAAATATTTAATTAAATAAATAGCTACACACATGTAGCTATGTCTTTAAAAGTTCCAGGGATAGCCTGGCCTGTGGTGGCGCAGTGGATTAAAGCGTTGAACTGGAACGCTGAGGTCTCCAGTTCAAAACCCTGAGCTTGCCTTGTCAAAGCATATATGGGAATTGATGCTTCCTGCTCCTCCTCTGTTTCTCTATCTCCCCTCCTCTAAAATGAATAAATAAAATCTTAAAAAAAAATTCCAGGGGTTTCCATGTGGAGAGAAAGAGCCACCATTTGCTCTGTTTTGTTTTTCATTTTAACTGTTGAATTAACTCATCCTCCAACTCATTCAGACCTCAGCCTATGTCCTTGAAAAGTAGGAAATGAAGACCACTGAAAAAATCAAGTGACAAAACTGCAAATTTAAAGTTGTTCTAGTGACTCAGCTGAGCAGACTATGCCTTAATTTAAAAACAGGGAGGAAATCACATCTTCCTCCTGCCACACTCAACAATTGCTATAGGTGGGAAAGCCTTGGAAATAGGACACCCAAGAGAGTGGGTGGTTTTGAATTGGAGGAAGTCAATAGGAGAAGCCAGGAGGGGACTTTCAGCTAGACGTGAAGAGGGCTGAGTGGGTCACAAAAGAGCACCTCCCACAGCCCTCAAACTTTTATAGAAGAGGGATTGAGATACCTAATTAAAGATGCCAGAGTAGAGAGCTAGGTTTTATATAAAAGGAAGATTTAAAGCAGAAGTCATTAGAACTTAAAAAGTATCTAAAGTTGAACCAAATGTAAGTCAGTGAAGATATAAGAATCGGTGATTTAGAATTGTTTGTTGACAATCTTTGAAAGAGCAGTTGTAAAATGCAAGTTATAGGTCTGTATTAGGTCAGGGGTCTGCAGACTTCTATAAAAGGCCAGATAGTAAGTATCTGCAAGCCATACTGTATCTGTCATATTAACTTAATTCTGCTATGGTAGCATAAAAGTAAACACGGATACTACATAAATTAATGTGTCTGTGTTCCAATAATACTTTATTGATGGGCACTGAAATTTAATTTTTTTTTATTAAGTGAGAGGTGGGGAGGCAGAGAGACAGACTCCTGCATGTGCCCTGACTGGGATCCACCCAGCAAGTCCACTACTGGAGGATGATCTGCCCATCTGGGACCGTTGCTCCATTGCTTGGCAACCGAGCTATTTTAGCAACTGAGGCAGAGGCTATGGTGCCATCCTCAGCACCTGGGGCCAACTTGCTTCTAATGAGCCATCGCTGTGTGTGTGTGTGGGGGAGAGAGAGAGAGAGAGAGAGAAAGGGTAGAGAAGCAGATGGTCACTTCTCCTGTGTGCCCTGACCGGGAATTGAACTTTGGACTTCCACACGCCAGGTTTATGCTCTACCGTTGAGCCAACCAGCCAGGGCCAAAATTTAAATTCCACGTCATTTTCATGTGCCACAAAATATTATTCGTATTTTTTTCAGCCATTTGAAAATGTAAAAACCAATCTCGTGTCACAAGCTACCATTTGCCAACCCTGCCTTAGGGAATGGAGTTTAGAAAGTTATAAAGATCTTATGAAAAAATATATATTGGCTTTTAGTTCTTGCTCTGAACATACCTGTTGGGGTGAAAAACTTTGCAAAAGCCTTTAGTAAAAGGCTGCGACACTTAATTCATTACTCTTCACGCCTGAGTCCTGCTGTGGTATATCCCATCCTTGCTCTCCCCCTGACTAACCGTAAAGTGTCCTAAGCCTCTTCTCTCAGATTGCTGTAGGTTCCTACAGGGAGTTAGGCACTGTACATCCCTGAGTCCAAGGAAACATCAAAATGGACTTATTTATAAGAGCATTTCTTAGAGTTAAGACCTGGAAAAGGCCTTAAAATGATCTGATCCAACTCTTCTAGGTTATAGCTGAAGGAACAGAGATTCAGAGAGGGTAAGTGAGTTGCCCAAGGTCATCTAGCTTGTAGGAAGCAGCCCTGGGACTAGAAGCTATATTCCCAGCTTCTTGCAAGTTTCCACATTTCCATTCTACTACTTCATTTGTACTTCCAGAAAAAAATTATGAAACCTGCTACAGAATTTGGTGGGGGAAGTGTTCTTTTAAACACTTTTTTTAAAAAGAATATAGAATATAATTAAAATGCCATTACCACATCCCAGAATATTTTTGTACTGCCAATCCCAAACTTGGGACAAGGAGGAAAAAATCAGGAGCTCAAGGAATGAAGGGGAACTGGGAATTATTTGCAGGAGAGCATCATACACACTCCACTAAGCATTGTCACACTAATAATAATAATGTCTTCCACACATAAATATTCTGCAGCAGTAGTTCTCAAAGTGTGGCCCAGGAACCCACAGGGGTCTCAAGACCCTTTCATACATTCCATGTGGTGAAAACTATTTTCACACTAAAACCAAGACTCAGGAGCTTGAGCAGGCGGGTGGGCAAGGACTGGGCTCTAGGTGCGTGAGAGAACTGGGCTTTACATGCGTGAGGGCGTTCGCGTTCTGCAGGAGCTGGCAGCTAACAGCCTGGTGGGGGGTGTCGGCCGTTTCAGCAGGGGGACCAGCAAGCGGGCCCACGCACCTTATACAAAGGTCACAGCACCAAGGGCGCTGGTGTCCATACGACAAGTCTGTGCAGGTCAAGGAAATGGTCCCTGGGCTGGTAGTCTCTGAGTTAGCAGGGTTCAGGCTCAAGTCCCATGTGAACTACGGCGCCTCAGGGGCACAGATGCAGCGCTGACAGCCCAAAGTCCTTTAGGGAAGCAATGGTACCTGCTATCTAGGACTTCAAGGATGGGACTCTGGACCCTGAGCACCTGGTGAAGTCCGGCTTTGAGCCCACCAGGAAGGCAGGCTCTTCCAGCTGTACTCCAAGAACTGAATGTCCTAGGAGAGGAGGAGCGATGCCCGCTGGTGTGCCTGCGAGCGAGAGCTGTTCCTGTCCTCACGTCCCCGGGGCTGGGCTAGTGGGGAGGTGTGTTCCCTTATTCCGTTTCTTTTAAAAACCTTGGCTACAAAATAAATAGAGAGAGAAAGCGAGAGAGAGATATTAGATAGATAGATCCATCATCTAGTGGGAAAGGGAGAGGTATAAACAAAATTGGCCATAAATTGATCATTGTTGAAGCTCAGAAATGGATCCATGGAATACCATTCTTTCTTTTTTTGTGTATGTTTAGAAAAGCCCATAGTAAAATTATACATATATATATATATTTCAGATTCATATATATATGTAATTTTTTAATTGGTTGTCCTGAGAGAAAAGTGGACACTACTTCTCTAACTTATTCTTGATTTAGCTATATGCAAATGAACAAGCCATATAATTTGAGGCAGGGAATTTAAATGAGACCCTCCCTGTAACCAGACCATCAGATGGGAAGAGAAGAACATACCCGGAGCAAAAATCATACCACCAGAATCTGTGTGACTGCAGAGCTGCTGTTAACTTCTGACCTCGTGGCGCCTGCGCCCTCTTGTACTGCAGGACGTCCTGATGGCCCACACCTGAGACCGACGCGGCCAGGAGAGTGAGGGTAGGGGGTACAACTCCCCATATGTTTTGTGTGTGTGTGTGTATTGATTATAGAAAGGAAGGCAGACATTGACTTACTTGTTCCTGTATGTATCCTGACCCGGGATGGCACCTGCAACCTTGGCAATTAGGGATGACTCTAACCAGCTGAGCTACCTGGACAGGACCTCGTCTTTCAGTAAAGCTGTTGGTCTACCTTTAAAAAAAATTTTAATTTTAATTTTAAAAAAAGGTCATACCAGAAGTGATTATAACTTTGAGGAAAGCAGGTATAAAGTAAAAAAGAAATCCTCAAAGAAACCTCTCACTTTGCACAGAAAGCATGGTCTGTGAAAAGAAGCTTCAGATCTTGCCCTGCCTACACCGAGACACCCACCTGGGACTCCACTAGTCTCTCCAGTCTATAGGAATAAGTGTGGTGATGGTATTGTGGGTTATTTAAAGTCAAAAAGACTGAGACCTTTTTCAGGCTGATATTAGGAAAATAAACCTTTGTGTCAGTGACTGGCTGTGTATATGCAGGACTGTCAGCTCAGTAGGAGGCCTAGGCCAGCTTGGGAAGTCACTGCGCATGTGGGATTCTGGCTCCAGCTTGGGGATTGTGGTTCCATTGCCTCTGTGGCACATATGATTTGCCCTGGTGAGGACTGTGCTACCCAGCCAGATCTGCACTGTGTTACCAGGCTAGGGAGTCAAGTAAGTGTTTGTTAGTATTATTGTCTGTGTATAAAGTTCAGAAACAGGAGAAACTTTCAAAAGCAAGGAAGTGATTACCATAAAAGTCAGGATAATGATTAGCAAGGTGGAAGGAGAAGGTTGAAAAGGAGGTGACTAGGATGGGACACGTGGAAACGGGTTCTGGATGAAACAGGAATGTTCTAGTTCTTGATCAGGGTGGTGTCCTCATGGTTGTTTATAATTATATTTACTTTATAATTATTCATTATACTTTACTTTGTGTTTTATGCACTTTTCTCCATGAGTTATCTTTCACAACTAATAAAGGTTTAAAAATAAACTTTATTTTATATAACTATAGAAGTCCCTCTGAAATTTTTAAATTTGTAATAGCATATGATACAGCTTGATTTTTGCATGAAGGTATCATTAGAAAACGGAAACAATCTCTTCCTGGCTTGGCAAATTCTGTGTGTTAAGCTCTCATATCTATTGATTTAAATACAGATGAGCAGTAGAATAAGTATGTTTTACACACTATTCCAAAATGGTGCCACTTGGGTTCTAAAGTATCCCAAAAACATTCTAAAAATGACTTGAAAAGTATTATTAATTTGTATACTATCCATTTGCTAAGCCCTATGTCCATTGACTAAGCTTTCCAGGTCATGAAAAGCAATTAAAAAGAATTGTTACGTTCTGAGAACACTAGAAAACCAGTGCTCTGTAGATCATACTCCAATAAGTTGCCTCACATAAACTTCAATATGCAAATGTATGCTTCAAAATTAAGCTTCATTAAAATGCACTTAACGCCTAGCGTGCGGAGGACCCGGGTTCGATTCCCGGCCAGGGCACACAGGAGAAGCGCCCATTTGCTTCTCCACCCCTCCGCCGCGCTTTCCTCTCTGTCTCTCTCTTCCCCTCCCGCAGCCAAGGCTCCATTGGAGCAAAGATGGCCCGGGCGCTGGGGATGGCTCCTCGGCCTCTGCCCCAGGCGCTAGAGTGGCTCTGGTCGCAATATGGCGACGCCCAGGATGGGCAGAGCATCGCCCCCTGGTGGGCAGAGCGCCGCCCCATGGTGGGCGTGCCGGGTGGATCCCGGTCGGGCGCATGCGGGAGTCTGTCTGACTGTCTCTCCCTGTTTCCAGCTTCAGAAAAATGAAAAAAAAAAAAAAAAAAAAATGCACTTAACAATTTAAGTAAAGGCTGATTTTGTAACCACATTTGAAATTTAGATTCTTACTACTTTTAAAACAAGTACTATATAAACATAAAAATTAAGTAGCAAATGATTCTTTGCCCTCCTACAACACCTCTCACTTGAAATGACTGAAGTACTCCAAAATACAAATCCTCAAAATATCCTAGTGAGGAAATGGAGTCCCTGACTTTAGTTATACATTTTGTGACAGGGACAGAGACAGACAGAGAGAGGGACAGAAAGGGACAGACAGACAGAAAGGGAGAGAGATGAGAAGCATCGATTCTTTGTTGCGGCACCTTAGTTGTTCATTGATTGCTTTCTCATATGTGCCTTGACTGGGGGGGGGGGGACTACAGTAGACCGAGTGACCCATTGCTCAAGCCAGCAACCTTGGGCTTAAGCTGGTGAGCCTTGCTCAAACCAGATGAGCCCACACTCAAGCTGGTGACCTCGAGGTTTTGAACCCGAGTCCTCCGCGTCCCAGTCCGACGCTCTAACCACTGCGCCGCTGCCTGGTCAGGTATGATTATACATTTTAACCAAGTGGAAAACAGACTGCCCTGAAGTGCAGGGAAACCTTACAAAGCTCCCCGCTCCAGCTCATCCCTGAAGCTCTTTCCAGGCCCAGATAAGCCTTCTGCTTTCTCCTGTCCTTGCCTGCTAACCCCAGGAGATTGGTCTGTATTCTCAGAGCTGGAATCCACTCCTCCTAGCCCTTGATGTCCTCTTTCCCCAAGTTTGGCTGGAAAAGTACCGATGGTCTCCCCAACACCCCTTCATTACTGCCCCCATTTGTAAAAAGAGCAGAGTGTAATAGAAGGACAAAACACAATGACCAATAATACTCACCCAATATAGAACACAGCCCATACCCCTCAAAATACCCTCATTTTACAGGGAACAAAATCAGAGCCAGAGAACTTGTGAAATCTGCCTGAAGACACACAGATAACAGAGTACAGCCCAGCCAAGCCATTGTTTAGTGTAATTGACTTTTCTGCCTCTGCAGACTTGATGTCTTAGACCCTGCTCCACTCAGTGTTTCAGAGTTAGGGCTTAGTTTAGGACTTAGATAGTCCTAGTTGAAGTCTAAGGCCCATCACTTCCAAGCTGTATGGCCTCAGCTGCATTACTTACCTTTCTGGCTTCAGTTACTCAAGTCAAAGCTCAATAAATGGTAGTCATTATTATCATGCTAATCGGGCCACTGTTCTCAAACTTTCCTTTGCCAAAGGATCACCTGGGAAAACTGTTAAAAGCAGATTTCTTCTGCTCTGCCCTAGGGTCCTCTGAGCCATGTCCAGAAAGCACTATTTTAATGTTTCAACAAGACTCCTAGTGATTTAGATACAGAGACCTTTGACAAATAGCAGTCAAATGCTTTTATCCTCTCTTTTTACTCCTTTGGGGAGAAAAGGAGCTCACCAGATTTGTAAATGTATTTGTTTCTCTCAGGAAAACTCTGGCTCTAAGAATTTAAGGTCTTCTGGCCTCACCAGGTGGTGGCATGTTGGACTGGGACACGAAGGACCCAGGCTCGAAACCCTGAGGTCACTGGCTTGAGCACAGGCTCACCAGCTTGAGCGCAAGGTCGCTGGCTTGAGCGTGGGATCATAGACGTGACTCCATAGTCGCTGGCTTGAGCTCAAAGGTTGCTGGCTTGAAGCCCAAGGTTGCTAGCTTGACCCAAGGTTTCTGGCTTAAGCAAGGGGTCACTCGTTCTGCTGTAACCAACACCACCCTCCACCGCCATCAAGGCACTTATGAGAAAGCAATCAATGAACAACTAAGGTGCCGCAACAAAGAACTGATGTTTCTCATCTCTGTCTGTCTCTACCTGTCCCTCTCTGTCCCTGCTTCTCATCTCTGTCTGACTCTCTCTGTCTCTATAAAAAAAAAGAAGAAGAAGAAGAGGGGGTCTTCTGAAACAGATTCCACTCTATATCTGTCTTTTAGTTTGTGGCTTCTAAGTATACTCTAAAATCTTAAGGATGTATATTGTAATCTCTAGAGCAAATACTCAAAACAAAAATGCAAAGAAGAATAACTAAAAAGCCAATATAGAAAATAAAATAGAATGCTAAAAGTTACCCAATTGACTTAGGAGGAAACAGTAAAGGAGGAACAGAGAAAAAACCACAATGCGTACACACACACACAGACAAAAGAAAATAGCAAAATGATAAAACTATGTTCAAATCTGTCAACAATGTACCGTATTTTTCGCCCCATAAGATGCACTTTTTTCCCCCAAAAGTGAAGGGGAAAATGCCCATGCATCTTATGAAGCAAGTGTTCATTTTTTTAGCTACTGCGGGTTGCTGCGCCAGTAAACATATGTGGAATGAACACCAGTGGGAGCATAATCATACCTGCCACAGCAGCATGCAAAACCCCAGCATCTGCTGAGTGATCTTCTGGTTCCAGTTTCCACAGCTGCATGCAGCGCAGGAGAGAAGGTGAGGGACGTTGTGTGGGCGCATTATCGAGGGCAGACGTGAGAGGTGCGCTGCAGCAGTGGAGGGCTGCGCTGCAGCTGCTGGAGCTCTGTGTGAAGTGCTGACGTCACTTGCTATTAGTGCTTGACCAGTTTAGAGAACATATTAGCAAACCCACAAAAAAAAAAAAAACTTTAGAGAAGTGAAGGCTCATCTAGCTGTAACTCCTGGGGGTCTTACCAGCCAGTTGTAACTTCTCAATGTTTCCATCAGCAAACTGTTTAAAGTCTTTATGTGAGAAGAGTGGAACAAATGGATGGCTGCTGGTAATCATGGTCTGACACCAACTGGACGAATGAAGAGACCCACTGTCACTCAGGTTTGTGAATGGGTGAAAACACCATGGCAGTCAGTGAAGAATGAAACTGTGGTACAGTCATTCAAAAAATGTGGCATTAGCAATGCCTGAGATGGCATTGCTAATGCCTGTGATATCACTGAAGATGGTATCATATATGAAAATAGCGAATAAAGTGATAGCAGTAATTGTGAGCTACTGGGATTCTTAAATTCTGACACTAGCGATGATGAGTTCCCGGGGTTCCCGGACAACTAGAAGAGTATCTGAACATTAAAGGCTCTTCTCATTTGTTAATAACAGTGCTAGTGGCTGTTAATACTGCTGTTGAGTTTACATTGTTGAAATATTGTTGTGGTATATTTTATTAAATATTTCAACAAACCATTTGGTTCAGAATATTTTTTCTCTTATTTTCCTCCTTAAAATCCTAGGTGCATCTTATAGTCGGGTGCGTCTTATGGAATGAAAATATGGTATATTAAATATAAATGAATCAAACACTCCAATTCAAAGGCAAAGCTAAGCCTGATCTGTGGTGGTGCAGTAGATAAAGCGTTGGCCTGCCATCTGCTTCTCTTCCCCTCCCTTTCTCCTTCTCTTTCTCTTCCCCTCTCACAACCAGTAGCTCGCCCAGGGTGCTGAGGATAGCTTAGTGAGCATCAGCCCTGGACTGGCGTTGCCAGGTAGATTCCAGCTGAGGTGCATGCGGGAGTCTCTCTCACTATCTCCCCTCCTCTCGCTAAATAAAAACATAAATAAATATATAAAATAAAAGTGTCGACTTGGAATGCTGAGGTCGCTGGTTCAAAATCCTGGGCTTGCCTTGTACATATGAGAAACAACTCCTATGAGTTGATGCTTCCTGCTCCTCCCCTTTCTCCTCTCACTAAAATCAATAAATAAATCTTTTTTTAAAAAAAATCAGTTTAGGAATAATTTCTTAAAAAAAAAAAAAAGGCAAAGATGGTCAGACTTAATAGGAAAGCAAGACCCAATGATATGCTTTCTATAAGAGACACACTTGTGCCAATGATCAATGTATTGCCTCTCAGCCCCAAATTTACCTTTCATCGCAAGCTCTCTAAAAATGGAACTGGTCTGTTTAAATATTTCCCCTTTGCCACTGGGCACAACATTAAGCTTTGTCAGTAGCAAGCACTACAGAAACATTGCAAGAAGAAAGAATTTTCTTTCCCGGTTTCAGAGTGCTCTTTGAGAAGACACATAGCACAGGCAGCTTCTCCAGTGCCCAGCTCTTCCAGTGTTTGGTGGTCAGTAGCATGCAGCACCAGCAGCTTCTCCAATGCCCTCAGCTTCTCCAGTGCCCAGCTCTTCCAGTGTTTGGTGGTCAGTAGCATGCAGCACCAGCAGCTTCTCCAATGCCCTCAGCTTCTCCAGTGCCCAGCTCTTCCAGTGTTTGGTGGTCAGTAGCATGCAGCACCAGCAGCTTCTCCAATGCCCTCTGGATAGTTCCACAGCAAAAACCACCACTGGTGAGACTCTCTCTACATGAATAACTCTCCTCAGCACTCTAGATGCCAAGTTTCTGGCCAGTTCCATAGAGTAGATTTTCAGCAAGTTCTGTAAATGCAGCACCACACTGACTCTGCCATTCTGCCTGTCGTGGATTCACCCACACACCAAGGTCTAGCTCTCAACTTTTTTTCTTTTTTTTTTCTTTTTTTTTCATTTTTCTGAAGCTGGAAACAGGGAGAGACAGTCAGACAGACTCCCGCATGCGCCCGACCGGGATCCACCCGGCACGCCCACCATGGGGCGACGCTCTGCCCACCAGAGGGCGATGTTCTGCCCATCCTGGGCATCGCCATGTTGCGACCAGAGCCACTCTAGCGCCTGGGGCAGAGGCCACAGAGCCATCCCCAGCGCCCGGGCCATCTTTGCTCCAATGGAGCCTTGGCTGCGGGAGGGGAAGAGAGAGACAGAGAGGAAGGAGAGGGGGTGGGGGTTGAGAAGCAAAATGGGCGCTTCTCCTGTGTGCCCTGGCCAGGAATCGAACCCGGGTCCTCCGCACGCCAGGCCGACGTAGCTCTCAACTTTGGTAGAAGGAGTTGGGAGCACGGTGGATCAGGAGAAACTCTCCCTTGCGCACCCTATCTCAGCCTTTGGGAGAGTGGCTGCTACTTATATCTGCTATTTTTACAGTCATTAGAACTGTTTTCACTTTGTGTGTGTGTGTGTGACACAGAGAGAGAGACAGACAGGGACAGACAGACCAGAAGGCAGAGAAATGAGAAGCATCAATTCTTCATTGTGGCACCTTAATTGTTCATTGATTGCTTTCTCATTTGTACCTTGATGGGAGGGGCAGAGGCTACAGCAAAGCGAGTGACCCCTTGCTCAAGCCAGCAACCTTGGGCTCAAGCCAGCGGCCTTGCTCTTTAAGCCAGTGACCTTTGGGCTCAAACTAGAGACCATGGGGTCATGTCTGTGATACCACACTCAAGCCAGTGACCCCGCGCTCAAGCCGACCACCTCGGGTCTCAAACCTAGGTCCTCTGCATCCCAGTCTGACACTCTATCCACTGCACTGCCACCTAGTGAGGCCTTTCTTTACTTTTTACTAGACAATTTCTCATTAGTCCAATCCCCAATTTTACTTAATAATTTTTTTTCATTTTTCTCTTTTAGCATGTGGTTGGGGAAAGGGAGAGAGATGAGAAGCATTAACTTGTAGTTGTGGCACAAGCAATAATTATTCATTGATTGCTTCTCATAAGTGCCTTGACCAGAGGGCTCCAACCCCTTGCTCAAGCCAGGGACCTTGGGCGTAAGCCGGTGACCATAGATATGATCCCATGCTCAAGCTGGCGACCTGGCACACAAGCTGATAAGTCTGCACTAAAGCCAGTTACCCCCCACTAAAGCCAGTGACCTTAGGGTTTCGAACCTGGGATCTCAGTATCTCAAGTCGATGCTCTATCCACTGCATCACCAGGAAGGTACTTAATACTTCTTTATGTTACACTTTCCTGGGCCCTGGCCAGTTGGTTCAGCAGTAGAGCACCAGCCCAGCATGTGGAAGTCCTGGGTTCAATTCCCAGTCAGGACACATAGGAGAAGCAACCATCTGTTTCTCCACCTCTCCCCTTCCCCCTTCTCTCACTCCCTTTTTTTCCCATGCCCATGGCTTGAATGGTTTGAGCAAGTTGACCCTGGGTGCTGAGGATGGCTCATGACCTTGCCTCAGGCACCAAAATAGCTCAGTTGTAGAGCAATGGAATAGCGGCCCCAGATAGGCAGAGAATCATCCTGTAGGAGGCTTGGTGGGTGGATCCCAGTCAGGGCACATGCAGGAGTCTATCTCTCTGCCTCCCTATCTCTCAGTTAATAAAAATAAATAAAAATAAACAAACAAAAAACTTTTCTGATTGAAATTATGGTGTACTTTCTGTTGACTCTTTAAATATTAAGACAGATAGGTTAAAAATAAAAAAATGTAATTAAATATATACCCTGCAAACAATGAACATAAGAAGAGCTAGACTGGCCATATTATCATCATATAAAGCAGTTTTCAAGATTGAATATTATCAGGGATATAGTGGGACATGTCACAATGATAAAGGGTTTAATTAATCAGGAAGACATGCCATAAATGTGTTTGTGTTTAGTAACAGAGCTTCAAGATACCCAAGGAAAAATTGATGTAATTAAAGGGGAAAACAATGCAATCATTATTGAAGATTTTAATACCCTTCTCTCACTAATTATTAGAGTGAGTAAAAAAAAAGTAAAAACAGAAATTCTCAACAATACTAACACCCACCTTGACTTAATTGACACTTTAGAATAGTGTACCCAACAACCATAGAATGCATGTCCTTTTCAAGCATGCAGATTACACTCACAGAAACAGACTATATATAGGCCATGAAATGAGTCTCAATAAATTTCAAAAAAATTAGATTCCTACAACGTTCTTTGGCCACAATGAAATTAAATTAGAAATGCCTGTTGTGGCCCTGGCCAGTTGGCTCAGCAGTAGAGCTGGATGTTCCCAGTTCGATTCTGGTCAGAGCACACAAGAGAAGCAGCCATCTGCTTCTCACCCCTCCCTCAACCTCCTCTCTCTCTCTCTTCTTCTCCCATAGCCATGGCTCGATTGATTCAAGCACATTGGCTCCTGGCACTGAGGATGACTTCCTGGAACATATATCTCAGGCACTGAAAATAGCTCGATTGCTAGCATGGCCCGAGATGAGCAGAGTATTGGCCCCAGATAGGGGTTGCTGGGTGGATCCCGGGAGGGTTGCATGCAGGAGTCTGTTTCTCTATCTCCCTTCTTCTCACTTGGGAAAGAAGAAAATAAGTTTAAAAAAAAATTTTTTTTGTACTTTTCTGAAGTGAGAAGCGGGGAGGCAGAGAGACCAACTCCCGCATGTGCCCAACTAAGATCCACCTGGCAATCCCACTAGGGGGCGATTCTTTGCCCATCTGGGGTGTTGCTCCATTGCAACCAGAGCCATTCTAGCACCTGCGGCAGAGGCTATGGAGCCATCCTCAGCGCCCGGGCCAACTTTGCTCCAATGGAGCCTTGGCTGCAGGAAGGGAAGAGAAAGATAAAGAGAAAGGAGAGGGAGAAGGGTGAAGAAGCAGATGGGCACTTCTCCTGTGTGCCCTGGCCGGGAATCAAACCCAGGACATTCACACACCGGGCCAACACTCTACCACTGAACCAACTGGCCAGGGCCTAACTAATTAATTTTTTTAAATAAATGCATGTTGAACATATCTCAACTTTGTCTGAGTTACTTAAGACTCATTACTCGACATTAACAATTTACCATATCCATCAGAACCTCATAAAGGTGTGTCAGAAGATTTACTCTGTTTTAATTAGCCTAAAATTGCTGTGTTTTGATAGTTTTTCCATCTCTATCTCTGGGAATCAGTTTCCTTTTATCTTGCTTTTATCT
Organism: Saccopteryx leptura; assembly: GCF_036850995.1. Lineage (NCBI taxonomy): Eukaryota > Metazoa > Chordata > Mammalia > Chiroptera > Emballonuridae > Saccopteryx > Saccopteryx leptura. The sequence goes on along the minus strand of NC_089509.1, from coordinate 58,183,008 downwards.
CAAGAAACAATACTTTGAACTTATATTTCCATTTGTAAAATAGAAATAAACATAATATATATTTTCCTAGTAATTTCTGAAGATTGCAATTAAATTATTTATATATATAAATAAATATTAGATAATTTATAAATGTTAGAACATTTATAACATTCAATAGATGTTAGATAATCAAACACATACACACATCATATGCCAGATTTATCTCCAGACCAGACCTCTTTTCTAAGAGCCAAATGATACCTGATACTGCTCCTTGTATATTTCATAAGCTTTGTGGTACTCTGACTGCAAAATGTCCCAGTTCTTTATCTCTCCCTATAACCATGCTCTTTGCATTGTGACTTTGTAGTTCTTCCCACCAAGAAGTAGACTCTAGTTAGAGTGACCAGCCATCCCAATTTTCCCAAGACTGAGGGGTTTCCTAGACTTAGAATGCCAAAACCAGGAAAGCCATGGGCAAATCGAGATGAATCAGTCATCCAAAGTCTATTTCCCCTTGTGACTTGCTTTGGCCAAAAGAATGCAGTGACAGTATGCAAATTCCAAGCTTAGATCTCAAGAGGTATATTCATCATGTTTACCTTTTCTCAGAACCCTGCCACTGCCATGTGAACAAGCACAGGTCAGCCTGTTAGAGGATGAGAGACACGTGGCCCCACCACCCTAATTGCCCCAGCTGCCAGCCAGCCAACTAACTACCAGCCATGTGGCTGAGGCCATTCTAGACAAGCCAGCTTCCAACTGCCTGCTCAGCCAACCACAGACACAGGAACAAGTTTATACAAGATCAGCTGAGCTGGCCCTGATTACATAGACTTATGAGCAATAAAAAATGCTTACTGTTTGAAGCTACATATCTTTGGGGTAGTTTGTGACAGCAATAGCTAAATGATAAAGATACTTCAAACTCAGTATGTTCAAAATTAAACTCAAGTATTGATCATTATGAGACAGAGGTGCTGACTATAACTACAGTGGCAATCTTATCAAAATATATATCAAATCAACATGTTGTACACCGTAAATTTATACAATGTTATATATCAAATATATTTCAATTAAAATGAGCATGACTATATTCTAATAAAACTTTATTCTTTTTTTTTTTTTTTTTTTTTTTTTTTCTGAAGCTGGAAACGGGGAGAGACAGTCAGACAGACTCCCGCATGCGCCCGACCGGGATCCACCCGGCACGCCCACCAGGGGCGACGCTCTGCCCACCAGGGGGCGATGCTCTGCCCCTCTGGGGCGTCGCTCTGCCGTGACCAGAGCCACTCTAGTGCCTGGGGCAGAGGCCAAGCAGCCAACCCCAGCGCCCAGGCATCTTTGCTCCAATGGAGCCTTGGCTGCGGGAGGGGAAGAGAGAGACAGAGAGGAAGGAGGGGTTGGGGGTGGAGAAGCAAATGGGCGCTTCTCCTATGTGCCCTGGCCGGGAATCGAACCCGGTCCCCCGCACGCCAGGCCGACGCTCTACCGCTGAGCCAACTGGCCAGGGCCAAAACTTTATTCTTTTTAAAAACTAAACCCATAGTGTTCTCCCCAATTTGGGCCTCCTCCAATATCCTTTGATGTAGAAGACAGATTTGATGCCTCCCTCTCACCAAATTCTATTAATTTTACTTCCTAAATATTTCTGGAATTCATTCAAGTCTCAACATTTTCTCTCTGTGTACCTAGTTTAAGCCACTATCACATAGCACGTAAAATACAGGGAAACCCACTTAATTGGCCTACTGACATCTAATCTTGTCCTTTCTATAGTTCATTCTCCAGACATTAAGTGTTCTTTTAAAAAAAAAAAAAAAAAGACAAGGGAAACTCTGTGAAAGACTCTGTTGAGAGGATAAAAAAGTGAGCAACAGGATGGGAGAAAAATTCTGCAAACAACATATTAAATAAAGACTGAAATAAGGCCCTGGCCAACGGTTGGCTCAGCGGTAGAGCATTGGCCTGGCGTGCGGGGGACCCGGGTTCAATTCCCGGCCAGGGCACATAGGAGAAGCGCCCATTTGCTTCTCCACCCCCAACCCCTCCTTCCTCTCTGTCTCTCTCTTCCCCTCCCGCAGCCAAGGCTCCATTGGAGCAAAGATGGCCTGGGCGCTGGGGATGGCTCCTTGGCCTCTGCCCCAGGCACTAGAGTGGCTCTGGTCGCGGCAGAGCGACGCCCCGGAGGGGCAGAGCATCGCCCCCTGGTGGGCAGAGCTTCGCTCCTGGTGGGCGTGCCGGGTGGATCCCGGTCGGGCGCATGCAGGAGTCTGTCTGACTGTCTCTCCCCGTTTCCAGCTTCAGAAAAATACAAAAAATAAAAAATAAAAGACTGAAATAACAGACCAGGTAGTAGCGCAGTGGATAGAGTGCTGGACTGGGATGTGGAGGGTCCAGGTTAGAAACCCTGAGGTCGCCAGCTTGAGCACGGGCCCACCAGCTTGAGCACAGCATCGCTGGCTTGAGCATGGGATCATAGATATAGCCCCATGGTCACTAGCTTGAGCCAAAAGGTTGCTGGCTTAAAGACCAAGGTCTCTGGCTTGAACCCAAGGTCGTTGGCTTAAGCAAGGGGTCACTCGGTCTGCTGTAGCCCCTCATCAAGGCACATATGAGAAAGCAATCAATGAATAACTAAGATGCTGCAACAAAGAATTGATGCTTCTCATCTCTCTCCCTTCCTGTCTGTCTATCCCTATCTGTCTCTCTCTGAGTCTCTCTGTCTCTGTAAAAAAAAAAAAAAAAAAGACTGAAATACATAAGAGGCACTCAAAATGTAATAGGAAAAATGGAAACAATTTTATTAGACTTGGGCAAAAAATAGGAAAAGACACTTCACCAAAAAATATATATATATGCAAATTGCAAATAAGCGCATGAAAAGATGCCCAACATCATAGCTATTAGTAAAATGTGAATTAAAATGACAAGATAAGATACACTACACACTATCAGAATGGCTACAATAAAAAGTAATGGCAACACCAAATGCTGACAAGGATGTGAAGAAATCAGATTCGTATGTTACTGGTGAGAATACGGAAGGGTAGAGCTACTCTCGCCGTCCGGCAGTTTGCTAGGGCAAACTACTACCGACTGAGTGGCTTAAACAATGGAAATATATTTACTTATACTTGCAGAGGTTAGGAGTCCAAGATCAAGGTGTTGGTAAGGTTGAATTCTTCTTTTCCCCCCACCTTTATTGAGATATAATAGACATACCATTCTGTAAGTTTAAGGTATACAAAACGTTGATATTATACACATATATTGCAAAGTGATTAACATTATAGTGTTAGCTAACATCTCCATCACAGGGTTGGGTTTTTTTGAGACCTCTCTCCTTGGCTTATAGATGATTATCATCTTCCTGTGTCTTCACATGATCCTCCCTCTCTTTGTGTGCCTGCGTCTTATTCTCTTTTTATAAAAACACAGTCATATTGAATTAGGCCACCTTGATGACCTTATTATTTCTTTTTAAGTGAGAGAAGGGGAAGTAGAGAGACAGACTCCTGCATGCACCCCAACCAAGATCCAGCCAGCAAACCCCCCCCCCCCCAGCTGACACTTGAATCAGCTGAGCTATCTTCAGTGCCTGGGGCCATCACTAGAACCAATCGAGCCACTGACTGCAAGAGGAGGAGAGAGAGAGAGAGAAGAGGGAGAGGGAGAGGGAGAGAACCAGATGGTTGCTTCTCATGTGTGCCCTGATTGGGGATCAAACCCAGGACTTACACACACCAGGCTGATGCTCTATCCACTGAGCAACTGGCCAAGGCCTTATGACCTATTTTAATTTGATTATAGTTTTAAGTACTCCATCTCAAATACACTCAGATTTTGAGGTGTTGAGTGTTAGGACTTCAACATATGAATTAGGAAGAGAATTCAGCTCATATCAGACAGTTACTTTAAAAACTGAACATACAGCTACCAGATGGCCCATTAATTGTACTCCTAAGCATATAGCTCAGAGGAAAGAAGACTTTTATGTTAACATAAAAACATATACACAAATATTCATAGCAGCTTCATTCATAATTGCCAAAATCTGAAAACAACCCAAGTGTCCTTCAGTGAATGAATGGGTTAAACAAACTGTGGTGCATATGTACCATGGAAAACTACTCAGCAACAAAAAAAAAAGGATAAACTATTGATAACGCACAATCTGGATGAATCTCTAGAGAATTAGGCTGAATGAAAAAAGTCAGTCCCAAATGGTTCCATACCATATGATTCTATTTATATAACATAATTAAAAGAAAATTATTGAAACGGCGAACACATTAGTCATTGCCAAAGTTCAAGGAGGTGACAGGGATGAAAGGTAGTGGATATGGCATTAAAAGGGCAAAACAGGGAATCCTTTTGATGATAGAAATATTCTGTTATCTTGACTATAGTAATGTCAATGTCCTGGTTGTGATTTATACTGTAATTTTGAAAGACATTACCGTTGGGGGAAATTAAGCTAAGAGTACAAAAGATGTCTCTTTATTAGTCCTTATAATTGCATGTGAATTTATAACTATCTCAAAATAAAAAGTTTAATTTTTTAATGTTTTAAACATTTAGAGTTCTCCACTGTTCTCAGGCCAAAAGCCCATGAGGTCCTCCGTGATCCAGTTTCTGCCTACCTTGCCAGTCTCATCCTGTGCCCTCTTCTTGTTCACTGTTCTGCCTACCTTGCCAGTCCCATCCTGTGCCCTCTTCTTGTTCACTGTTCTGCCTACCTTGCCAGTCCCATCCTGTGCCCTCTTCTTGTTCACTGTTCTGCCTACCTTGCCAGTCCCATCCTGTGCCCTCTTCTTGTTCACTGTTCTGCCTACCTTGCCAGTCCCATCCTGTGCCCTCTTCTTGTTCACTGTTCTGCCTACCTTGCCAGTCTCATCCTGTGCCCTCTTCTTGTTCACTGTAGTCCAACCCAATTAACCTTCTTTTGGATTTTCAAATGTCCTTTTTTAGACTCTGAAATCTGCATATGCCATTCCTTCTTCCTGTAATGTTCTTCCCTCAACTGTTTACTTAGCTAACTTTAATTTACCCTTCAAGTTTCTCATATGTCACTTTCTTTCATTCATCACTCACTAGGTGATGGAGATTCAGCATACCAGATACTCATGGTCCCTACCGACAAAGTGTCTATGACATTTCATCATCTGGGTCCAGGTTGCTTTAGATATTTCCCTTTTGTTATTCCAAGGCTTTAGTAAAACCCCTTTTTAAATGTCTCAGATGCCTGACCTGTGGTGGTACAGTAAGATAAAGCGTCGACCTGGAACACTGAGGTCTCCAGTTCAAAACTCTGGCCTTGCTTGGCCAAGGCACATGGGGGAGTTGATGCTTCCTGCTCCTCCCCCCTTCTCTCTCTCCTCTCTAAAAATTGAATAAATAAAGTCTTTATTTAAAAAAAAAACAGTCTCAGGATTTCCTCAGATGCTCTTTGGATTATGATAGCTAAGAAGGCCAGATGGTCAAAGTATCAAAAGTGTAATGGGGGGGAAATATAATGGAACCCTCCACTGAACTCATCTGGGGAAGATAATTACATAGTGAGAAATATCCAGCGTGACACTATTAGGGTACAATCGTCTAGGCTGTGAAGTTTAGCTGCCACTTCCTTCACAGGATCTCTTTCTTTGGAGAATTTGAGGGTTTAATTGTTATGATGATCTTTCTTTCTTTCTTTCTTTCTTTCTTTCTCTCTTTCTCTCTCCCTCTCTCTCTCTTTCTTTCTTTCTTTCTTTCTACAAGCAAACAGTACTTTCATTACACTAATATGTACAATGTGTTAGTCTAGTACAAATTGGGTTGTTGTAGATAGACCCTAAATGACCACTGGGTGTCATCGAAGTCTTGTACAAGGCACCAGTTGGCATGGCTCATTAACAGCCCACCTTTTCTGGAGAGTGAAGATAAATTGTGCTCAGTTCAAAATGGAACCAATAATATCATCGATCAGGAGCCTAACTATATGGTAACATGGCAAGAAGAACACAGCCAAGAACTGTTAAGTAAGCAAAATAATGTCTTGTAGTGGTCCAAAATGATATTTCAAAGTTTTTTACTTAAACTTCTATACTCTACTCAAAGGACAGAGTTGTCCCTTTTAAGTAAGAAGTTTCCTGTTTTGTTCTGTTTCTGTATGTTATTTTATTAATAGTACTTCTCGCCCTTGTACTGCCTTTACCTTGGTTCATCCCATTAGCTTAGGTACTGTGGATTCAAAAAAAACTCTAGCAGGAAGTGGGTTTATCACCTCATGACAATGCCTAAGCATAAAATGCATGTGCGCACGGCAGGAGTGACTCTGACATGGAGGGGAGGGCTCCACGTGGCTGGGTGACAAAATCTCTGCAACCCAGCACCTTTAAAAGGAAAAACATATCATTTGGGCTTAAATGTGCCAGAACCTCACTAATGATCATTTTAAAACTAATGTTCCTAATGATAACAACCAGCTATGTTAACCTATATCTATTTGTGAACTGAATGCACTTAGAAATCAAATGGTTTGAATTCTATGCTCAATTTTTAATTCAATCTCTGGTTTTCACAGATAAAAGATGTTCTTAATTTTTTCTGAAAATTGCTGACAAAGTCACCACACTCTGACTACAAGGTCATATTACAGTAGCTAAACTGCTACATTAAAAAAAAAAAATCCCAGCCATCCAATGTGATGATGGAAGGCCGTAATAGAATTTGCTGGAGCCCAAATGTTAAGTATTCTATTAGGTGACTCCAAAGAGAATATATTTTTAAAAATAGATCCCAAAAGTCAGTAATTTAAATATGAGTTTGTTTCAAGGCAAGTATTGAAGAGTCCCCTAGGTCAGTGGTCCCCAACCTTTTTGGGGCCACAGACCGGTTTAATGTCAGAAAATATTTTCACGGACCGGCCGTCAGGGTGGGACGGATAAATGTATCATGTGACCGAGACAAGCGTCAAGAGTGAGTCTTAGACAGATGTAACAAAGGGAATCTGGTCATTTTTTAAAAATAAAACATCATTCAGACTTAAATATAAATAAAACGGAAATAATGTAAGTTATTTATTCTTTGTCTGCGGATAGGTACCAAGTGGCCCACGGACAGGTACCGGTCCGCAGCCTGGGGAGTGGGGACCACTGCCCTAGGTGATTCCTTTAGGGCCGTGTCATCTGCACAGTAGAAGCTGATTCCAGCTAGTGGAAGAGAAAAAGAGCAGGGAAGAGTCTCAACTGTGTCTTTTTTTTTTAATTTAACAATTTTTTTATTAATAAATCAGATTATTACATAAAAAAATTAGCCGTATAGTTTTATTCAACTCTGTCTTAAAGATCTTATCCCAGGAGTGACATACATGACTTCTACTCCTTTTCCATTCATTACCTAGAATTGAGTCACATCATTACACCTAACTGTAAGGGAGGCTGGGAGATGGTGGTCCAACTGTGTTCCCCTGAAGATCGTATTTTGAGAGACCGTACTTGGTCTACTCCACAAATACCCAGCACTAGTCCAAATGATGAAGTTTTATTCTGATTAAACATTAAATTGAGGCACAGAGAAGTTAATAGTTTCCCCAAGATCACACAGCTAGCAAATGGCCAAGTTAGAATTTGAGTCCATTAGAATTTGGGCTATAATTTTAACCACTCTGATATATTTCTAATACTATTTGATTCTCTGACAACCACTATATATTACTTTGTAGTTTAAAACTTTTTTTGTTGATTGATTAAAGAAGGAGAGATAAGAGAAGGAGAGAGATTTGTTATTCTCCTTATGTATGCATTCATTGGTTGATTCTTGTGTGTACCCTGACCCAGGATCCAACTCCAACTTCGGCATATTGGGACAATGCTCTAACCCAGTGATTTTCAACCTTTTTTGAGCCACGGCACATTTTTTACATTTACAAAATCCTGGGGCACACCACCTACCAAAATGACACTCTAACACAGTACATATTATACATATAGTTAATAATATAGTTTCTAAAATGTATTTATACTCACTTAGTGTGAAACCTGGGCCTGTTTCGATGAACACAAAAGGGATATCCTGGCAGGAATGGTAGAAAGACACACACGAAGCTCTTCCTCAACAGTTCTCAGTCTCTCTCTGTTTTTAGTTTTTATCGCAGTCAAGCTTGAGAAGCTCAGCTCACATAGATTTGTGGTTGAAAACGGGAGCAATGTCAAAATAGCTTTGTTGGCCAGAATGGGAACTCCTTGGCAACAGATAACCAAAAACTGTCCAAAGGAAGATCAGCAAACTTTAGCTTTAAAGCTAGATAACATTGTGATGCATTGTATATCACCCTCTGCGGGGGGCCTATTTTAAAAAGAAAAAGGTCAAATATCTATATACACCATCAGGATAGACATAACCAGCTGAGGCTGAGGCTTCATCTAGTGGTGGCAACATTTACCTCCAGTCCTGACCAGGATTAGAAATCGGGACCATGGGGAGGAGTAGCAGCTTCAACTACTCGCCGGGGCCACACAATGACAAATGCGTGGCAGCCCGTGGACCTTCCTGGGTGTGGATGAGAGGCGGCCTACTATTGGTTCATCGCTAGTGGTCGGGATGAATCCTAGAAGGTGATTGGTCAGTGAGCGTTCCCTGTGCCTCCACTCTTCCTGTCGCTGATAGCTGGAGGGATTGTGAGGGGAATGTTTATGTTCAGATGGCGGCAGGCCAGATAAATAGCCTCCACGGGCCGTATCCAGCACGCAGGCCGTAGTTTGGGGACCCATATTTAATTTCCTCATGGCACACCTGACCATGTCTCACGGCACACTAGTGTGCCGCGGCACACTGGTTGAAAAACACTGCTCTAACCAACTGAGCTACCTGGCCAGAGCACTTTGTACACTTCAAATAATACTTCCTTTTATTCCAAAAGGATGCAGGAGCCGATTCCCTGGCTGAATAGCTCATTTGGTTAGAGCTATCTCAGTATGCAAAGGTTGCAGGTTCAATCCCTAGTCAGGGCACATACAGGAACAGAGCAATGTTTCTGTCTCTGTCTGTCTCTCTCTCTCCTTTACTCTCTCTCTCTCTCTCTAAAATTAAAAATAAAATAAAATAAAGAGAGATGCAGGAACCAAGCGTAGCTCCCCAGATGGACAGTAAGTCCTCTGTGAGTAACTTGCAGGGCTCTCCAAATCCCTATCTCCGTTTTCAAGTAGGTGAGCAGAAGCAGCCAGGGGTCTGGGGGTATGTCACACGGGGAAACTACCTCAACGTGCACAGTGGGGCTCTGCGGACTGAATAAGGGTAGTGCAAGACCACAAGGGTTAGGGGCAGCATTACAGCCTGTCCTCAACCCAGTGCTGGAGGCAGCCCTGCGCTCCCACCTGGACCGCCCCTGCTGTCTGGGAGACCAACCCCAAATGCCTGGCCAGGCAGCAATATCTGCCCTCAGCTCCACGGCCCGGAGAAGGCTTTTTTACACACCGGAGAAGAAAGCAGGCAGGGCAACACCCTTACGTCAGTCAGCCTTTTAAAACTTGCAGAGCTTAGGCCAGAGAATAGACAGCAGACAATAATAATAATAATAATAATAATAATAATAATAATCATGTGGGGTTTTTTTGTTTTTGTTTTTTTTCTTTTGTTTTTTTTCTTTTTTTCATTTTTCTGAAGCTGGAAACAGGGAGAGACAGTCAGACAGACTCCCGCATGCGCCCGACCGGGACCCACCCGGCACGCCCACCAGGGGCGACGCTCTGCCCACCAGGGGGCGATGCTCTGCCCCTCCGGGGCGTCGCCATGTTGCGACCAGAGCCACTCTAGCGCCTGAGGCAGAGGCCACAGAGCCATCCCCAGCGCCCGGGCCATCTTTGCTCCAATGGAGCCTTGGCTGCGGGAGGGGAAGAGAGAGACAGAGAGGAAGGCGCGGCGGAGGGGTGGAGAAGCAAATGGGCGCTTCTCCTGTGTGTCCTGGCCGGGAATCGAACCCGGGTCCTCCGCACGCTAGGCTGACGCTCTACCGATGAGCCAACCGGCCAGGGCTAATAATCATGTTTTTTTAATTTAAAAAAAACATAATGATGAATTCCCAGGTACTGATCCCAGGAGGAAGGTATTGTTATTATTACCTGCCTTCTATAGATGTTAACAGCGAGGCACAGAAAAACGAAGTCCTTTCTCCAAGGCCACACAATAACAAAAATGATTGAAACGCATTCCAGTCTGGTTCCGGAGCCCCGGTGTCCGCAGACTCTGCGCCCGCCCTTCGGAGGTGGCACGAGGAGGAAGGAGAGCGAGTGAAGAAGGAGAGCGGGCCGGGAAAGGAATCCGTGCCCCAAAAGGGTACTCCGCGTTTTAACCATGTTTGGCGCTGAGGGGGGTGTGCTTTTGTGTGCCGCACCTTAACCACTGAGTAGACAACAAAATAAAAAGGGCTGACTAGGGAGCTAGAAGCCAGAAGGCCAAACTGACTCTGAAAGTTCCGGGAACACACTGTGACTGGCAATCCAGCGGCCGGCCGTCCAGGGGTGAACTCCCCGTCTCAGCACAGGGGCTCGCCTCCACCCTCTGCTGAGAGGAGCTGCCCTCCACCCCGTCCAAGGGTGAACTCCCCTCTCAGCACAGGGGCTCGCCTCCACCCTCTGCTGAGAGGAGCTGCCCTCCACCCCGTCCAGGGGTGAACTCCCCGTCTCAGCACAGGGGCTCGCCTCCACCCTCTGCTGAGAGGAGCTGCCCTCCACCCCGTCCAGGGGTGAACTTCAGTCTCAGCACAGGGGCTCGCCTCCACCCTCTGCTGAGAGGAGCTGCCCTCCACCCCGTCCAGGGGTGAACTTCAGTCTCAGCACAGGGGCTCGCCTCCACCCTCTGCTGAGAGGGGCTGCCCTGCACCCCGTCCAGGGGGTGAACTCCCCGTGAACTTCAGTCTCAGCACAGGGGCTCGCCTCCACCCTCTGCTGAGAGGGGCTGCCCTGCACCCGTCCAGGGGGTGAACTCCCCGTGAACTTCAGTCTCAGCACAGGGGCTCGCCTCCACCCTCTGCTGAGAGGGGCTGCCCTTCAACCCGTCCAGGGGTGAACTCCCCGTGAACTCCCCTCTCAGCACAGGGGCTCGCCTCCACGCCTCTGCTGAGAGGAGCTGCCCTCCACCCCGTCCAGGGGGTGAACTCCCCGTGAACTTCAGTCTCAGCACAGGGGCTCGCCTCCACGCCTCTGCTGAGAGGAGCTGCCCTCCACCCCGTCCAGGGGTGAACTCCCCTCTCAGCACAGGGGCTCGCCTCCACGCCTCTGCTGAGAGGGGCTGCCCTCCAACCCGTCCAGGGGTGAACTCCCCGTCTCAGCACAGGGGCTCGCCTCCACCCTCTGCTGAGAGGAGTTGCCCTTCAACCCGACCGCGGAGCCCAGGTTAGAAAAGCGGTTTCAGGACCCCATCCAGGCTCTTCCAGGACCGAGGCCGCTGTCCCCTCCCAGCTCCTACTCGCAGCCCCAGGACATGTGGCACCTGGGCTCGGCTCGCAGGCGCCCGGAAGCTCCCAAGCAAGTACCAGGAGCCGGAGCGCAGGCGCGGGGAACATCATGTGAGCTTTTCTGTCAGGTCTGGGAGCAAACCTGGGGAAAAGCATTTTGTTTGCACACCTCTCATCACGCATTGTGGGTGCAGCTGAAAGTGCAAGGCGAACATTCCAGCAGTCTGGGATTTTGTCCTTGGTGGCGGTGGGATGGGGGTGAATCTAATTTATTCCATTAATTTGCTCGCACCCCTAACGACCTAGACACCAAGATCTGGCAGGTTTTAGCCATCGAAGTGGACTCGTTTCTCTTGCTTGCCTGGGTCTCGAGCATTCAGCCGGTGAGCTGGGACTCCACAGTGAGGCCACTGTTTCAACACTTCAGAGGGTAGGGGACCTCTCGTCCTGTGCCAGGTGCCCTGGTGGGTCAAGAACAACTCTCTCTCTCTCTCTCTCTCTCTCTCTCTCTCTCTCTTAAACCATCGAATAAGCAATACGGTGAGATGAGCCTAGCTAGGGTCAGGAAGAACCAGAAGGCAGACGGCAAAAGTGAATCTGAACATTCCAGACATTGTGTTGAACTGACAACCCAACGCCCTGATAGGACCCAGCAGGGACAAACCACCCGCCCCGAACTCGGTTCGCCTGAGGGACGCCTGGGCGCTGGCCTCTCAGGTCACCCTCGAGTCTGTTCTGAGATCTTCCTCTAGGGATCCCTCCCGCAAGTGGCCTGAGCCTCTGCTGGGCTCCTACCCCTCTGCTTTGGGGGCCAGAGGTGCACGCTCAACTTCAGGGCTGTCAGTGACCCTTCCTTTGTCCTCCTGTGCTCATGGCACGTGGCCGGGAAGAGGTGGCGTGGCCCCCTCCCGGGATCCCCAGGCCAGAAACCCAGTCAGATCCGCAGTGGCCTTGCCTCTGTGGCCCAGACCTGAATTCCAGTCCTGACTGTTCAGTGTCCTTAAAGCAAGTGATTGGGTCTCTCTGTGCCTTGGTTTCCAGAATGTGAATAATTCTGAACCTACCACATAGGATCGTTCCCAGGAGTCAGTGAGATAATAAAGACTTGACAGAACTCCTGGTACTTTTAATAAATATATGCTAGCCATTACTATTAGTTATGGCAATATATCTACTTTTTCCACTTGACTGTAAGCTACTGGAGGACAAGATCCCCCAGAACCGGGCACAGTCGCTGGGAGGAGAGTGGCTGACTGAGACGCTCTGGTTCATGGGGAAGATGATGGAGAGAGAGGTAGAGCAAGGGGCTGCCAAAGGTGGGGAAATCCAAGGCAGTCTGTGAGCTGAGAGAGAGGTGCATATTCGACCAGGGGGGGTGACAGGGCAGCAGAGGGCTGAAGACTTGAAGGCCATCCACTTTCTACACAGTCGGGTCCCGCTGGGTCAGAGCACTGGGCCCCGTTCACAGTCCCCGGGTTTTCTCAAGCTCCCCCGCCCACCCATGCTGTGTTTCCTTTCTCTCCTCTCACCGAGTCTGTGCGGGGTGGAGGGGGATCCAAAGAGCAGAACTCACAGTTAGGGATCCCATCTGCTTAAGGACTGGCCCGGCTCCGGGACCGGGAAGAGCGGACCGCACCCAGAGGCCCTGCAGACTCCCCTCGGGGCAAGCAAAGGAAACCAGATTGCGCACACTGCCAGTGAGAAAGGACTGGGCGACTGTTGTCTGCTGGAAGATACGATGGCCGTTGAAGAAGGGATGAAAGTACAACCAGTTCGGTACTGGAAAGGCTCCCATAAACCAAACCCCCACCCTCTCCAGAAGTCTGAGTTCTAGAACATCCCCAAAGAAACTCGGGACGTGCAGGTTCCTAGAGCGACTATATAGGGGCGCGAGAGAATGTCCCTCAGACCAGCGGCCTGGAAACCCGTGTTTGGGGGGCTCTCGATGAAAGAGTGCAAAGAGGGGACACGGAGACGTCCAGCCAAAGCCCGCCATGATCCCCGGAGTGGGGTAGCCAAGTGAAAACGGGCTTGTTACTGTGTGCACGAAGGGCACCGCTGCACCGAACGCTCCCAGCGGGCGGGCGGGAGGAGCAAACTCTTCCCCACCACACCCCTCAGGGTCCGCTTGCTGTTAAACCGAGGACTCCCAGTGGTGGCGAGGCAGTGCAGTGGAACCAGGCGAAGTCCTGAAATCCAGACCCTGGCCAACAATGGGGCCGAGGCTGAAAGCACAGCGCAGTGAACTGTTCTCCAGGGCCCCTCGCGGTCTGCTGGAGACCTGGAGCTTTTCAGCAAGGCTCAGAGTAAACAATCTGTGACTTGCCCTGTGGCAGCAGAGAAAGAAGGAGTACCCTAACTCAAGGGAAGTCGTGCCTGCCCTCGAGACTCGGGCGTTCACTCGTGCCATGGGAACGGCGATTCCAGTCCTGTCCTGTCCCTGCCTGACAAGTGTTGCCGGGAGGCTCTCACAAGAAGAGACAGTGAGGCTCCGATCGGATAAAGCGCAGCGGGGACAATCGGGTGGGCACCGGATCCTAAGCGAAAGTGTCTGAGCGATGGGACAGAACAAGGCAAGAGCAGAAACACTGAGCTCCCCTCCTTCCCCCTCCTTCTTTAGGTTCCTGTGAAGTAAAAGAATGTGAAGGCTGAGGGAGGAGGGGGGACCGAAAGCAGAAAAGAGGAAGGAAGTTGCCCTGAGGCAGAGAATGAAGTTTGGTGGAAAGGAGGCACCACTATTTCCCAAACTCACTTTGAGTTTCCCTCTTAACTCCTCTCAGAGCACTAGGGAGAGGGGCCTTCAGTCTCACTGTGGGTGAGAATGTCAGTTTGCTCTGGTACTGTCTCCCTGACTTTAGACCAAAGTGAGGAAATAATTTGGATATTGTGATGTGGTCCATCAGATAATTTGAGCAAACTCCGATTTGTACCTGGATTATCAGAATTAATATCTCAAGTCTTTACTTGATTCTCCAAATGCAGTTGTAATTTCTGCCTCTCCTTTTCTCCTACACATACACACACAGGCCCTTGTTTTCTAGTTAAAAGAGAACTGGAGTCGTTTTTCCTTCCAGGAAGATGCCGTTTTCTAGATCTCAGCTGACCTGGACTTTAGACTATAAATGAAGGTTCTCGTGGATAGTAAAATACAACAAACTTACCACCATGAAAAAGTCTGGCAGGTATGCTTGGGGTTAGAACAAAGGCACACAGAGAAGGCGAGAGGATTGCAATTGGATCTTTTATATTTCATTTTCAGGGGGAAACAGTTTTTATATAAGTTTCTGTATAAGGTTAAAACTGCTACCATTGTGGTGACAGAAAGACTTGGAGTTTGGAGCCAAGACGCCAAAAGGCAATCTTGATTATATATCTACTGCTTAATTTTGTAACTGGGGTACACAAAGCAGCAGCTTGAGTACAGGAATGAGGCAGTGTGGTTCTGTGGTGGTGAGCTCCAACTCCCAAAGCATTTCTATAAAGCTCACCCTTCTACATTAACCAAAAGGAAGGCTGGGAACTAAATCCAGGCAGACTCGAAGGCGGATTACCTTCTTCATTATTCCGCAGAGGCTGAGCTGTGTGGATGGTGTAGTTTTAATTACACGCTTGCTTTTCTGGGGAAGAAGACCAAAGATCCTATTTTTCAAAGTATCAACTTGTTTTCCATTAGGCAGTTGTTGTAACAAGTTCTTTCAGCTACACGTTATGTCGTTAGGAAGGGGGTGCTTCAGATGGCGCGCACTAGCACAATTTTGTGGCTTTTAATTACTATTTTGTTCCTTTGGGGGGTTTCAGAGGCTGGCGCCTCTGCGTGATTAGACCGTCTACTGGTCCTGCCACAACCATGCACACCTCCAGCAGGTGGCGCCACAAGGCAGATACTGCCGACTTGGGAGTCCAGTAAAGGAAGGCCAGTGTCCCCCCAACTCCGGACCACAGTTTCCAACCACCAGGAAATAGAAATATAGAGGAAGTCGCCACTTCAGATTTAGAAAAAGAAATTGCAATGATAGGGCCGAAGAGGGTCCTAAAGTGAAAAACTAGAGTTAAATGCATGAGGTAAACTTTTCTATTTGTTTTTGTAAGTTTTTCAAAACATGCAGTATGGAGACGACTCTATTCCATTTTCACTTTCGTAAAAACATAGAATTTAGAGTTAAAATAAACTTTGAAGACCATCTGGTCAGTGTGGTCTAGCTTTCCAACCTAGAGAGGAAATCAGCGGGATAGCTTTTCCGGTGTCAATTAGTCATCTAACTCAATCTCCACACGTCAGGCAAGTACAAGGGAAAATGATGTACTACAATACCTTTGCAATAATACCTTTAAATTTATATAGCTTTTCTCTCAAGCAACAAGGAAAAATCATTTAAATATTATCTAATTAATTGTCCTAATATCCCTGCGGTTTGGTTGGGAAGCAGGTATTATTATACAGTACGTGGTTTATGGATAATTTAAATCAATTGACTATGTCATGTGCCAAGTGGCTGACAACTAAATAAGTACCAGACACTTCGAGGAAAAGCGAGCTAGAATTGGCCTGGCTCTCGGCACCGCTTTATTTTGATTAATGTTTGGAAGCTGACCTCGGACTTGAAGGTCTGAGTCACCAGAATTGGTTGGCACTTGTACACAGAATAGGAAATGCCAGTCTCCGTCTTCACGCCTGCTGTCTTCCTGCCGCCGGCCACCCTAACTCCCCATTATACCCCCAGCCCCTTGCCTCGCCGCTCACACTGAGCAGCAGCTTGTCTGCACCCGCGACCGCAGCAGCCGCAGCACCTGCCCTGTGACACCCGCCCCCCATCCCACCCCCCGCCCCCCATCCCACCCCCCGCCCCCCATCCCACCCCCCGCCCCCCATCCCACCCCCCGCCCGGCGTTCTTGGGTGCTTGTAACTTCGCGGCCTGGCGCTTTTGATTGGCTGTTGCTAGGTGACGTTGCTTGCGTTCACGTGACAAGTGTTAAATGCCCACCCTGCAGGAGCCCGCCCCGCAGATAAACGTAAAGCTGCTGCGGGCTACTCACCTGCTCCCGCCTCCCGGAGCCCCGGCCTAGCCCGTGTCACCCCTGCCCCTCCTCCACTGCCGCCCCCCGCCCGAGCCAGCGCTGGGCGAGAAGCCGAGCGGCCGGAGAGGCGCAGAGAGGATGCGGCCGGCGGCAGCTGTCCCGAGCTCTGCACGGTGATCGCCTCCCCCGGAGGAGGAGTTGCCTACTAGACCACTGCTCCGTTTCTTGTGTGCCTCCCCACCCTCACCCCTGTAATTACATTGGCTGCTGGAGGGGACCGGGAGAGACGGAGGAGGCGCCTCGCTTTCCCCCTCGCGCCTGCCACCCGTGATCTTTCCCGTCCCGGGCCAGGATGACTGGAGTCTTTGACAGTTTGGTGGCTGATATGCACTCGACCCAGATCACGGCCTCCAGCACATACCACCAGCACCAGCAGCCCCCGAGCGGCGGCGGCGCCGGCCCCGGCAGCAGCAACGGCAGCAGCCTCCACAAGCCCCAGGAGTCGCCGACCCTCCCGGTGTCAACAGCTACCGACAGCAGCTACTACACCAACCAGCAGCATCCGGCGGGCGGCGGCGGCGGCGGGGGCTCGCCCTACGCGCACATGGGTTCCTACCAGTACCACACCAGCGGCCTCAACAATGTACCTTATTCCACCAAGAGTGGCTACGACCTGGGTTACACCGCCGCCGCCTACACCTCCTACGCGCCCTATGGGACCAGTTCGTCCCCGGCCAACAACGAGCCTGGTAAGAATAACGTTGGCATCAACGGTGCCAGGTCGGTCTAGCTCCTGGGATGGAGGGATCAAAATGTTTAGGCAGGTGTCCTTCCGGAGCCCTGGCTTTCCATACCACGTGGACCCGGCCCACCCCGCGCCTTCGCCATTCTCAACCTCCAGTCTGCCGAGCGTTTGTCCCTCGGTGCCCTGCTGGTCAGACCGGGTGGCCTCAGGGCCGCGCGGTGCAGGCCTCGTTTCCTTACCACCCGCTTATCCTTTCTCTGCAGTATGTGCCTGTCTGTCTCTCCGCTGACGGGCCCAGCTACCGGGGTCTGTGGCGGCACCGGTCGGCGCGTTGCGAAGTGGCGCCTGGGAATCCACCTCCTGGCTGGGGCCAAGTCCCACGCGGGGCCTCTCTGCGGGCGGGAACTCGCGGGCTCCCTGGCTGTGCGATTCTCACGACTCCGTATCGTTACAGAGAAAGAGGACCTCGAGCCTGAAATTCGGATAGTGAACGGCAAGCCAAAGAAAGTCCGGAAACCCCGCACCATCTACTCCAGTTTCCAGCTGGCGGCTCTTCAGCGGCGTTTCCAAAAGACTCAGTACCTGGCGCTGCCTGAGCGAGCCGAGCTGGCCGCGTCGCTGGGCCTCACCCAGACTCAAGTGAGGGCTCGCGGCCGGGGGTGGCTGGGGGCAGGGGCGAGGAGGGCGCTGGGCTGGGGCGGCTGGGGAGCAGGTGGGTTCAGGACAATGTTTAGAAAAAATATATTTTTAATAATTTTAAGAATTTCGAGACCTGCGCCTTGGGCGCCTCAACTTCTACCCTCCAAGCTGAAATTCCCCAGGGTAAGGAGAGGGTGGGCCGAAATCCGGCACCACGCTGTCCTTCTCCGCACTACTGATGAAGCGGGTAAAATATAATAACTGGCCCTCCTGACCCACCCCCGCCGTCAGCATCAGCACGGGGCACACACACCAGCGGTACCGGGCTTTCTGAGGTGACCACCCAATGGGAGCAGGAATCAGCGCAGCCCAGGCACGTGATCCGCCTGTGTCCGGGGTGCTGGGTGCCCACCTCTTGCTCTCGGTCTTTCTGCGCTTCCTCCCCTCCCCGGGTTCCCAGTGTCCTCCACTAATGCTCGGGTCCCTTTTCTACAAAGGTCAAAATCTGGTTCCAGAACCGCCGATCCAAGTTCAAGAAGATGTGGAAAAGCGGTGAGATCCCCTCGGAGCAACACCCCGGAGCCAGCGCCTCCCCACCCTGCGCTTCGCCGCCGGGCTCGGCGCCGGCCTCCTGGGACTTCGGCGCGCCGCCGCGCATGGGGGGCGGCGGCGGCGGCGGCGCGGGCAGCTCGGGCTCCAGCCCCAGCAGCGCGGCCTCGGCTTTCCTGGGCAGCTACCCGTGGTACCACCAGGCCTCGGGCGCAGCCTCGCACCTGCAGGCCGCCGCGCCGCTGCTGCACCCGACGCAGAGCGCGCAGCCTCACCAGCACCAGCACCACCAGCACCAGCACCAGCACCACCAGCAGCAGCACGGCGGCGGGGGCGCCCCGGTGAGCGCCGGGACGATTTTCTAACCCCGGGAGACCGCAGAGACTGCGAGCAGAGCCCCGCTCTGCTCGGTGTTCGCCCCCAAGCCCAGAGGGACTCCCCAGCCGGGCCGCCGCCGCCACCCCTCCCGGAGTTCGTGGCCGGGGACGGCGCGCCCCGGGCCCCGCTCCCTCGCGCGGCCACCGAGCGGCGGGGACCTGGAGGCTCCTCGCGGGGGTCCCGGCAGCCGCACGGTGAAGGCCGCGGGCCCGGCCCGAGCGGCCGCAGACAGGCCGCCCCTCGCCTCCGCCCCGCCGGCCGGCCGGCGCCTTCCTCGCCGCGGGCAGCCCGCCGAGTCCGGGGACGGGCTGCCTCCCCCGCCCGCGAGGCCAGCCCGGCTCTCTGAGACTCCTTTCTCCTCGGCCGCCCCCGGGCCCCGCGCGGCCCGCCCGGGTTCCTGACCTCCCGAGTCCCGCCGCTTTCTCCGGCTCCGCGGCTCCCAGCCCCGGGGGCCTCCCGCCTGGGCCCCCTCCCGGCCGGAACCTCCCTTATCTCTCTCCTCAGCCGTCACCAGTGGAGGTTTGTTTTTGTTTTTTATTTTTATTTTTTTAAAGTTTAGGTGCCTTTGCGGATGACCTCATTTTAATATTGGGATAAAATGATTTTTTAATATGTGGACACTGCAAAAAAAAAAAAGTGTTTAAATTATCTTTTTTAAAACCTATTCAGGATTAATAGCCTGGACTTCGACATAGAGTTTGTAAATAAAGGTGTCTGTGCAGATTTTCCCACTGATTTATTTGTATAAAAACACTCATCTTTTCCGACTTTTCTGTAAACCCCCACTTGTGAAAACTGCGATTTAGCAGTGACCTCAGTAACCCCTCCGGTTTATTTTTCCCTTAAGAATTTTCTCAGTTAAACTAAGCTACTGATTTGGATTTGTTATCTTATCCTAAAGTCTTCGTTCTTGAAATGAGAGGTATTTTGGGGTTATTTATTATAAAAACAACATGCTCTTAATGTTGATTTTACAGTATGAAGAGATTATTTAAATAAATTATTGTTTTCATTGGATGTGTGAGTTTTTACCTTGGTGTCACGACCTGGAAGCTCAAGCCTCTGCCCAGGCGGGGAACCTGGTCAGCCCAGAGTGACACGTCTTCCGAGGCTGTGCGTGCAGCGAGGTCCGGCGAGGCGAGGACAGGCTCGCGCCGCTCAGGGCGCCCGCGGAATGTGCGCGCTCTGCCCCCACCCGCGTCTGGACGCGGGCTTGGCCAGCTCCAAGCGCGGTAAGTCACTCAGCGCCCGGCCGCTCCAGCCTCCGCCTGTCCTGCCCCTCCGGCGCCGGCGCCGCCGCCCCGCGCCTGGGCGGTCTCTGCCGCCTCCGCGCCGCGCCCGGGGTGCTGGCCAGGCTGTGATTCCGAGCCCCCGCGGGGAACCTAGAGCCCGAGCCTGAGCGCACCCGAAACCCGGGTCAGACCCCTACATCGGACCCTCCCCTCTGTTTGCCCCGCGGCTCTTCTGGGGCTGGCCGAGCCGAGAACTCCCGTGAGTCACCCCAGCCCTCAGTCACCCCAGACTCGGGTGGCTTGCTCTAGAATGCAGGGCGACCTCTGCGCAGGGCTTCCCCAGCAGACACACAATCACACACTGTGACTCTCAGAGACACAGCTATCCTATCAAACACTCTCAGACACACAGTCACACACTGTGACTCTCAGAGACACAGCTATACTATCAAACACTCAGACACACAACCACACACTGTGACTCTCAGAGACACAGCTATATTATCAAACACTCTCAGACACACAGTCACACACTGTGACTCTCAGAGACACAGCTATCCTATCAAACACTCTCAGACACAGTCACACACTGTGACTCTCAGAGACACAGCTATGCTATCAAACACTCTCAGACACACAGTCACACACTGTGACTCTCAGAGACACAGCTATACTATCAAACACTCAGACACACAACCACACACTGTGACTCTCAGAGACACAGCTATGCTATCAAACACTCTCAGACACACAGTCACACACTGTGACTCTCAGAGACACAGCTATACTATCAAACACTCAGACACACAACCACACATTGTGACTCTCAGAGACACAGCTATACTATCAAACACTCTCAGACACACAGTCACACACTGTGACTCTCAGAGACACAGCTATCCTATCAAACACTCTCAGACACACAGTCACACACTGTGACTCTCAGAGACACAGCTATACTATCAAACACTCTCAGACACACAGTCACACACTCATAGTGAATGACACATTCACACACGCTGTTCTACAAACTCATGCACACTCACGAACAAATATGCACACTCATGTGGAGACTGATGCACATTGCTGTGGAAGTGGCATCTTTCCATCTCATACTCTCTTGAGGGGAAAGGTCCACACATCCTTCAGCTCTGCTATCCACCTTGGGTCTCACCCAACCAGCTTCCAACTTTGGAAGTGACCCTACTTTCTGGCATTGCCTGCAAAAGCCAGGGGTAGGTGAGTAATGCAGGACTGAACTTAAAGTGTCTTTCCTTGAAAGCACCTGGGCCAACAGTTGGAAGCTTCCCGGTTTCAATCGCTGTGTGACTTTGGACTGCCCACCTCTGGGTGTTGCAGTGTGCAGATCTATAAGATAAGAGAACTAAAACAGCTATCTCAGAGTTGTGAGCACTAAATGAAGCAACGATGTAACACAGTGTCTGGCACCTAGTCAGCACTCAGTATTTATTTTTGCTGTTAGTAGTATATTGCTTGAGCCTATTGCCCCCAAACAAGAAGGCTTTACTTTTTGTATGATTATGAGGCCCAGTTAGCCAGAGGCCTTTCCAACCTCATCATGTGAAAGAGCAGCACTCTATGGACGGGAGACCTCTGCCCCTTTCCAATATGGAAGCCTGAACCTTGAGCAGCCTCTCTGAAGGGACCGTGCTGTACTGGAAAGAAGGTTGGGGGGGGGGGGAGGCACGCCAGAGAACCCCGCTTCTCAGATCCAGGCCTCCTCTCCTCTAGGATGGTTATTCAGGCCATCCTTGCTGTGTGGCTTCACTCAACTCGGGGGGGGGGGGGGGGTTTACAAAAAAACAATAGACATCAGAAGGGAGTGACTTTCTAGGCTCACCGTCATTATCTTGAGAGGAATCCCATCTCTTCTGGCTAGATTGTTTTGGGGCCTGTACCGAGACTGCTTTACTACAGAGAGACGGTCCAGGGAGCTGGGCTCTGCACAAAGCAGGGGGGTTCCACAACCCTGTATCCGTTTGCATTCCTGCGTGTTTCCCCAGTCTAGGGAGGTTTGAGCTGAATCCTATTGACCCCGCGATTCTGGCCTCCCTCAGCAGCTTCTGCCTAGCAGACCCCCATTCCTGTCCTCCCTCCCCCAGCTCCAAATTCCACGGTTTTCTTTGAGTGCCAATAGCCGGTGCCAACCTTCCTCCTGCGGTTTACTGCGCCCTCCCTTCCTTTGCGCGCCCTCCCCTCCCCCTTCTGAAACCAGCGAGGAGAGACGGGGCAGTAAATTGGCTGGTGTCGAGGATCTGCAGCAGACAAGATGATTAAGAGGCCTACGCCGGAGCGCCCGGGGCAGGGAATGTCAGCCCAAGTTGGAATCACGCAACAGGCCTTGGCATGAGCGAGTCTGAGAGCCGGGAGGGCGGGCGGCCCCAGCTCCGGGGTGGGCCGAGGCCCCACAGACTCGCCGGAGTCACCGAGCCCGGCAGCCGGCGGCGGCGGGGTCGGGCGGGGCCACGGAGCGCCTTTCCCCGGGAAGCTCGCGGAGCAGAGGGCAGAGGGGTGCAGGGGCCAGAGGAAGGGGGCGTTTCCGCAGACAAGGAGAAGGGCAGAGAGAAGAGAAAGCAAGGATGCGCCGGGGTCCCGAGAGGGGGGGAGGGGGGGAGTGAGAGGAGCAACAAAGCCCGGCTGGGGGGGAGGGGCCGGCTCCAGCCCCGCCGGGGGCGAAGCTCGGGCCAGCCTTTCTCACAGTCTCGAGGCCCGCGGAGAGACACCGGGCCCTGTGATCAGCCCGCCGCCGCGCAGACTAGCTCCCCCCGCGCCCGACGGTGCTCCCCAAAGCGCGAGTGAAATATGGAAATGGCAAGCAGCGATCTCGTCTCCCTACGCTGGGAAACCAGTCGCGCTCGAAACACACATAAATCTTCATTGCAATCCCCTTCCATTCGCTCGCGTGAACTATCAGGCCTGAGACAGGATGTGACAAGCGCTGGAAAGCCGGGAGAAGGAAACCGTAGAGTGGGGGGTGCCCTACCCTCTCCGCCCGTGGCAGAGTTGCTCTGAACTCCTGCGGGGCGCTGACACTGAGTCTCCATTCCCGGGGCTGGCAGCTGGTGCGCGCCCACATCCGCCTTTCCTCCCATTCCTGCCCCTCCCCTTTCTCCCCCGACTGCGCGCGCTCCCGCCAGCCACCTCCTCGGGGGTGCTCGGCTGAGTTTACACACACCCCTCGCGCTGCCCAGAATTCCCGCCGCCCGCTCGGCCGCTGCGGGGCAAGGAAGGGCAGAGAAGAAAGGGAACGGATCCCGGGCCTAATCAGCGTGGCTGCAATGTGGGACCGTTTAGGAAGCTTCCCCTCAGCCTTCTTTCAGGATTACTTGTGAAATTTGTGAATATCCGTCCTGTGTAAGGATTTCCGAGACTGGTGGGGCTAGTTTGGGGGAAGTATCAAGTTTGATGGGGGTGGAGAGAGCGCAAGAAGACAGCAGCTTTGTTTACAAACAGATTGTGGTCGAAGGGGGAGAGGAAGGAAAAGTGGTGAAGAGTGTGGAAGTGGTCGAATGGCCCCTTTCACTGTTGGAACCCACCCAGCAAAGGAGAACGACGTTGGGGAGCAGAAAGCCTTCTTGCCTTTCAAAAAAAAAAAAAAAAGTCGTCCTCAACGACTGTAAAACCC